>NC_141825.1:3985892-4292500 GCF_982586985.1 Callionymus lyra | reverse complement strand
GTGATGGAAACATGGTTTTAATTTGGTGAAAAGTATCAATTGCTGCGTTTTCGCTGAGGCAGCATTTTCTGTTGCGGGACACACTTCAGGTGATACTGCTTCATCCCAGGTGAGACCGTGTGGTTGCACAGAACAGGGTCACATGATCTGGACGTGATAGTTCACCCAAAATTCACTTATTTTTCCACTCATGTCGACTAAGGGTTGAGATAATTTGTACCTTTTTGGATTTATAGACAGAAATGTCCTTTTATTCGTCACGTTTTTTATGACCACAGTAGTTTATTGTCAGTAAACAATCTGGCAAATCATTGATTCATGTGTGTTACACTTTAAAAAACAAAACCTTATATATTAAAGAGTTATAGACAAAATGTTTGTTCATTTTAATGTAGCGACTTCAGCTCAGTTGTCTTCGTCTTAATGTTTGTCTAAAAAGACACTTGAAAACATCCAAATACCTCAAAACTGCTCGTCTGTAAAGTCCCTCTTGTTTTTAAGCCTCGACAAGAGAAATTGTTCTTTAAAAAAAATTATATATATATTTATGTGTGTTTTTGATCAAGTAATACCTCTAGTAATATCACTTCTAATCTCAAAATGTCAATTTTATGAAATGTTTAGAGTAAAAAGTCTTTGTGTTCATCTCTTATCGTTTCTGTGATATACCAAAAATGTATTCTTGTGTGTTTAGCAATAAAAAGATTCAATTTTTATTTTCAATAAAGATGCAAATATTCACTGTGTTTTTTTTTATTTTTGTGTTGCAACTAAGCCGCTACATGGCAGCAGTCATTACGTCCTCCAAAGCTAAAGGCGCAATGAAATCCTGTGAGATCTCGAAGACGACTGAGGACGAGAGGACACAGTGGACTCTAGGAGCTTTTAAAGCTGATGTTTTGACATATTTTGGTTTGAAAACAAATGAAAGCAGTTACGACTTCGTCAAGAGTCATGTGGTCTGTAAATTATGTAACACCAGAGTCAAGTACTGGACAATAATGCAGTTTATATATATAGAACTATATCGTGGAAGCCGTATTGGGATCGTATCTTATCGGCAGATTCTTGCCAATACAAAGCCCTTTATAGACCATTTTTTAATCATATTTGTTTGTTGGCCTCTCTCTCTGTCTATCCTTTCACTTGCCCTGGCTAGCTGGGACAGGTTCATCACCCTGTGATTCTATAAGCAGAATGAAAATGAAGGGATGTTTATAGACTGACCTAATATTTCCCATATCAAAGCCCCTTTTATTTTGATGATCATAGATATTGTCAAGTACTCGACAATACCACCAACAATATAGTATCGCTGCCCCTGTATCGTCTCACCTGATTCTTGTCAGTACACGCCCCTACTACAAACATCATTGATCTTCTGCGATGTACAATTAGTTGAAACTTAACACAATTATTTCAACCCGTGATATAAAAGCTACTTCAAAGAGGAACCACTGTCTTGCAGGAACAAACACTTTTCTAATGATGCTCGACACAAACTGCGGCTCACACCATGTTTTCTGCTAAACTGACTGGTTAACAATAGTTGTTAACAGTTATCTCGACTTCAACCACTAGATGGCAAATAAACCCACTCTAGAATCCTTTCACTTTGGCTTGTGCACATGAGTGTGTTAGCGTCGTTGAACTGCATAATCCATCATTTTTTCAAATGCGATTTTTCAGATCATGGAACCGTCAGGAACCTCTACGTTCATCGGGTCTATAGCTCAAGGCCTGTGCTACAACTATGGTACACACAACTTCTACTTCACATCGTGTTTGAAATATCTCAAAAAATATATTGTTGGCCATCATCATCGTCAAAACCCAAACATCGGGGAAAAAAATCTTTGTTTGTCCGATAATCCTGACCGTGGCGAGACGTCCTCGGACCCTCCTCTCGAGCGTCGAACCCCTCGGGCAGGAGTGGAGTGCAACACGGGCGCTGACTCACCGCCACCGATTCTTATCTCGGGATAAATCCATGAAGCATAACATTCAATCACGTTCACTTCAAGAAGACTTAAAACTCCATCTTCTTCTGTCCAGCTGTGAAGTGCCGACCTATTTTTGAGGCTGAATACATTGTTGATGGAATGATATCTGGCCAGAAGAGAGCTTTCATCATCCGCCCGGTATGTGTTTGTGTGTGTGTGTGTGTGTGTGTGTGTGTGTGTGTGTGTGTGTGTAGCACCTAATCGCTATCTGACCTTTTTTACCGGATGGTTTGTCACAAGACGTTGTGCCGCGCGGCCCAGCGGGCCAGGCTGCCCGTCGTATCTGTGCCAGGAGATGCAGCTACAAACTATGAATCAGGCGCGGCCTGACCTTAAGGATTGATGTGCTCAGGGAAACTGCTTGACATTTCTTAGATTTGGATATGATGGCTGGTCTGCGGGTGATACAGTTTAGATCCAAACATAAACACAGCAAACTCAGGGACCGTACAGAATCCAAGAAAACAGTTGTTTTTTGTTTTTTTGGAGGGAAAACTGCAGCGGCAAACCCACATGCTTACTGTAAATGCTAACACAATGTTTAGCGAAATAAAACTTGTTGCATATAGATGTTGCTACATTAGTGCAAATATATTTATAAATGCTCCCCTTTATCAAACTTTATCAAACCCATAATGGGCTGATATTGAGAGAATATTTCACTAAAACTGACCTTACTGTCAAAGTTAAAATGCTAATTTTTCTATTCAAGCTCAACTACTAACCTCTGTAACCCTTGAGCTGACTTGTTTTTTACTTCTTTACTTTTGTTGTTCATGAAGGCATCGTTATTTTCTTTGACTATTTTCTTTTTCCTAATGATGTTTTATTCAATATTTCATCACTATTATCAAAATTTTACTTTTACACATATAAAACTATTGAATGTTTTTTCGTTCTTTAAGATGAAAAGAAGAAAAAAAATATATAGTAGTTATATTTACTGTAACTATACTTTTTTTTCTTCTTGTATTGACAAAAGCTGAAAGTGATCAGTGTGTGTGTGTGTGTGCGTGTGTATATGTGTGTATGTGTGTGTGTTTGTGTGTCTGTGTGTTTGTGTGTGTGTGTGTTTGTGTGTGCATGTGTGTGTGTGTGTTTGTGTGTACGTGTGTGTGTGTGTGTGTGTGTTTGTGTGTACGTGTGTGCGTGTGTGTGTGTGTTTGTGTGTGTGTCTGCGTGTGTGCGTGTGTGTGTTTGTGTGTACGTGTGTGCGTGTGTGTGTGTGTGTGTGTTTGTGTGTGTGTGTGCGTGTGTGTGTGTGTGTGTGTGTGTGCGCGTGTGTGTGTGTGTGTGTGTGTTTGTGTGTACGTGTGTGCGTGTGTGCGTGTGTGCCTGTGTGTGTGTTTGTGTGTGTGTGTGCGTGTGTGTGTGTGTGCGTGTGTGCGTGTGTGTGTGTGTGTGTGTTTGTGTGTATGTGTGTACGTGTGTGCGTGTGTGTGTGTGTGTGTGTGTGTTTGTGTGTGTGTGCGCGTGTTTGTGTGTGTGTGTGTGTGCGCGTGTGTGTGTGTGTGTGTGTACCTCAGAGGAGCTGCTCTGCTTCCAAAAACAAGAATATACACCGAGGAACAAACAGAGCAGTGAGTCTCTGCAGTCACGCTGTTTTTTATCCGGACCAGGACACGTCTGGGTCTCCAGGTCCTTCACCGCTGGACACTGTCACCGAATTTGGACGTAACTACCATTTTAAAACCGGTACTTAAAATTAATTGTAATATTTTTTTTTATTATTTGAAAGGCTTAGTTCACCCAAAATTCAAATATCACTCATTTTCTACTCGCCCTCATGCTGACCAAGGGTTGGGATCATTTTCAGAATAATCTGTTCTTTTTAGAGTTATAGACAGAAATGTTTTTTTCATTTTAAAGGGCACCTAATGTGCTGATTTAAGTGTCTCTTAAATAGTTCTAGGACCTCTATTATACTCATCAGTATCATTTTGCACAAAACTCTCATTTAATAAAGATATTTACATTAGAAAATACGCTTAAGCCCCGCCCACTTCAAATGCGCTGTTTCGGCTGAGAAGAAGTCTCGTCCAAGAAGCCACGCCCACTCTGCTCTGATTGGTCACAAAAACACGAATTGCATTCAAGGACTCACGTGAATTTCAAGCTCACCCCTAAAACTCCCGTTTTGTACATTAAAAACAAATTATAAAAATAAGGTTTGCTGCTTAATGTACACATTACAAAAACACCTAAAGACAGAAGTAACTCTCACCATGTTTACATAAATATTTATTTTGTTTATTTACATGTAGGTTCTTAACTGATTTAGTGCTTCTAGGGGAGGACACCTGCACCAGAGTGATGTCAGAATGTATGATTTAAACGGTGATCTCGTTTGGTGAGATTTCAGACGGTAAAGAACTTTATTAAGTAATAACTTCAGAACGAAGCAACGTCATGATGAATGAACTACTGCATTTTGAAGAAGATGACTTCAACATTTACAACATGTGAATCAGGAGAGTTGGGTTTTTACATTAGGTGCCCTTTAATGTAGCGACTGGAGCTCAGTTGTCTTCATCTTCATCTTCGTCCAAAATGACACTTACGAAAGACATGACTGCATTTGTAAAACTTAAACAAGTCTATATTTCAAGAATTATTTTTGGCAGACGCTGCATCGACACCGTCACTTGCGATGTGTTTGAATGAGGAAAGACGTCAACAGCTAAGAGACTGATAACTTCTGCTACAAACAAACTTAATGACTTATTAATGAAATACTTTTTAAGTTTTCCTCTTGTCGAGGCTTCAAAACAAGATTACATACGAGCAGTTTGGAGGTATTTGGAGGTTTTTAAGTGTCTTTTTGGACAAAGATGAAGACAAAGTCAACTGAACTCAAGTCGCTACATTAAAATGAACAAACATTTTTGTCTATAACTCTTTAACGAAGAGATTATATTGAAAATAATCCCAACTCTTAGTCGACGAGAGTGGAAAATGAGTGAAGTTTGGTTGAACAATCGCTTTCTAAAGTTGATTTGATCAAACATTTGAAGAAAGAATTCAGTTCAGTTCAGTTTATTTAATAGGACAAGTCTGTTAAAATAATAATGATGTTTTTAAATCATATTAAACTTAAAAATGCATTTCTGCATCTGCGTCCAAGATATTGAAACGAAAGCATGAAGCTTTTGCTCTTTTGAATAATAACTCAGTTTATTGCAACAACCTTGAAGTGAAATGACTTTTGACAGTCGGTCGGAGAAGAAACACTTATCTACAATTCCAGAAACAGTCTTGTGTGCCGCCACTGAATTGAAGTGTGTGTGTGTGTGTGTGTGTCTAAGGGGGGCGACGTCGAGCTGAAGTTGCAACTCGACTCCCCTGAAAACTTCCGGCGAGCACTTATCTGCCGTTAAAAGAGTGGGTGAGTCCACATCCTGACATTTACTGATGGAAATGTTCATTTTTGATGACATTTGAAAAGGTTGACAGATCCACTCTGACAGTTGGATGAAAAACACAGAGTTGAATTAAAATTTGTGGAGCGACGGTCGCGGGAGCAAGTTATTATTATCTTCTCTGTCATTAAACATCTGCACTGTGACAGACTGGAGGGTCTCACCGTGAAGATGCTGATGAGAGGTTTGTGTCAATTGTGAGTCGAGATCAACTTTATACCACATGTTAAAGACTCTCAAATGACTGCACTGTACACTCACGGATCGAGTATCCAAATTAACTACAAAGGTTAGATGAACTATATGATGGATTTCAAGACCTGAGTCGCTCAAATTATAGTCCAGGTTTAACCTCCTTATCCTCTTGTTGACTAAAGTTTGGGTTTTTATATATATTTTTATATATATTTTATACATCCTTATTTATTTAATATTTAATATTTAATATATTTTATTATCCTGTGTTGTTCTCAGTATTATCTTGATCTTTAAAGTATGTACTTTTTTTTTGAGTATTGTTTTGATTGTTTAAGCGCTTTGTGACCCTGGTCTCGAAAAGCGCTATATAAATAAATATTACTTACTTACTTACTTACATCTATGTCCAATTCAAAGTAGCGACCTGTGCTCACTTGCCTTTGTGCCTTGTCTTCATCTTCGTCAATCAGATTCCCGAACGAAATCTAATATTGAATGAAACGAGCGCTGTGTTGTGTCACTGGCTAATGTTACTTCAAATAAAATATAATTTAAAAAATAAAATAAAACACCTTTAAGAGCGTAATAATCAATGGAACGGAAATTATTTATTGAATTTTATTTATTTATTTTACACTAATTATTTTTCCTTCCGTGCGGCCCTGAAACAAAACGCCTCAGAGACTGGTCTAGGTCTTCCTGGGGGGACCCTAAAAAATCTGCGTTTCCGAGTTAAAAAGACTTACCTGTGTCACTTTTTGATGATGTCATCAGTGTGAGTCACAATCCTCAAGCAAGTCCTTATTAACTATTACTATTTGGTTCCTCTTTTCAAACTCACCCCGGAATCGAGTCTGAGGCAAACAACCGTCTGAGTCTTGTACAGTGTTTGAACCTCAGATCTAACTCACTGAAAAAGGAAATCATAAATCCTGGGCTGCAGGTCAAATGATACATTGTTTTTTATATGTTCTTTGTGGCGATAATAGATTTGTGTCCGTCAGTCGGAAACCATGGACCCCCCGAGCGTGTCCAGGACCGGCCCTGGCCCACACGCTTAGTTTGAGCAGGCCTCGGAGGATTCAAAGTGTGACGCCTCTATCGTGGAGCACATTTGTCATGTGATTTAAAATGGAATAAAACATGACTGCGGCGGTTTACTGTCGCCACTAAACCCTGACGGAGGATTGAATCATATCTGGTCACTTTGGCTCTCGGTCCATGAGGTCTTTAAACTCCCCGTTTCTGGCGAAGCTGCTGTGACGCGGAGAGTAAAACGCCTCGCTGCGTCCAGAGCGTCTCTAGAAGTAACGTCCGACAGCCGTGATTGGTGGTGTTCCCAGTAAGAGGAGTCGGTTCTGGTGATGGTTTTATTGGCCGACGGTAGACAGGACTAGATGAAGAGATCGGATTCACTTTATGTTGTGGCTCAGAGTATATATATATATACGGCAACTGAGGAGCGAAGCCATTATTACGTCATAATGGACTACGCTCTCGTAACCTCTCGTTTGCCCAGATTTCAGAGCAACTTTATAAAGTAATAAGTTCAAAACATGGTCATGATGAGGAACTTACTGCATCTTGGAGAGGAAGGAATTTTAAGGAACTGTATATCCTAAATCTTTTATTATTATTTTTTTCTATCTCTTATTTAATCAGAAATTGAAGTGATTTCGCAAAATGTCCATTTTATTTTACATTAATTTTGACTTTCATAATCCTTTACTCATCTGATATATACTTACATGATTGAATCACTTTATTTTTTAATTGTATCATTTACAACCTTTTTGCTCCATGTTAAAATAATTTACAAAATAACTCTTTCAACATCTAATTAGGATTTTTTTTTATTACAGTTTTGTAGATTAAAATGTAAGTTTGTTTTTGGTAATTATAATTTATTTTGTATTTGTATGTCCGTATCAAGAATATTGTTTAAATGTAATGTATTTTATTTATTTGTCTTAATTTAATTTATTGTATTAAATTAATCTTATTTTTTGTTTCATTCGTATTATTTCACTTTTATATTCTGTTTATTTCAAATTTATATTCTGTACTTCCACCGCAACAACTCCTGTGTTGTGTTTACAACACTGGCAAGTATTTAAACATTTGAGCCTCGATTCAAACTATTTAACTTTAACTTCTTTAACTACTTACTTACTGTTTTTTTTTAAATAAATAATTTAACAATACTTTTAACACAAAACCTCAGGTGAACTAACATTTTGAAGACATTATTTTTGTGGAGATAAATTATGCTTTCTATCAATCAATTAGTGTGAAGTTAAAATGACAAAAGATGGTGCCAAACATATGCTATTTTTTAAATTGTTTTGTTTGAATTCATCTTAATCCATCTAAGTTGTTCTGTGTAACTGGGAGGAGGCCCTGGGGCAGACCTAGGCCAGTCTTAAGAAATTATGTTTCTCAATTTAAAAAACCTCAGTTTCCCCCGATGACCATGTGAGTATTTCGTCTTGTGATCAGATAATCCAGTTTAAGGTTAAAAAGTGTCCACGACTTCTGCAGAGGTCGACAAACCACCATCACAACCTCTCGGGTCTCAGAGCGAAGGAGATAAGGAGAGGAGAATACGTGGTAACCGTGACAACAGCACAAGCAGGCGAGCACGACGTGGAGACTCACAGTTCCACCAGCTGCAGGTGTTCAAAGATCTTCCAGGAGAAGGTCGTCAGCAGCGGGTTCTTCGACAGGTTTCTGCGCGAGAGGAAGAGAGGGTTAGACAGCTGCTGGCAACAGGTGAGACCCGGGGCGGGCGATCACGTCGGGTCAGCGCTGGAGGACGCTGACTCGCCGTGGCAACCCCCCCCCGTGATGGGTGGAAACTACCAAAGACTTGCACATCAGAAGGTGGCGTCCTGAAGCCAGAAGCTCCTGTCTGGTGTATTGTATGCGTTGTTAGCGTTGCATGACAGCTCCTTTCACGAAGCATCGATCGCTGTGTAGCGCTCGGGTTCACGTTGTCGCCTCGACCGCCGACTTACATAAATTCATCCGACGGCTGAATAACGCTCGGGCCCGACATTAACTGTGCGTTCCCTCGGCTGAGAAAAGTCTCTCTATTCGGCGGCGATGGAAGGAGGGAAGGAGTGTGGGAGTGATCAGAATCTCAACGAGGTCATAATTGTGCTGCGAGTCTCCAGATCTCCCGGCTTGTTGTATTAATTAAGACCATGTGGACCATTACGTTCAATTTAACAAATGGGAATCAAACGGGAGCCGCAGCGAGGTGTTATTTCCGCGTCACTCAGGAGCTGAGGCATGATGGGACACTTCTGGCTCCCACTCCACGCTCCCACTATCACCATCACAGTTGTTTAGAGCAGTGAATGCCACTCGCCCGGCCTCGGCAGAGCTGGAAACTGTTGTTAAATTGTGTGCACCGATGGACGAGCCATAGTTTATTCATGATCCTCAACATGTATTTCTGTAGTAGACCTGCTGGACTAAATACACCTAAGCTCAGAGTCTTCACTGACAATTTCTATAGTAGTTCTAAACAACAAACTGATGACATTTTACTCTATTTTACTGCATTTTCTTTATATTGTATTTACTTATACCTAATAGACTCAGGAATACTATATTCCAGACACAGGAGACGCTTCGATTTGAATTCCAATTACCACCAAACACCTATTCTGAGTCAAACACAATCTTGCAAATGTGAAAGAAAGTCCAGGTCTATGTGTATTCATTATTTATCTTTTACAATGTGAAACATAATAAGTAACTCGGAGACCAAAAAATTCCATCAACCTTGTGACAAAAACACCAGAATTATCTTTATTTTAAGCTGTTATTTTTATCAAACTGTAGGTCGTTATTTAGACGTAAACTCGAGGCGATCTTAGTTTTTAATTTTCTTTATTATTTTGTTTTATACTGAGCTACCTGCTTGTTAGCATTTAATTACTTGGTGCCCAGGATTTTATCCCGAGGCCATCAGTTTGACATAAATGGTCTATCAAGACGTTAATGTCTTATTTTCGACGTCTATCAAACTTCCATCGGAAATACTGTATATTTTATTTTAAAATAGCATTTGTATTTCTTTATAATGTCGCCATTAATAGTTGCCGACTTCACAAATGTTCACCATGAATTGAGGTTTAAAACTTGTGAATATAGAGAGTGACACTCCAGGAGGTGTAGTTCACTCAATAACCTGAGGGGCAGCACTGAGCACCTAACATATAAATAAATCGTTTTTGAATATGTGTAACGTTTTTTTTTTACCTTTTAAAAGTAAAAGAAAATGAGAAAGGAAAGACAGGGTGAGAGAAAAAGAAAGGTTGGAATGTAGGCTTCACTACCTGAGCTATTTATACCCATTCAACGTTACATAACATTTTAGTTTGTGATACTCTTCGGGACGAGGAAGATCATTTTGGGAATCAGTGGAAAAAAACAGACTTATCAAGAAAATCTAACAAATATTCTGGTTGATTTTAATAATCTTTTATATTGAAAAGATATTTCAACATCAATAAACTTGCACGGAATCTGATCTGTCCTGTGTCTCGTTTAAATAAATTAAAGAATATATTCAGTCAAAATAACGACTTTACAAGAAACATTTCCATAAATATGCTAATCTGGCACAAAACACGCTTCCCTGCTGAAATAGTCGTATTAAAATTAGGCTTTTTAAAAAAAAAAAAAGAGCAGCAGATACACACTTGAGCACGAGGGGCCAGATTTACATAATGCGAGCTGGAGAAGATGTTGTTTCGCACTGAAATGTCCTCAGAAAAAGCGGTTAATTTGAAGCAAGGCTGCTCTCTCGCCTCACACGCGAGCACATCCTCTGCTAAAGGTCACACTCGCAACAATGAAGAGCACAACGACGAGCTCCAAAATACACTCGGATGTAACAAAAATGGAAGTGAGTCATGACGAGCGGCTCCTCAAAGCATGTGCGAGCTCGTAGTGTGTGTCAGCAGTGTTTACAGGTGTGTGGGTGCAACAGTGAGAGAATCCTACACAATGGGAAGGTCAAACTGTTGGCGGCGCACACGCGTGCGTACACACCGGCAGGTATTGTTGTGTAGGTGTGCGGCATGAAAAGCTTGTTTTTTCATTGTTTGACTTGCAGCGGCTGTCGTGCATATTAATCGGGATGTAGTCGGTGAGGTCTCGGCTCCTCCGGCAGGAATAGAATATACATAAACAAGTCAAGATAGTTGGAGAAGACGACAATCAATCAACTCTCAACACCTCATATCAAACCGTCGTTGTCAGATGTCGAGGGAGAGGGAAGAACGGCTTCGGAAAAAAAAAACACAACAACTAGGGCAGAAACTAACATTACGATGCAAATGACACGGCAGATAAAGCCGGAAAATCTCTCACGACACAAAAATGGACCAGGACACGCCCTGCAGCAGTTGACACTAACTGAGTATGAGGAAACACACAACAAAGCAGGAACACAATATGTTCTTGAAACTGGCGAACGATTGTTCAAAATCCCACAGCAGAGAATACACAACAACACAAATCCTCATAGTGAGCCACAAACGGAGAGGCTGAATAACAAAACAGAGCCGGGAGCATAAACCCCAAACATTAATGCAGATGCATATACAGAAATATTGACCTGATGGAGAAATCGTGCATGCAAAACAATCAAATACACAACAACATGGCAGCTGAAAAGCAGAAAACAAGTTACTAAAAAAAAATAAAAAGGGAGAACCCGATCAGAAAAGAGAAATAGTCAGGATGTCTCAAAGCAAAAAAAAAAAAAGGCCGCTTGTACAGACAAAAATAAACACCCTAAAGGGTAACTGGTGTCAAAACTTAATCTCTCCTGTCTCACTCACATGTTTTCAATGTTCTTTCTCTCCAAGATGAAGTAAGTTCCTCATCATTACCATGTTTTCAACTTATTACTTTATAAAGTTGCTCTGAGATTTAGGCGAAAGAGAGGTTACGAGAGTCCATTATGACATAATAATGGCTTCACTCCTCCTCCAGCCAGCTGTAATCACGCCCTGCTTTGTTTATACAACAAGTCACTTGAAGGAAACTTCTGGGAATGATGACCCGCGTCACAAACCTCTATGTTTGACCAATCACAACAGAGTGGTGAACAAGATTTCATTTCCAGGTAAAACAAAGTTTTCAGTTTGCGGGGCTTAAGATCATTTTCTAATGTCAAAATTTCAATGAAAAGAGAGTTTTGTACAAACACACACTGATGATACAATAGAGTCCAACATCACAACATCACACACACATCAACACATTAGTTGACCTTTAAGAAAAAACAAAGCTCATGTGAAAAAGACACAAAAGAGCATATAATGTGGTGAAATTATTTCTGCAAAAATAATTTCACTTCGACTGGTTGATCAAAAAATAGCATGAACACATTTCCTATAGCAAAAACAATTATACACGGGTGGCACCCAAAACACACAGGATGACAAACTCATTCCAAAACATACACTAGAAACACTAATCTGCAGGAAAAAACAACTCCTATCGCTGGTTTACACGTCACCCTTAGAAACAAACACACACCCGAGCGTTGACGGTCAAATTGAAAAGTCTTTTCCAATTCTTTTATCTGAAGTAACCATCTGCGATTCCTCTCACTCCGAGTGTCGTAACAAACACCTTTGCTGTGTTTCTTGATTCCCTGTCCTTTGGCTGCACATCACAGGATCTCTGTTGACTTAATGGGCACTGGTCACCAGGGAGGGAAGTGATCTGCATGACAATGACGGCCGGCACGCCATTATCATGCACTTGCAGATGTTGTTGGATGTCTGCTGTATCAAACGCTGTCCATACACGGGGCCAGCCAGTGTGTCATTTCTCTATTAAATGTACTATAATATCTCATTAATATAGACGCCTTTTTACATGGTGCAGGACCAGCGATGCATACGAACGACATACATGGATGTAGGAAGATAAACCCGACGTTCACCGGCAACACGGAGAACATTTCTCCTCCGTCTCAGACAGATCCGTCCTCTGGAGATCCTGAGGTACATTTTCATTTCCTATTTTCTAGTGTCGCCGGAGACCGGAGAGGAAGAAAACTGTTTTCACACTTCTGAGGAACCAGGCATTGTTCTTGGCCGGTGCCGACACATTAGCGGGTCTGTCAGGGAGCCCGCGACGAAGCAGGAGGACGGCACCAAATGGCCGCGAATCACAGAGACCGCGGGGACACTAACACGAGTTTGGAAAATCGTGATCTTCGAAAACAAACCGAGGCCACATTTTCTTGTACACATTAATATTGTTTTCAATTTCATTTCCATTAAGGCTCACGTCTGTTTTTCGACGGCGCTACAGAGAAGTCCCTCAGCATCTGCTGCCGGGATCCTCCGGAAAACAGAGTGACATCTTGAACGGAAACATGAACCTGAACGAAAGTGGCTCATATTAAAGGAAAACCGGGTGTTCAAGCTACAGTAATATGGCAGGAGAAGCTCCAGGACCTTCTTATGTTGGGCAGTTAATGAGGACCCATCACCGGTCTGTCATTGTAAAGAAAGAGCTGAGCTAAAACCCCATCTTCCTACACTCGCCTGTGGTCACGGACCACTGGGCACACAATCACTGAAACAGAAATACAGTTTCACGACAGTGTCTTGACCCTGTCTTAGCGAAAAGCTTACCATAGATACTGTATACTTCTTATATCTATTTTTTATTTTATTTCTATTCTATAATCCAAAATGTTGAATTCTTTAGGAGTCGCTAACAGCCGGAGAGCCATTATGTTTATATGTTCATATATATTTGGTGAAAAAAGCTGTTTCTGATTCTGATTAAATAGAATTCCTCTTCGTTCTTATCAAGGGAAACCAGTTGAGGTGCCACAGGCATCTTGTTTGGAATATTGGTAAGATTTCCTGGGTGTTTTTCGAATATAATTGGGAGGTGGAGGGGAGACATATATAGAGTATGACATCTTGGGATGTTGTTATTTCCCCTTAAAGTAGCTTTCACTGGGTCTTTGCATGGAGCGCTCCCTCTACAACCTGATCGGACAAACCCTCAGGAAGACCCTAACTCGGCCTCAACCCAAACGTGGTTATAATTTGATTTATATTTGTTCTAAAATCATGTTTTTCATACATGTATTGTGTGTGGTTTTTTTTTTGACAATAAGGAGATTCTAATTCTACAACTGATTCTATAATTAATTTTTATTAATTTATTTCAGCTAATCCATTAGATTTGTCACACAAAGCGTGGAGACTGTTTTACTGCACTGCTTTCATTTTTTTTGCTATATTTAACTGTGTGCACTCGGCTCTCTGTGCTGAGAAAGTTCCGGCACAATTTCAAAAGAAACGTTGCCAGTAACACAATAACATATAACTAATGGTTGGGATTATTTTCAAAGTTATAGGCAATAATGTAAATTCATTTTAATGAAGCGACTGGAGCTCAATTGTCGTCATCTTTGTCCGAAGAGATAAAGGAGCCTGACCCAGATTTTTCAGGCGAGAGGGACACCCTGGACAGGATGCCAAATAATGCCAACCTTTAGTCGACATGAGGTTTAGTAAAAAATGTGTAAAATTATTTTTTAAGTGTGAACTATCACTTTAAAGTTTTAAACTGAAACACAGCAATTGGTCAACCATCAAGGTTTGTCACCCAGCGTCATCAATCTAGTTGGACTCTACCTCCTAAGGACGTGTATAAAGAAGGAAGCTGCTTCTTTGCTGCTGCAGGAGGAGTGAAGCCATTATTACATCATAATGGACTCTTGTAACCCTTTGTTCGCCCAGATTTCAGACAGGGGGAACTTTATAGAGTAACAACCTCTGAGATCGTCATAATCACGGACTTATTTTAATGCTTTAGAAATGAATGCAACGGTGCAGTAGGGTTGGCTTTGCACATTAGTTGCCCCTTAAGGATTTATGTTGGGAAGACAAAAAGGTCCGTGAACTGCCATCCAAGGAAAAAGTCATGCACTAGTTTTGTAAAACAAATCCTGAACTGAGAAATAACTATCCCTCATCCTAACCAACCTGAAATGTAACCCTAATCCAAACACAGTTCAGGGAGACATTTTGTCCACAGACTTTGTTTTTGTACAGACGTTGGAGGGAACTAAACACCATCAGTCCACTGAATGTACAACAACAATCCTTAGATAAGATTGAAAGAGAACCTTGATGATACAAGACAAATTGTATCACTACAAGCTGCTTCCATTGAAACACACAAAACACTAAATCAATGCATGTTTTTGTAATAAATTCAGAGTGAATATGATTAGCGAGCTCGCCGCGCTTTACGCTCAAATAAACGTACATCTCTTTGAGAGTTTCCATGGTGACAGTCAAGCTATAATTTCAAGGCTTCAGAAATGGCTGCTTGAGCGAGATGGTCTCACAAATGGAACAAGCTCCAGTGGCAACATTTGTCAAGCCTTACTGCTGCTGGTGATTTTAACATTATCCAACGGGATAATTGCTTTGGCCCAGATCTGGTCGTTACGCTCACATTTGTCTGCAGTCGACTGGGAACGGCAGCCTTACCAATGTTTTTATGTCTCCGCTCATATTGATCACCTGTGGAACCGATTATATAACACGGTTACATCATCGCTTCATCTAAGTGTTCTGAAAAAAAACAAAAAAAACCCACACCCGAGAGCTCAGAGCTAAATGACTTAATAAAAATGTCACATGGAAGCCAAAATATATATTTTAAGCCTGTGGTGGCCTTTAATGTCAAAGCTTCCCCCAAACATTGTTTCACCCGCTTCATTTCTGCACGCATAACCGTGAAACTACGATTGTTTTTTTCTTTATTACTTCTGAACGAACAAAAATAACCACTCATTACAACCTCCGTCATGGATTAACCCCAATCTATTATTATCCGTGATGATTCACTTATGCCTCTATTTAATTCATTAAGCCGCCGTTTACTTCATTCCACCATCTGTAAAATAATTCATACCTCCATAAAGCTGCTCGTCCATGCGTTCGTACGGCAATAAATACTCAGCACCTACAATTCTGGGATTGTTCAATCGACCCAGCGCCTCATCCGTCCACTCATCAACCAATTTAGTTTAATTATGAATCGATACATTTGGTAGATCTAAAATTAATCAGATTTATTTTCTTCTGCTCATCCAAGGTCAGGGCGCCAAGTAATGAGTCTCACGGTGGGTCCCAAACCGTGTACTTACACCTTATATTTTGAGTACACAAGTGCATTCACATGTGCGGAAATAAAGTGTGCAATGGGCACTCAATTGGCGCATTGAAATGTCCAGAGAATTAAGGGTGGACCGATGGACACTTTCCACCCTCAACAGCCGCCATCTTAGTGACCTGATGCTGTGTCGTAAACGGAAGACACGTCACTAATGTCCAAATGGCGGCAGCGGCAAACAACGAAACACAACCTATTAACTTTTTTTAATTGGTGAAAATTGTCGGCGATAGTGTTCCAATGGCCAGTTGCAATCAGTGTTAAGAAGAAGAAGTGTGTAGCGACAGTGCTTGATTTGAGACAGTACTACATGTCGGAATCTGCGCACTAAGAAAGTAAGTGTCTTACAGTGTCCTGTGTATTTGTGTCTTCTCGTCTGGACTATTGCAACAGTCTGTTTTCATGTCTTAACAAGAAGGATCTGTCTCGCCTGCAGTTGATACAAAACTCTGCAGCGAGAATTCTGACCCACTCTAGTAGAAGAACTCACATTTCTCTAATCCTTAAAACTCTTCACTGGCTTCCAGTTTCTTTCTTTTCAACTTTAAAATTCTGGTTCTTACTTTCAGATCTATTCATGGTCAGAATCCTTCCATTAGTCATCTGATCCAGACTTACACCCCAGCTCGGGCTCTGAGGTCTGTGGATCAGAATCTACTGATGGTTCCTCGAACACGGTTCAGGACCAGAGGAGAGAAATCCTTTCAGGCTGTGGCTCCTAAGCTTTGGTAATATCTTCCTCTCTCTTTGCGCTTGATGGATCTACTGACTCCTTCAAGAAACATCTTAAGACTTTCTTATTTGTTCAGGCGTTTCCTTGATTTTCTGGAACTGCTGTGTTGTTCTCAGTGTTATTCTGATCTTTTTAGTATATCTTTTTTGAGTATTTTTTATTTATTGTTAAAACGCTTTGTGACCCTGGTCTAGAAAAGTGCTATGCAAATATAAATTACTTACTTACTTACTTACTGTAAAGCAGTGCACTTAGAGAAGTGTGCGATTTAAGACACAGCACCAGACATCCCTCTTCCCTGAAACCTCAGGTGAAAACTGAAGGGATCACGATCATCTATCAAGTCTGTCCTGGGTCCAACCATCTTTAGTCATTTCCTGGTTTAGTCGTACACGTTGTGTAAACATGCTTGTGGTCAAGACATCTTAATAATGACTTAACCGATGACGTGTGGTTCTACTCTGAGTCTCTTAATGTATATCAACCGACAGATCCATCGATCTATTTATGTTCACTCTTCCTTTTCACTCCATCGAGTCATGTATCACTATTTCCATGTACGCAACATTTAATCCAAATGTCAATTTATCCATGGATCCACTTCATTTAGACCTCCCTCAATCACACACTCACCCATCTGTCCATCCATTAACACGCTTGCCATGTTTTCTATACATCACTCCATCCAGTCATCTTCTCACCCACAAACCTATCCATCCATCTGTCCACCTACCATTTATAGATCGATGTTTAGATGCTCATCCTCCCATCAATTTATGTTCTCATCCCAACAATCCATTCATCATTTCATGGATCTGTTTCATTCAGACCTCCTTTATTCCTCCATCGTATCCTCCTCTGTTCATCCATCTGTCCATCAATTTTTGGATCAAACACCTCCATTTTCTTTAAAAATTCGCCAACCAATCAGTTTTATCCTGCGATGCATTTTCATCGACTCGATTAGTCTATAAAAGTAGACATCAGAAGAACCTACATGTATCCATTTATAACTACAAAACCTTAATATACCATAATCGAACAGGACATATTTATTTTCCTTTTCTTCCATGCTCAAATTAATAAATCCAATTTTTCATCTGATAATTTACACATATAAGAATCTGGATCAGAAAGTTTTGTTACCAGTTTTGTAAACACAACATAGGGTTAGGTTTAGTTATTTATTTATTTACAATCCAGCAACAGATCCATTTGTCAACCTAATTATCAGTTTATAAATCCAGCCCAACAATCAGTTATTTCACGCCTATTCATCCACTGTTACATGAGATCGTGTCGTTAACTTGAAAAAAATCCATCGCCATCTATTGATCATCCATCCCTTCTTTGCTAGAAGAGACGGGTAGTTGTGTCTTAAATATCCCTTTCCTTCTGTATAATGAAGAAGCTCTCCTCCCTCGTTCCTTCATGTGGATCCAGTTTGTGTTGCATACAAAAACCTCCCCGGCACTTCTTAAGTCTTCTTCATCTATTTTTATATCCCGAGGTCCGAGTTCAGATCGGCTCAATTACCAAACCCTTGGTTGACAAAGGGGCCTCGCTCCGGTTTACTCCGAGAGGAAGGGATTAAATCCTGGTCACGGGTGTGAGGGATGGCTTGGCTAACGACCAGGCTAACCCGCGGCGCTTACATACCCATATTCCCCCGGAATTACATTTTCTTTGTGTTTCCGTGCCACGCAGATTTATGTTTCCCCCCACTTACCTTTCCCGCCGGCCGGGGCGACATTTGTCACGGCCGCACTTGTGTTTAAGTAAGTTAGTCGCGTTCAAGGTGAGCGGGCCCATAAAGGCGGGCTTTAATCTTCTGTTTCCGTGGTGCGGATGAGCCTTAATGGAGCGCCGCTGTTATTATATAGGAGGCACCTACAGTCAAGGATGCTGATGTACTGTAGCTCCGGCCCCACTGCTGTGCATTTATGGGCGTCCTGATGTGGAGAGATTCCCCGCTGACAAGTTTATGAGTGGGAAAGTTGTCGTTCCTGACGGCTCGCCGAAACAGTTTACGAGCCAACAAACAGGAAGAAAAAACAAGTATGATTTACTTGCTTTGAGGACAGTATCGGGTTAGTCGTACTGAAATGAGGGGGCCGCGGGGCCACAGCAGGAATGGAGGAAATAAACGTATAGAAATCTCCGTTTGAATATTTATTGACATCAAAAATAATTTCTCGATTTTATTTCAGTGTATATAGTCAATGATCAAAAAAAGTTTGAACATATTTTCAATTAAACTTAATTAATTTTTTTTTCCATAAAAAAAATTATAAAAACATATCTTTTAGTTTATTAATAATGTGTCTGATTCTCCTCACTAGTGGTCTTCAATTGATTTATATCAATCTTGAGGCACAGCAGAGAACAAAAAAGAACTTTTCTAATATTGGTTGATCGATTTTTATTTGGGGAATTACTTTAAATTATTACTATTTGACAGCCCTTCATTAGTATATATTGTTTCTTCAGTGGAACCTTAGCTGTCACTACTGGGTCACTACTCCATCGATGCAGCCGGAACTTACAATAAAGTTATAAAATTGGCCACTTACAATCATTCAACCCTACATACATTTTCCTACAGAAATTAGATACTAGAGTATTTCTTTCTTGTAGTGCTTTTATATGATATTTTAAAATAAAATGTAGATAAAATTAAATGTTACACCATTTATTTACTGCCGGTCTCAATGGTCTCATTTCTTTATCATACATTTTTGTACGTACATTTTCCTAAAGATCTTTGTTTTAATGTCTTTTATCTTCTCCTTTTTTCATTTATGTTTCCCTTTTATCGGGTTTTTGTTTTGTACTTTACGTAGTGCTTTTATATAATATTTTTAATAATTCATAATAATTTTATAATTCAAATAGAATTACGGAATATTAATGTTTTGCATTTGATGTGTTTTATTTTAAAAGTTTTGCAATGTATGGAATGTTTTCAAGAATCTTAAAATAAAATAAATTATAATAAAATGATACGCAATCGAGTTAAGAACTAAGCTTTTTGTAAAATGTCTTTTTATTTATTCATTTATCTTACATTTTCCCATCATATACAATCCTTAAATTGTCCCTTCCTTCTTCTGGCTTAACCCCTGTTAACAGCAGCAGTATATAACGTGGCCCCCGAGGAAAATAATTGCCCACCG
This sequence comes from Callionymus lyra, assembly GCF_982586985.1. NCBI lineage: Eukaryota > Metazoa > Chordata > Actinopteri > Syngnathiformes > Callionymidae > Callionymus > Callionymus lyra. The sequence continues at coordinate 4,272,723 of NC_141825.1, read as the reverse complement.
CTGGTTTAAAGTCAAAGTATTATTGTATCTGTTGGTGTAAAAGATGATTTCCTTCTTACGTTTATGACATCAAGCAAGGACAAATGGAGGAAAGGGTCAATGGAGATCTAAGAAGGTTGCGAAGAGAAGACGGGGAGGCTGTAGTCCGACTACCAATGGCATCGCGATGGTCCCCTGGTGCAGGAGTCTGGTTCCATGTAGATGTAGATGAGAAACGAGGAACAAATCCTTTCAACTTGGCCCTGAGTCTGAGTCTCACACATGACAGTCACTTCCAATAACCAATTAGCAAAACCTCCCCTGTGATCTCGACAGGCAATCGTCCAGGCTAACCCGACCACCTTGCACAAGGTTTCTCCCACTGGCCAGTCAAACGGCTCGCTGGCAGTCAGGATATTGTGTCTCTCTGATTTGGCGTGTAGCCCAGACCTTATCTGCTCTTCCTCGCGCCGCCTTCTACAAGTAAACCGGAGTACAGCGAGACCCGGAGTACCAGTGCGAGAACGGCCGTGATCTTTGCTTCTCAGATACGAGCAGAACCGCAGAGCCTCCCTCGACGAGGTCTCTGGCCGCACCACTGGTTTTTGGCTCGTTTTTCAAGTATCAGAAGCAAACTATGAAATGGTAAAGTACTTAATTTAAAAAATGACTTCTTGCTGGTTCTGTTTTTTCTATATCAAGATTTTTCTCTTCGGCTTTAATAGGCTGCTTCGAGTTAATCAAATCATTTGTTCTTTTTCTCTCATCCCTCGTTCGATTCGGCTCCATTGTTCGCTCGAAACTTCATTATCAAAACCAAACATCGGAAATGATGACTCGAGGTGCTGTGGGAAATTCAACGGTTGGATCTTTGTTTAGTTTTTTGTGCTCGATACAGAAGAAAAAGTGTTTATTGTTTGATCACATCTATACCTCGCTAAATGAGATCGTCAATACAAGGAAAATTACTCCATCGACTGCTTTTAAAATCCACTTTTCGGACGGAAGAGAGGAATCAGGGAAGCAGTGAAAAGTGAACACGCATCTTCGCATCACCCCAGAGTTAACAGCCAGACACGCAGTCGCCCCGACATCACTGAATAAACATCCACGTCGGCAACAGTTACATCAAAGGAAAGTGCTTGCGAAATACGACATTGATTTTTCATTCATCTCAAACATGCTGCAGGTGCTCAAACACACAATCATGAATTCTTCAACAAGGTGCTGCCACAAATAAACACATATCTGACGGCTCTCTCGGAATGTTTGACTTCATCTAGGGAACATTATCATCTCTTTATGGCAAGCTGTGAAAAGAATCCTCACAGAAGACAAAACAGATTTTCAAGACGCGACATCACGGATGAAAATAGCATGCGCCCCTTTGAAGGACCTAAATCAGAGGGAGGAAAAAAAAAGAGTGATACTTGAAATCCAAGTGGTGAAAGATATCTGATAGTACAGTTAGTGAAGAGGCAGCTGATGTGAGAGAATCAATTGAATCCATTTGATTCAACACATCTTGGCATCTTGCATTTTCTGGCATAGCAACCGTCTCCAAGGAGGATACTGTAGGCAATCAAAGCTTCAGCTCGCTCGACATGGGGGCGGCAATCGAGCACTGCTGAGACTTCCTGAACAGCAGGAAGTGGGCAGATGGTGTTTGTGTTTGTCGTTTGTATATGTGTGTGTGTGTGTGTCTGCGTGCATGTGCGTTGCTGGGAAACTTGGAAATATTCCATAATCAACAGTCTTTTAAGCTTCAGATACTAATTCTGATGGAATTTAAAAGTAAAAAGTTTTTCCAACACCTCTGTTTCATCCACCTCGAGCCTGCTCTACGTCAATAAAGGAAAAGAACTTCAACTTTAATCCATTATTACTTCCTGTTATACTAAACCATTAGTTTGGTGCAATTACTGGCATTCTCACCGACAGACTTAGGTCCCTTAAAATACTTTTTAATAAGTTTCAATAAAAGCAATTCAACTTAAGTTTTCAACTCACTATCCTCAGACTTCTTGTAAGACTTTTTTATTGAAATATTTGGATTTAATATCATTCTGAAAGGTCTGATTTTTTTTTGTTGTGGTAACCTTCAATCACCTTTCACTTGACTTGTTATATTGTTAGTCATACAACATGTACTTTGGTTGAGTATAAAGATCATCTCCTCAAGCTAAAAAGTTTTCTTAGTGGATTTCTACTTTCAACTGTGGTCATGAGGCTAAAAGGCAAACAGTTCTTAAAGTGTCTGGACTCTCCCTCTGTGATAAGAGGAGATTTGTCATCCAGAGACTATAGAACCACTGCTCCTCGACACCTCTACACTAATCTAAAAGTATGCTACGAAAGTAAACTGCAATATGGGAGCAGGGGGGGCAACAGGCATTGGATTGCAGGGTCACATCTACGATGCGTTTCTAGCAACAACTTTCAATGGCATCAGATTGTCAAGTTCTGATTTCAGAATTTTGGGGAAAAAAAAGTTGCAATGACTACCCAATCCACGTCTAGATGACATATGCAGAGAAGGAATATCAATGAAGAAGAAAAGAATGAAACTATAGATGAGGTAGATGATGTTTAACTCAATCACAAAAGGGTCCAAAATCTTTTAGCGCTCTTGGTCAATTTTACCAAACTGTCCTTCATTTTGATATAGGTAGTCTCTGTATCATATCTCATCCATAATCTCTACCTTATCTTATCTTAAACACTGGGTTTGGTCACAATATAATCATTTGAGATGATAGGAGGTTCAAGTTGACACACACCTGCTGGTGAGACCCCGACACATCAACGGTGATGTACCCGGGGTCCTGGAGTATTTCAAGTCTTATGATCCGACCTCAGGAAATCCAGCCTTGGCCACCGTTAACCAGAGTCTTACCGAGGGGCCTTTTCTGCCTCTGTCCACAAATCCTTTGGAGCCACAGGATACAGACCGGGCCCGCTAAGCCACAGCCTCCCTCCAGCAATCCGCTACCAGATATTAATCTTCCGCGGGGACGGTTCGGTTTGGAAAAGTACCAGAGGCTTTTCCGGGCCATTGTCTTGGTGGAGTTGAGACTTTTCTACTGGTTCAGATAAAGACAATCACACTCCTGCTGATGTCGATGATCATGTATGCTGTTGCCCTCGGGGTCTGGTCGTGGCTCTAACGATACCCCACATCTCCCAAGACCTTTAAACAGCAGCTGAGGACGGGTTTTTTACGACCCCCTCTTTCTGGAGAGATGGCACGCAGGGGAGTCTAGCAAGGTTAAATATGATCTCCTTTATTACCTCTGCCGAGAAGTTTATGTGACTGTGAGCGTTGATGATTCACCAAAGAAACACTCAAAAACAGATGAACACGGCACAATGACACCTTCAGGAGATGTAGGAACGGCAGAAGGAACAGACGATGTTATTCTGGAGTTCCAGGTGGATTTATTAGTCTGTCGATACTGCAGCACAAGCTCTTATTCAAGTACTGTATCTGTTGTTCAAGAGAGTTCTGGCATGATACTGCCACCTGCTGTCCAATCGAGTACATAAGGTATATTTCAAATGCTAAAAAAAGTGTTTTGTAGATCAAAGGAAGGTATGGGGGAATATAGGTGGAAATTAACAACTTGGCTCACTTGTTTGCCTTGGAAGGTTATTCATTTGTAATACAATCTATATTCCTCATGAGGAGCAGTACAGAACAGAATTCATTCTAGACCTCTGGTACACTTCCCCTTCAATACATGTATACTTCCTCTCACATACACATATACTTCCTCGCACATACACATATACTTCCTCTCACATACACGTATACTTCCTCTCACATACACATATACTTCCTCGCACATACACATATACTTCCTCTCACATACACGTATACTTCCTCTCACATACACATATACTTCCTCTCACATACACATATACTACCTCTCACATACACATATGTACTTCCTCTCACACAAACATATACATATATACTTCCTCTTACTCACACATGTACTTGCTTTCACATAAACGTGTACTTCTTCTGACATACACATATAGTTCCTATCACATTAACATATACTACCTATAATATATACATATACTTCCTCTCATCTACACATATACTTCCTCTCATTTCCACATATACTACCTCTCACATACACATATACTTCATCTCACATACACATATACTTCCTCTCATATACACATATACTACCTCTCACATACACATATACTTCCTCTCATCTACACATATACTTCCTCTCATTTCCACATATACTACCTCTCACATACACATAAACTACCTCGCACATACACATATACTTCCTCTCACATACACGTATACTTCCTCTCACATACACATATACTTCCTCTCACATACACATATACTACCTCTCACATACACATATGTACTTCCTCTCACACAAACATATACATATATACTTCCTCTTACTCACACATGTACTTGCTTTCACATAAACGTGTACTTCCTCTGACATACACATATAGTTCCTATCACATTAACATATACTACCTATAATATATACATATACTTCATCTCACATACACATATACTACCTCTCACATACACATATACTACCTCTCACATACACATATACTTCCTCTCATCTACACATGTACTTCCTCTCATTTCCACATATACTACCTCTCACATACACATATACTTCATCTCACATACACATATACTTCCTCTCATATATACATATACTACCTCTCACATACACATATACTTCCTCTCATCTACACACATACTTCCTCTCATTTCCACATATACTACCTCTCACATACACATAAACTACCTCTTACATACACATATACTTCCTCTCACATACACATATACTTCCTCTCACATACACATATACTTCCTCTCACATACACATAAACTTCCTCTCACATACACCTATACTTCCTCTCATATACACATGTACTACCTCTTACATACACATATGTATGTAGGAGTGTGTATATGTATGAGAGGTCTAAATATATATCCTATCATGGATTGCTATAGTAATTTAGACTCATCCATCTTAGCTTATCTTGACCTCCCGCACTAGTACATCTATCTTCTTCTTTATGAAACCTCCATATCTTTCTCCAACACTGTCTCTCCTTAGCAGCTGTCTAGCCATTAAAGTATGAATCTTTTGTACCGTATCTTATATTATTTATATGGTTACCGTCTTTTAACGATTATTTTCCATCTTTTTTTTTGGTCCTTTCAGCAGTTGAAAGGCCCCAAAGTAGTTAGAAAAGATAAAAAAATGAGTGTTTAAACTTAGCTTAGTTTAAATCAAAATGTTCTTTAAAAAAAAACACAAACCTATTCAGAGTTTGCACAAGGGCAATTATATCGACTAGGAGGACAACTTTAGTGTTTATTTGATCGATGAGTGAAGCAACGGTGTCACCTCGCGCCGACGTAATGACTGGCACTTTATAATTACAACAGCAGCACCTGTCACTTCTTGGCTCAATCAGGTTTTCTGGAAATAGCCGGCACTAATCGAGAGTGTGCGTCATTGTCCCGACAGTCGAGGCTGTCATTAAAGATAATCGTCCCTTTGGTCGGAACTCGAACGAGTGCACGCGAGGATGGGCGACCAGAAGAAGAAAGCCTTGCCCAAAAGTGAGACTCAAAAACATACAGTAGTGACTTGTGTGTGTGACGTGTTTTTAACTTTGGATTTGTCTTCTCCACGTGAACACATGTTTAAACCGTACGACCGGCAACCATAAAAATTTGAAGAGTGTTGTTGCATTAGTGCTATTACTGCTGGGTAAGTACTTAAAATGCCATTCCAATCATTTCTTTGTCACTCCACAGCCAGGTTCAAGGCCAGTGTGGACTACTTTTCTCTTCAATTGGTCGTAGAAATGAAATGGCTTGTCGTGTTGCAATAAAAAGGACCGCCTGGCAGGTTATCTGTGTGAAGGATACGCTTGACCTCAGTGGAAGGAGGTTCCTAATACCGGAGCATCATCGTGGGTCCGGCGTGGCGAGGGGAGGGGTTGGGGGTTCTTTCTCGTAAATCCCCACACTTGACTTGTACACTGCCGCACATCAAGCCGGTGATAAATTGTGTTTTCATAGATCAGCTTCATGAGATGAACCCTTTTAGTTAATGAACCTAACAACCAGTTAAGCAGCTTCTTAAGACCCACCGCTAGTACCGCGAGGCTAACTCTTTTTCTTCCCTCATCACCTCTTCTCTCGTCTAACAGTCAGCTGTGAGATTATCCTCCTGATGGAGGGAAGATAATCAGTATTTAAGAGCCGGAGCCATTGAGTGTGTTCTTTAAAGGGACTGATCGCAGATGTTTTATGGAACTATCTCTGTGGCGTATAAAACAGTGTAGCGTATTAGTGGAGGTGCATCATGATAGCGACAAGACAAAAATACGGGTTAATGGGTCGTCAATGATCCTTAAGAACAGTGGACCCCAACCACCGTACCGGGCCGCGGGTCTTGGAACTTGGGGTAAGGTGACTTAACTTATTAATGGTGCACACAGAACTGCGACCTCCTATGATGCCCAATAGCTGATTGGTCGCTACAATGCTTTCAAGGCTGCCGTCCTTTGCGATCTCCAGAAAATTGTGCATGCATAAAAATATTTAGACATTTGAAGTCGAGTCAATCATATTTACACGTACGAGAACCAAAGATACTTTCTCCGCGGCCATCTCTGGAGAAAGTATCTTCGGTTCTCGTACGTGTAAATATGATTGTAAATATGCCCGGTGTTTTGAGGACCACTGTTCTTAGGGATCATTAACTTTTCGACGTCCCCCATTTTCGGCTTGTCACTATCATGATACACTTCCACTTATACAGTTCTGCTCTGTTTTATACGCCCCATAGAATGATACATAAAACATCTCGGGCCTTCGTACTGGGTAACGACTGCCGCCGGGCATAATTTCATTCCCCAAAGTTCTGTTGTCAAGTTCACGTTGCAACTGGTGTTCAGATAATTCACCCGTCTATGACAGCGTGGAGATGAAAAACAAGTCCATGCCATCGTCTTTGAACGGTCCGTGAAATATTTTCTGACATAAAACCGGTCGGTAGTGCAAAAAAAAGGTTTAGGACCTCTATCTTTGAAGACTTCCTTCAATCTACCAGTCCAGCCCAACAAGAGGTTCAGATCCTACTGGGTATCTAAACACTTCATTAGTAGTCTCTACATACTACATTGATACGTTTGTGTCTTCTCGTCTGGACTATTGCAACAGTTTGTTTTCATGTCTTAAAAAGAAAGGATCTGTCTCGCCTGCAGTTGACACAGAACTCTGCAGCCAGAATTCTGACCTGCTCTAGTAGAAGAACTCACATTTCTACTGACTCCTTCAAGAACCATCTTAAGACTTTTCCCTAAATTCTCTGTAGCTCCTGTGTTGTTCTCGGTGTTATCTTGATCCTTATAGTATATATTTCTTGAGTATTTATTTCAATTGTTTAAGCGCTTTGTGACCCTGGTTTAGAAAAGCGCTCTATAATTATAAATTACTTACTTACTTACTTACATATGACTTAATAAAGAAAACCTATTTTGCCCTCTTTTTGGGGGGGTGGGGCAACTCCTTCAGAAGACCCCCATTAAATTGAAAATGCGTCCAACTTCAATGCAATTCATACTATATTTAATTAATATTAAATGATGATGGTTTTCAACTATTTTGCCTTATTTTAACCGTTTTAAAGCCAATAATACACTTGAATTTAGTCTATTTGGTTTTCAAATCTAGTTTTTATATTAGCCTTTGTCATGTATGTTTGTATTTTATCTTCAAGTAATATCTGATTTTTTTTCTCTCTTTTTTTAGACCCTACTACTAAAGCGAATCTGTACCTGACTTACCAGATATTTCAGCAAATACAGTATGAAGTGACCCAGTGTTACCTTCAGCAGGACCTAATTTAACTGGATGGATGGTGACCAGTGGAAAACACTCGTTTAATTGTGTGGAAATCTAACTTTTGATGGTCAACTCTGTCCTCATTAAATGAGCGAATGAAAGCGGATTATTGGACGTATTAAGGAGGTTGGACTCTCGGGAGCGAAACAAAGATTCCCTGCTGTTTAAATATTCACACACGCCTGTTGATCGCTGCTCTGCGAGGACGGAACCTGTTATCAGTCTGTCTTGAAACACCAAAGTCTTCATTGTCGTCTCGCTCTCTCTCTCTCCCGAGAATCAACATGTTGTCTATAAATCGGAATAATATCAAACCCGGTGCGAGCCTCTCACGGAGAAGAGCGAGCCGGTCGGTTCCAGCGCTTGGGAAGAGTGTGTTTTTCACGCCATCTCGTCTCCTCGCCAGCGTCCTGCCCGGAATACTAATGAGGCTCTAATCTCAGCAGCTATGAATACTCAGAAGTGTTACATCACCATCGGAGCGGAGAGGAGGGACGCAGATAGAAGTGGAATGATGAGTTCGACCAGGGCGCAGGATTTTATTCATTTACCAATGCAGGGTAACGACTGCCGCCGAGAATAATTCAATTCAAAAAGCTCACTCCACATTGTGCTCAATTATACAGATGAGCCAACTGTTGGAATGTTCCGAAGGAAGATGCCGAGACACGGAGGGAAGAATTCCCGTCGGATTCTTTTCATTTTGGACAAACCGCATAGTGTCGCCCGTTAATGGTTAACATGAGCTCGATGGAAAAATAATGAAAAATGAATATTCAAAATAACAAGTGTTGCTGTGGGTTCAATCCCATTAATATAACTATATATAAATGATTTTTAATCTATTTTAACTGCATTATTTTTGCACCAAAGCAGACCAGGGTTCCTACGGATTAAGCAAAACACAGTTTTAATACTTTTTTAATACCAATTAAAAACCAATTTAAAGATTAACTCATGTATTGTATCATCAGTGTGTGTTTGTACAAAACTCTCTTTTCATTGAAATATTCACTTTAGAAAATAATCTTAAACCCCGCACACAGAAAACACTTCTGGAAATGAAATCTTGTTGACCATAACCACGCCCACTCTGCTGTGATTGGTTCAACATGAAGGTTTGTCGCCGCGCATTATCGATCCCTGGAGTCTCCACCTCAAAGGGAATTGATTTGTAAACAAAGCGGGCGTGATTACAGTGAGTGAAGCCATTATTAGGACTCCGCTCTCGTAACCTCTCTTTCGCCCAGATTTTAAAGCAACTTTATAAACTGATAAGTTCATCATGCTCATGATTAGAAGAAAATGTATTTTCTTTATTAGTTCTATAAAAAAAACTCGAAAAATTAGTAATATTTTTATTATTTCTACAAGAAAGCCAACAAAAAGTATTTTCTTTATTCCTTCTACAAAAAACCTGCAAAAAATGTATTTTCTTTATTAGTTCTACAAAAAACAATCTTAAAATTGTTTTTTTCTTTATTATTTATCCAAAAATACGTGCAAAAAATGTATTTTCTTTATTAGTTCTACAAAAGAAAACTGCAAATAGTTTGTTTTTTTATTAGATATCGAAAAAAAACCTGTCCAAAAAATGTATTTTCTTTATTAGTTCTATCCCAGAAAACATGCAATATAGTCATTTCTTCATTTGTAAATATGTCTTGTTGTTGAAAAACGATTCATTGCGTCTTCTTTTAAAGAAACAGACACTGTTGCATGTATGAAAGACACAGAAACACACAATAAATGCAACAGCTTTTGGTTTTTTCAATACCCATCCACATTTGTCTTCAAAAACAATTTGATCTTCTGAAGATCCAAACTTCTTACTGCACTTTTGAGCACTTTCCAGAATATCTGCGCGAGATCCCGGAACATGCAATGAATCAACAATAAATCAACGCTCGGTTGACTTGCAGCTCACACACACACACACACACATCTGATTTACAAGCACACACACCCACACGAGCTCGGTCAGGACGGGTGTAATTCAGGATTTGAGCAGAGTAGTTGGCAAGGATATTCCGAACAAAACAGGCATCATCGGCTAATTCTTCTTGACAGTCGTGCACCTCGGAGAAACAGATCTAACAGCTCGGCGATTTAAAAGAGCAACACGGTCTCTGTATGATCCGCCAGAAACTCTGATTTTAATGGGAGGGAAGGCTTTTGAAGTCTTTTGATTATGGCGAGGAGAGATAATACAAATGAAAATTGGATATAATAATTGAAGAAAGAAGAGAATAGAGAAGAATATCCATTTCCACGGGGGGAGGGGGGGTGTTCTTCTCTCACTCTCAGTGTGCTTGCTCTTCCACTCGTCTTCTGTGATCCTCCTCCTCCTCCTCTTCTCATCTGTTGCCTCATTCTGCTCCTTTTGTCTTCACTGTTCTTCACTTTCTAGCTTCTTTTTGGTGCAGAGCCAATTGATTGTACTCCAAGTTTTCACTTCCGTCCATCTTTCCATCCATCAGTGCTTTTTATAGTGTACCCAGTTCGCACCCGGACCCTCCCCCCAAATGACCCGGGCGTCCATTTGCTCGTGGGAAAAAAGGAGAAGTCACCGACGTGGTCTCGTCCAAGAGACGCAAGAAACTTGAGGATTTTGGAACCTTTTGAATATTTTGGAGTTGACTGGTTACTTGTGAATGGTGAGGACTTACGTGTATTTGCAAACCATGAGCAACAAACTGCCCCAGAAGCTTGTTTTTCATTGTTATTTCTTTCTTTGACTGATATCCATCTTATCCAAGATATTATTTTATAATCGGCTTCACATATCTTGTCTGTGGGTTTTTCTTTTTGGTAATTTTGGGAAGTGTTTTTTTTGCCTGTAAAGGATTTTCTTATGTATTTTAGTATTTTTAATTTTAAACAACACAATCTATTGTATCTATTTTTTTAAATAGCTGTATATTTGGAAAAACGCATTAACTTTCACTAGTCAAAGTTTTTTTTTTACACTTTCATATTGTTTCATCTTTTATGTTTACAGTTAACTTTTTGTCCAAAAATGTATTTATGACACGATCAAAAAAGTACTATTTTTGATATAGTCTTGAGTTTGTTCTATAGCACGTAAATATCAAAGTATTTTAATAAATATACTTTTCTTTTCGGTCATTTTTGGAAGGCAAGAGTTTTTTTTCCTCTAAAGTGATTTCTTGTAACTGTACGTTTTTATGACACTATTTTTTTTTTTTTTTTTTTAACAGGTGTGTATTTGCAAAGTTGATTAACTTTCACTGGCCTGTTTTTTTTAAACGTTTACAAATAAACATTTTAATTAATTTATTTTATTTTATTTTTTTGCCGCTATTATAACTGGTCTTGAGTTTGTTTTATAGCATGGAATTGTTTATCATCATTTATTTCGTATTTTTTATCAATGTTTTATTCTTCTAGATAATTTTATTAAGGTAAGTATTTTTTTTCCTGTAAAGTATTTTCTTGTGTATGTTAGTATTTTAAAAATGTTGTGACACATAATCTATAGTTTTTTTTAACTGCTGTATATTTGGAAAAGTAAAACAAAATGCTATACTTGCACGTTTTTTTTTCCTTTTACGTTTACAGATTTGAGTTAACTATTCTTTTTTTTGTAGTTTTTTGTAAGTCCATTACTGTGTTCCTTTATGTCTTTTTTTGTCATTAATGGCATTTTCTGGATCAGATCATTTCTCATCATCTACCTCATTACTTCCTTGTCAACCTCAGTGTAAACACGCCACAAACACACGCTTATCTTTTGCTTGTCATCAGAGGAATAATTTTAACTGGACCAGCGACGTGTTGGTCTTGACATAAACCATTACAGGGTTAAAGAGTATTAGTCCTGATCACGCTCGCCGATAAAAAAAAGAGACAAACCGCAAACAAAAAGACCCTGCGGAATAGAAAATGGAGCACCCACACGGCCTCCCGGGGGCGGAGAGCCTATCGTCTGCGCGATGTGTCAGATGGAGACGCCTCGACAGTCAGCTGCAGCTGTCAGATACTGAGCCATGTTTGATTTATGTTGCAGCAAAATCTGACAAGAAGTGTTTGATAAAAGTTTTTTAAAAGCGAGTGTGTGGGTATCCAGCGGGGGGTCTGAAACGCCACAAGGATAAAATAAGAACTTTGTTTTTTCATCGTGAAGATACAACTTGGAAAAAAAAAAAAAATGACCAGAAATGTGTTAAACAGGATGTGAGTCTGGTTTTTGTTTGAGTTTGAGTCACTTCCTGTCAAAATGATACATTTGTTGCGATTTCGTACTAAAATAACTTGTGATGAAACATCAATTTAGAACTAGTTGAATGACTCATGAACCGTGACTTGATGTGTTTTGTGCGATTTTTATTTTCACTGTAAAAGTTCTTGATGGTGTGAACATGCTACATATCTACTGGATGTGGGGGGGGGGGGGTAATTACGGTACAAAAACAAAGTTAAAGTTTTCTTATTTACAAAGCCGTCATATCATATTTCATTACAATCTGTTTCATCACCTCATCAGTTTCATCCTTCATTCATCAATGGAAGTCTGGAAACACAACATTCATCAACTGCTACAAACCGGGACATGGAAACTTTTGCGACGAGTGCTCATGGGAAATGTAGTCTCCCGTTGGGCTAAACACTACCACTTTAGTCCACTGGCGTCGCTCGACTAAAAATCGCTTTAAAAGAAATGTTGAGTATAAAATCAAGAAAAAAAAGGTTGAGACCATTAGATTTCCTGACAATAAACGTAGGTTCGTTTTGTCAACTTCATCCCTCATGAGGTTGGGCAAGACATCCTGGGGGTGGAAGGTTCGATTTCCTATACCTCAAGTTACATGTCATGCTGTCCTTGAGCAGAACTATGAACCCCTAATTGCAGCTGGCGCCATCATGTGGCAGCGGTGATTGATTTTCCCTCTTCGGGGATTAATACAGTGTAAGCGTTTCTGTGTGTGTGAGTGTGTGTGTAGGTGTGTGTGTGTGTGGGGGGGGGGGGTGTGTGTGTGTACTCACATGTAGCGCAGTTGGGGGTTCTTGGAGAAGACGCGTGGCTGGATGGTGCGCAGGCTGGTCCTGGTGATGGTGCTACACAACAGGAGGGAAAAGGGTCAGATCGGGACACGAAACGTGATCAAGTTGCAATTAATATGTTGGATTGATTCTCAAATCACTTGTTTTTCCTCGTTGAAAACCTCACATCGATCCCCTGCGACGCGGGAAACACTGAGCGGATGAATATTGCAGTGACACCTGCTGTCGATATGATGAGAGCAGGTGTGTGTATCCGTCCTCTCTCACACACACTTGAGAACTCAATACAAACTCTGGAAAACTTTGTATCAACATCTCTAAAGGGTCTTGTTTGATATGAACTTCTTTCATAATACATTTATACTGAAGCCTTTTTAAAACAGCTCCTAAAAACATCCTTTAATATGTCGAGGAAAGATTAAAAACTACTTTACATTTCTAATAAAAATGAGAGAAGGTATTTGGAAAAATAGAATAGAAATAAAAACAAACTACTTCTATAACATTTAATTAAAAAAAACACTTGTTTTTTTTGTCTTTAAATTGTTTAACTATTATATACGAGTGTGTATTGTCAAGAATCTAGCGAAATTATACTTATAAGGATACAGGCTCATCGATACGATATATCGTGATCGTGTAGTAACAAGTATATATGTGTAGTATTGTCGAGTACCTGACTCTGGTGTTGTAGAATTTACAGACCACATGACTCTTGACGAAGACGTAACTGCTTTCATTTGTTTTGAATCCGAAATATGTCCAAACATCAGCTTTAAAACTGCTGGAGTCACTGTATCCTCTCGTCCCCAGTCATCACCATTTCAATGGTCCTTAAGCTGCTACGAACGTTATCAGTGCTGCCATCTAGCGTCCGGAAGTTTAATTGAAACTCAAAAATGAACAAACGCTGTAAATATTAACATGTTAACTGAAAAAAAAATCTAATTTATTTTATTTTAAACACAATATATTGAATTGTAAACCATTAACGAATTATAGTTAAAAAATATATATATATGATTTGAATGACAAAAAAAAAGAAATTCAATAAAGTACTGTTCAATATCGATACAGTATCGATATTTTTGAACCTACTATTATACTGTAAAAGTTTTAAATACTGCCATTTTTATATTAGCATTGATGTCATTTATATGTCGTCTTTAATTTGTATAATTGTTTAATGCCTTTAACTAATGAAAAAAAAGATAGTAAGATAAAATATCAACTACTATTAGGCTTAATTAGCTTCACTTTAATAGGAACCGAAACAAATGAATTGTTGTTTGTTTTTTTTACTAGATCTGTTGCTCAAGATAATTGTTTGAAACTAACGGATGACGAGAGAACACAGCGACAAACTCAAGCCAACAAAAAATAAACGATTTGTAGCAAAGCGGAAAACAATGCTAAGCTAACACTACTTAGCATAGACGAGTGAGTTAGCGAACTTAAGATTGTATGAATCTCACTTGATCTCTGATCAACAACATCTTTGTGCACAAGAGGTTTTAAAAAAGGGAAATGAGGAACAAATATTGGACGACTTACAGCCGCTGTAATCCGGTGTAGAGCTCCATGTCCACGTCCGTCAGCATCTGCAAACCACTCCAGTTCTCCATGTGTCTGTTGAGCAAAGACAAATATGTTGACCGTCTGGATCAAGTCTGTAAAGAGACTTGAACGTCAAGACTGTTCAAACTTGCCCCGAAACATGGTGTGGATTTGAAAAAGAAAAAGGTTAACCTTGAAAAGATAAGTGAGCTTGAGAAAGTGTATAGTTTGAGAGTTTAAAAGCTAAATATTTCCCAAATAAAGTAGTATTCATTCATGTTATGTATACATTTGACGTTTTTTTTATCATTAAAGCTGGAAAATCTTCAAATTTTAATCACAAGACACAAATATTTGACCACTAGTGTAGCAAATTAGCTCATAGCTTATTAGCTTAGCATATTAGCTACTATAAGTGTGGTTTATGGCAGTTGTTTCATATATAGAAAATAAATATGTTACGATAATCAGGGGAACAGTAAGTGAGACTATTTTATTGACAATAAAAAATGTACACAAAACGACAAAACAACAAAATAGAAGAAAGCGTCGTCCATTCTTCACGTCTTTGTTAAAAGCATTGAGTCAGTGCCATAAAGAAGTACTAGTTTCAAGTCAATTCAACTTTTAGAGTTTAAACTGTTTGCTACATAAAATATTCAAGTCGCACTGTTAGCTAGCATGCTATATCCAAAGAAAATCTCTCTCGGCGTGTGGAACCAAGAGTCAAATTACTGTCTATTTATTGTTTCCCGCCAAGTTAGCTAACCAGCGTCAACTAGCATAGCATAGCTACTTTAGCAACACGTGTTTATACTTTTATCTTTGCTGAATTATTTCACGGGAAGCGTGTTCGGCGGTTAGCATCGACGTGAGCGCGGCGTCAAAGTAACGACGGTCGGACAAGAAGGAAAGACTCGGTTGAATAATAAACCCGAGGCTAAACTAGAATTTTCACAAAAGTCCAACAAATGTTCTATCAATTAATGATCCGGCGCTTGACGCATGTTTGTGACGACGACCGGAGACGTCGTCGTGTCGGAATGAAAACTTAATGTGGCCCCATCGCAGTCACGTGTCGCGGCGGCGGCGCTGGCCGTGGAAGTGGCTGGCGGGCCCTTGAGGGAGCCCGCCAGCAGAAACAAGACCGTTGCTTTTTTGGAATCCGGCGCCGGATGGCGACGAATCAAAACACACAAATCACAGCGCACTAAACATCTGTTTACCCCGGAGACCTCCCCCGTGGCTCCTGCGGCGTGTGCGCGCACGTGGATGTGTGTGTGCGCACGTGGATGTGTGTGTCGCTGTGTGTTAGAAGTTGTGCTTGTCCATCTGTCTGCTCTGCAATTGATTTATCAGCCTTACATCTTCGCTTGATTCTCTGCTGCTCTTCCTGTACCAGACACTCCGCCCCACAGACGAACACCAGGGAAATTAAAAAAATATATTTTAAATAAATTAGATATGAACGCCTTTATACTTCAATTAAATGTACGTAATCTCATTTAATATTCATTTGCTACATTCACAGTATAAAGTTATTCCTCTGTGATATTTTTGTGTAAATACAGCATCTTTAATTAGTGACAATGACTAAAATTATATTCCTGAGGATATTATCAGAATAAAATATGTAATAGTCATTATTAACATTTTGCATCATTAACAAAAATAAATATTTAAAGAAATTAAAATAAAATGACATATTCTATATATATTATGTATTACTAAATAAAGCGTTGGTTATTATTCTTATTATTAATATTGTTATTATTATTAGTAGTATTAGTATTGTTTTATACTTTAACAAACTGAAAAATCACATTCGTAACAGAAGATATTATTTATTAAATATATTTTTTTATAAATCATATAAGATAAACGTTTAAGGGAAAATACATGAATTGAAAACAAAACGATATCATAAATATTATTAGAATGGTGGAAAAACATGTAGATAAAAAAACAGTACATCATTAAATATATAACTTACTTTAAGTATAAGTATTTAATAAAATAATATAAGATAAATATTTAAGGGGAATACATCATAAATATTATCAGAAAGGTGTAAAAACATGTAAATAAAGTAAACAGTACATAATTAAATATATAACTTACGTGAAAGTATAAGTATTTCATAAAATAATATAAGATAAATATTTAAGGGAAATACATCATATATATTATTAGAAAGGTGTAAAAACATGTAGATAAAATAAACAGTACATCATTAAATATATAACTTACTTTAAGTAAAAGTATTTAATAAAATAATATAAGATAAATATTTAAGGGAAATACATCATACATATTATAAGAAAGGTGTAGAAACATGTAAATAAAGTAAACAGTACATCATTAAATATATAACTTACTTTAAGTAAAAGTATTTAATAAAATAATATTAGATAAATATTTAAGGGAAATGCATCATACATATTATAAGAAAGGTGTAGAAACATGTAAAAATAAGGTAAACAGTACATCATTAAATATATAACTTTCTTAAAAAAACTTTTAAGATCAACAAATAAAAAAGTATATAGCCATGTACTTCACAAATTTCTCAATAAGAGTAAAGAGTAAATAGAGAAAATAAGCTTTTGTTGAACGGAAACAAGTGAGACTGTATTAAACTCTCTTTAAACGATAC
Organism: Callionymus lyra; assembly: GCF_982586985.1. NCBI lineage: Eukaryota > Metazoa > Chordata > Actinopteri > Syngnathiformes > Callionymidae > Callionymus > Callionymus lyra. The sequence goes on along the minus strand of NC_141825.1, from coordinate 4,255,576 downwards.
CAACGCAGGATGTATGATGTAAATGTTTGACTTCCTACGAATCATTGTTTCCATATGATCCGCACGGATGAGAGTCTCGGTGTCTCTGGAGCTTCTACTGCTGTCACGTCGTTAGATAATCGACAGACGCTGAGATACTCGCTGTCGCTCTGCAGCTACACCAGCTTTTAAAACATTCAAGGAGGTTTTTAAAAAGCTGCAGCTTCGCTTCTCTCTGCATCAGTGTTTCCTCCTGCCGCCGCTGTCAGGCTCCATGCAGATCCTTTTTCCCGGGTGTGCGTTTGTGACGGGATGAGACTTGAATCCTCTCCAAGTTTTCTAACTCGACCTGGTGGCTCGATGCCACCGGACGCGTCTTCACGGAAGGACGCGACGACACCGACGACTCCCTCGTCGGATCGCCTAAAAAAAACCCGAGAGCCTGATGTTTTATGAATTCAATGACCTCTGTCTAGAATCTGTGCATCGCGGTCACAGGTCAACGCTTCACAAATCGCCGGCTCTTCCTCGAGGTCCAGGTGACATCATCACGCCGCGACCTTCGGTGCTCGCTGGAGCGCGGTCGCTCGCGTCCCAGAGTGTTCGTGAAACGTACGCGCCGTGAACTTTCTATTTTTAACTCCTACTGTAAATGTCACACGACGGAAGCGCATCCCTCCGGGCGGACTCGCACCGAACACTCGCCCGATGTCGCTCGACCGCTGAGCAAGTCAACGTGATCTGCTCGTTCATGGTGCGTTTACCTTCGTTCACATCCTTTGGCTGTATCACACTATTGCGCTAATGGCTACGTTTATCAACTCATAGATTATGACATGATAATAAAGAAATGCACACATTTTGTTTTTTAACCCTTGTGTTATCTTGGGGTCAATGTGACCCGAGGGCCTGAAAACAAATGTGTTTGAGGTATCCATTGTGTTGTCTCAGGGCTAAAGTGATCCTAAGGCCTGAACACAAATGTGTTTGAGGTGTCCCTTGTGTTATCTCAGGGTCAAGGTGACCCGAAGGCCTGAAAACAAATGTGATTGAGTTATCCTCATGTTATCTAAGGGTCAAGGTGACCCGAAGGCCTGAAAACAAATGTGTTTGAGGTATCCGTTGTGTTGTCTCAGGGTCAAGGTGACCCGAAGGCCTGAAAACAAATGTGATTGAGTTAACCCTTGTGTTATGTAAGGGTCAATTTGACCCGAAGGCCTAAAAACAAATGTGTTTGAGGTATCCATTGTGTTGTCTCAGGGTCAATGTGACCCGAAGGCCTGAAAACAAATGTGTTTGAGGTATCCATTGTGTTGTCTCAGGGTCAATGTGACCGGAAGGCCTGAAAACAAACATGTTTGAGGTATCCATTGTGTTGTCTCAGGGTCAAGGTGACCCGAAGGCCTGAAAACAAATGTGTTTGTGGTATCCATTGTGTTGTCTCAGGGTCAAGGTGACCCAAAGGCCTGAAAACAAACGTGTTTGAGGTATCCATTGTGTTATCTCAGGGTCAAGGTGACACGATTGCCTGAAAACAAAATGTTTTTTTTGGTATTTCTTTTGTTATCTAAGGGTCAATGTGACCTGAAAGCCTGAAAACAAATGTGTTTGAGGTATCCCTTGTGTTGTCTCAGGGTCAAGGTGACCCGAAGGCCTGAAAACAAATGTGTTTGAGGTATCCATTGTGTTGTCTCAGGGTCAAGGTGACCCGAAGGCCTGAAAACAAATGTGATTGAGTTATCCCTTGTGTTATCTAAGGGTCAAGGTGACCCGAAGGCCTGAAAACAAATGTGTTTGAGGTATACATTGTGTTATCTCAGGGTCAAGGTGACCCAAAGGCCTGAAAACAAATGTGCTTGAGTTATACTTTGTGTTATCTAAGGGTCAAATTGACCAGAAGGCCTGAAAACAAATGTATTTGTGGTATCCATAGTGTTGTCTCAGGGTCAAGGTGACCCGAAGGATCTGTGCAGCCATGTCTTCGCCTGAGAGTAGGAGTCAACTGTACTGCTTCATGATCTCAATCTGCCGATCTGTGGAACTAGACAATATCATCAGGACGGTTGCTCCGCACGTTACTTCCTGTTAGCTTTATCAGGTGTGAAGAGCAACAGAAACTGTCGTCAACTCACGTGATTCACACAATTTTCATGCAGTTCAGCTAAAAACATAATTATTGCTCCATTAAATCTACTGATAAGATATACGAATATATAAGATAGTCGATAAGAACGCACGGCAGCATGAAGGAGTTGATGAAGAGCACTTCGTTGGGGTTCTTCAAACTTTGTGATCCTGCCTTTAAGCTCATCTAATCTCTCACTGATATTAAGCGGTAGAAACAAACCAAAGACCCGCGTGTTCACGCATCAGTGATGTGGACGATGATAAACATCGCGGCAGGAAACACTCTCACCATTTGTTATTTCTAAAAAAGGCTTCACATTTAGCCGATAAGAATGCACGCCAGCATGAAGAAGTTGATGCAGAGCATATAAGAGCTTACAAGTCAACAAAGTTATATATGTAAAAGTAGTTATACATGTCAACGTAGTTATACATGCCAACATAGTTATACATGTCAACATTGTTATTTAGAATCCCTTATTAGTCCCGCGAGGGGAAATTCGGTAGTGCTTTTGACAGCCATACATGTCAACATAGTTATACATGTCAATATAGTTAAACATGTCAACATAGTTATACATGTCAACGTAGTTATACATGCCAACATAGTTATATATGTCAACATAGTTATACATGTCAACATAGTTATACATGTCAACGTAGTTATACATGCCAACATAGTTATATATGTCAACGTAGTTATACATGTCAACGTAGTTATACAAGTAAACGTAGTTATACATGTCAATGTAGTTATACATGTCAACGTAGTTATACATGCCAACATAGTTATATATGTCAACGTAGTTATACATGCCAACATAGTTATATATGTCAACGTAGTTATACATGTCAACATAGTTATACATGTCAACGTAGTTATACATGCCAACATAGTTATATATGTCAACGTAGTTATACATGTCAACATAGTTATACATGTCAACGTAGTTATACATGCCAACATAGTTATATATGTCAACGTAGTTATACATGTCAACATAGTTATACATGTCAACGTAGTTATACATGTCAACATAGCTAAACATGTCAACGTAGTTATACAAGTAAACGTAGTTATACATGTCAACATAGTTAAACATGTCAACGTAGTTATACATGTCAACGTAGTTATACATGTCAATATAGTTATACATGTCAACGTAGTTATACATATCAACGTAGTTATACATGTCAATATAGTTATACATGTATACGTAGTTATACATGTAAACGTAGTTATACATGTCAACAAAGTTATACATGTCAACATAGTTATACATGTCAACGTAGTTATTCATGTCAACATAGTTATACATGTCAACGTAGTTATACATGTAAACATAGTTATACATGACAATGTAGTTATACATGTCAATGTAGTTATTCATGTCAACATAGTTATACATGTCAATGTAGTTATTCATGTCAACATAGTTATACATGTCAACGTAGTTATACATGTAAACATAGTTATACATGTCAATGTAGTTATACATGTCAACATAGTTATACATGTCAATGTAGTTATTTATGTAAACATAGTTATACATGTCAACGTAGTTATACATGTAAACATAGTTATACATGTCAATGTAGTTATACATGTCAATTTAGTTATACATGTCAACATAGTTATACATGTTAACGTAGTTATACATGTCAATGTAGTTATACATGTCAACGTAGTTATACATGTAAACGTAGTTATACATGTCAACGTAGTTATACATGTAAACGTAGTTATACATGTAAACGTAGTTATACATGTAAACATAGTTATACATGTCAATGTAGTTATACATGTAAACGTAGTTATACATGTCAACGTAGTTATACATGTAAACGTAGTTATACATGTAAACGTAGTTATACATGTCAACGTAGTTATACACGTCAATGTAGTTATATACTGTATGTCAATGTAGTTATACATGTCAACATAGTTATACATGTCAACGTAGTTATACATGTCAACGTCCAAGTAGGTTTGAAGGTGATTTGCAGTTTTATTTTTGTTAAACAAGAGGTTTCAAACAAGATCGTCTCTGTTAATAAAGTATTTGTGTTAATGTATGTCAAGTATTAACATTAACACTCGTCTGAACTCCTTTATCAAAAAGGATGTGTGATGTCAAAAAATATTTGAAAAGAACAATTATAAACTGTTAATACAGTCTCAATTGATGTTTTCATTACACTTTTTCTAGTCACGAAAAAGGAAATCATTGGGAATTATTTAGAAGAAACTGCAATTTTTCACAGAACAAACGTTATGAAGATAATAAGTCCCACCAGATTTGAGCTAAAAAACAAATATTGAATAATTGAAATTAATTGAACCTTTCAATATTTGAAAAAAATTAATTCAACCATTCAATATTCTGAGGGCATTGATTTACTTCCATAGTTAAACATGAAAAACAGAGATTAAAGGCAAGAAAAATCATGTAGTAATAAGTAAAATCCAAAGAACAAAGACATTTAACAAACTCTAGATAATAAAATTTGCAAATGTGAAAGTAACTTAAAAAAAAATTAGATTATGGGTTTGAAAAACAAGATTAAAAGATAACTAAATGGTTGAAAAGTCATGTGAAATTGTAAACTTTGTAAAAGAAAAATATTTAAAATGATTAGTGTATGTGTCAAACAATTTTAGAAAATGTATTTTTAAATGGTAGGATAAAACATATATATAAATAAGAATAACAAATGTAAAAATGAATTAAAAAGTATTATTTTAGTAATTTAAAAAAAATTGCATTGAAAAATCTGCAGGAAGAAAACACCGAAATGAGGAGAGTTAAAAAGAATAATTTGTTTTCAGATGTATTAGAAAAGAGAGAAGAAAAAAAAGATTTACAAAAAGAACCATGACTTCAAAGTGGTAACTAGGAATGAATCACTTTAAGTATAAATATGACCTTTTTTTTTTTTTACTTTTTACTTTTGAAAATGTTTATTTTTACCAGTTAATAAATGCGTATTTTATGGTCTCTTGCTTGAATAATACAGTCCGCATGAAATTCCTTTGGAAAAACCTGACCTAAGCGAATTCATAGATTGTAAAAGAAAAGAGAAGCAGTCGAGCGAGAAAAGAAAAGTAGAAAAAATAAAGTTTTACCAACAGAATAAGAAGTTGATGTCTCGGGGAAAAAAAAATCTGAAGTGCAAAGAAAATGAGGCGAGAAAATGCTGACAAGGAAAGGTCGACAGTCCGAGAAGAAGAAAAAAGGATCAAATAAATGTTATAGTGAATCTAAAATTGCTCAAGAGAGCAGAACAAGGGGGTGAAAAATATGACAGGAGAGTCACAAAGATAAATATATTTGATTCAAGTTATGAAACATTCTTTCTAAGTTAGCGTGAAGCTAATCAGAACAACAGCTCCTGTTGTCGCTGCATCAGGAGAGTTTCCTTCCCCTGCAGCCAGACAGGAAGTTGCTCTCTCTGCGGACAAAGTTGATTTGTTCTCTGGAAGAGAAGAATCCTGCCGATATTGAAAAGCAGATGAAATGTTGCACCACAACAGCAGAATTCAATTAAGAAGGATTTCCTCTGAGGTGGCCCGACGCTTCCTCGCCGCCGCCGCCTTTTCAAGTCTGAATGTGAATGAGGAAGGCGACCGGCCGGTGTCAAGAAAAGCCGCTTTCGCTTTCTCATAAATGAAAGCTGCCTTTGCTCAAAGCACAGAGTTGCCTTTCTTATACGGATCCGGGGTGAGTGCGCGGCGGCGGCCTCGGGAAGACGGCGCCGCAGGACTGCACGACAGGAGCCGCCAGGATGTTGAATATTTACTCTTTGTGGGGAAGATTATCGACTCACCCTGGAGCAGATGACGGGAAGATGTTGCTACAAATAATCTCATTGTCATTACAAACTTCTCTTATGTTGAGCCAGAGGAAGCTCTAGTCCAAGTCCATCACAAACGACTGAGCTCCTCTTATAAAGCTTAGTTTGTTTGAGTAAATGTTGTATTTATTCTGAATATTATCTCATTTATATCATTCTTTTGCCCTGAATAGACAAGAACAAAATGCTTATTTTATGCTAACATGAAATATGAAGAAAGAAAAAACTAAACCAAATAAAAAGAATATTTTTTAATTTCTTTTGTTTTCTGTAATTTTGTTAAATATCTCCATTAAAGTATTTTCTATTCATATTTAAAAAAAATAAATGAATGTAAAAAATAGTAGATCATCAGCTGCTTCCATTTCTCCAAATAAACTGATGAGGATCCACGTTTTATATCTTTTTTGTTTATTTTCGTTGCTTAGCTAGAATCTGAAATTACACTTGTTCTTGTTTTGTGTTCCTACAAATAATATCGATCAAATGGTGGCTTTTTTTTTTTCAAAAGAACACAAACGAAAATGATCGAAATCAAAACTTAACTCCATGTTCAGATTTATCCGTACCCGGAGACATCAGCTCAGGAATCTTCTGAGCAGCATTCCATTGTCTCTCCCCCGTCTCCCCCATCTCCCCCCCTCCTTCCTGATCTTGGCAGTGAGTGAAGAGTGAGACCTCTCACCCACACAAACCATCTATGTTTGCCTGCCAGGTCGCCGCAGCGACGGCAGCATCACTGCGGCCTCCTACGCCTGCTGACTCCAAAGTGGAAGAGGAAGAGCGATGGGGGCGGAGATGAGATGAAGCCGGCGGAATAATGGAGCTGAACGGGGGACGGGTACAGGTGTTTCCGGATGTTTTTCGGGCCTCTGGAGAGGATCTTCCTCCTAAGAGTTAAGCTAGAGGCAAGATCAGCCCCACCCCCCCTAAAACATCCAGAGGGTAAATTAGTTTCATACGGTTATAATATCTTCATATTTAATCATATATTTGTCAAAGATACATCGAGTATCTCTGTGTCTGAACAACGAACTGGACCTCTCTCTCTCTTCACCATATCTTCCTCCCCCCTGCGTCTCCATCCCTCTGCACTTTTTCTTTCCACATAACGCAGAAACTCCATTAGAGCTTTTCGTGCTTTCATTCAGCCATTAGAGTCTGTTGGGTCAGAACCGAGAGCCGCCGCTCTGAGTACTCCAGAGTCGAGGACACAATAGTGGCTCGAGCGCATCAGGGCGTCGTGTCCCTAGAAAAAGGTCTCAGCGATCTCTGGAGATGTGTCTCTGAAAGAATGTGAGTAGTTTTTATATCCCGGCGCTCTTACCTGAGGTCTCTAAAAATAACTTGTTTTCTATCATTATTATTTCATTTTTAGTACCGTTCAGAAGGTTTCATCTCAGACAACACTGACGGAGATCTACGGAAGCAGTTTCAGCTTTTCACATGATTCCTGAAGAAAAATGTTCACAAAAATAAGGACGTTTTGACTCTAACTAGTTATAGATGTTTTTTTAATTCTTTGACTATTAACTTGACTTAAGATGTTTCTTGAAGGAGTCAGTAGATCATAAAACACAGAGGAAGATCGTTTTAAAGCTTAGGAGCAACAGTCTGAAAGGATTTCTCTCCTCTGAACCATGTTCAGGAACCATCAGTAGATTCTGATCCACAGACCTCAGAGCCCAAGCTGGGGTGTAAGTCTGGATCAGATCAGTGATGGAAGGTCTGACCATGAATAGATCTGAATGTAAGAACCAGAATTTTAAAATTGATCCTGAAAGAAACTAATGCAAAGTTTTCAGGATCTGGGAAATGTGAGTTCTCCTACTAGAGCACGGTGAAGGGTAAGCATTGTGTTGACAATAATAACTGGTACATTTTTTTTAATGAACAATACAGCTGAAATCTGGTGTTGTCATGGAGACACACAAATGCTCACATCGTGTCCGCTACATTGAGATCGTTCATTCGATTCTTTAAATCTTTACGTTGCTATACTCGTTCTTCCTACTAAAATGTCACTTATCAGTAAGTTTTATATCAGTTTATTCTGTGTGTAGCAGTCTTGCTGTTAAAAAAAATACAAATGTTGTTGTGCCAAGAAGTTATCTTTTGAAAAAAGAAAACACTTTGCTTGCCAATTTTGATGGTTTTAACTTCGAGGCAGAAATTCTTGATGATTGCAAAACTACTTGATATTTACTACTTTGGGCAATTTAGAAAAAGTGGATGTTCCAAAAAAAACAATAAATGTTAAAAAAAAAAAAAAGGATATACTGCTGTAAAACTGTAAAACTAGATATCATTTCTAATGTCTTTCGGCCTCCCAACAGTAGGGGGCGACAACAACAATTGGTTTTTCTCACTGCTAACTGTAGAACTAGGTGACACAGAGTGAGGTACGGCGTCAGACATGCGACGTATCTTGGTGTTTTGCATCCATGCTAACAGAACGGGGAGGCAGCGAGAGTTCAGAACATCAGCTCGTATCAGAGGTCGATGGAAGCGCCTCGACGACGGCCCGTGGGCCCAAACTAGAGCTTACGGTAACCACGGCAACCACTATGCACCCACGTAAGAGCTCCATCAAGTGTCCTCCACGGTTAGTTTGTATTCAGCCGTCGAGGCAGAGACACACTCGGGGGAGCTGTCCGGTGCTGAAACTCACCACTTCAGCACTAAGCTGCTTCTTCAAGGCATCGGTGGGGGAGGGTCGAGGGGGGCGTGGGGGGCGAAGGGAGGTGATTGACAGACAAGTTCGGCAACGTTGTACCTTTTATCTCGTCTGTAAGACAAGTGTGGAGATTCACAAATAGATGGAGACCGTCTTGTTTCTCGCACTTCCCTGTCAGACGCCAGTAAATGGACGTCAACCCTTGAATACACCTTTTTATAAAGTGCTGTGTGTCCAACAGACACCTGTGAGCTCAGAGGATATCAAATGAAACGTATTTTAACTGGAAAACAAATCAAAGATTTTACTTTCTTATTCAATTTGCTATTTTTGAAGACTTTTTTAACTATTATGGTTAAAAAAACATAAAAATACAGACAATAAATGGACATTGAGTGGTAATAAAATGTTGTTTTTAACGGATATACATGACAACGGAAATAAATGCATCCATTTTGATTGTTGTCTTCTTCTCTTGGAATATATTATTCTTCTCCAACCCTTGAATAATCCTTTTTATAAAGTGTGCTATTTTATAAAAGACGCTCGTGAGCTCAGATGATATCAAATAAAACGTATTTTAACTGAAAAAAAAAACAAAGATTGTTCTTTCTTACTTAATTTGCTATTTTTGAAGACTATAATGTCAAAAAAAACATATAAATACAGACAACAAATGGATATTGAGTGGAAATAAAATGTTGTTTTTAATGGATATACATCACACGGCTCAGGACCAGAGGAGAGAAATCTTTTCAGGCTGTTGCTCCTAAGCTTTGGAACAATCTTCCTCTCTCTTTGCGCTTGATGGAGTTGATGGAGTCTACTGACTCCTTTAAGAAACATCTTAAGACGTTTCTATTTGTTCAGGCTTTTCCTTGAATTTCTCGAACTCCTGTGTTGTTCTCGGTGTTGTCTTGATCTTTGAAGTATGTACTGTTTTGAGTATTGTTTTGATTGTTAAAGCGCTTTGTGACCCTGGTCTCGAAAAGCGCTATATAAATAAATATTACTTACTTACTTACTTACTTACATGACAAAAGAAATAAATGCATCCATTTTGATTGTTGTCTTCTTCTCTTAGAATATCTTATTCTTCTCCAACCATTGAATACTCCTTTTTATAAAGTGCGCTATTTTATAAAAGACGCTCGTGAGCTCAGACGATATCAAATAAAACGTTTTTTTACTGTAAAACAGATCAAAGATTTTACTTTTTCATTGAATTTGCTATTTTTAAAGATATTTTTAAGACTATTATAGTAAAAAATAAGGAAATGAAATGGAAGTAAAAGGATGTTTTTCTTTCAATGGATACACATAACAAAAATAAATGCATCCGTCTTTTTCTCTTATTAAGATTCGACGTATTTAAGGTTCGAAGTTTTCACCATAGGTTTTATTTTTCTTTGTAATTTAGTTTTTAAGGTTTTATTGTGGTTGGACACTTCCTGTTTGGACTCCTGGGAGGCTGGTGTTTGCACAGCTGGAGCCGATCGTGGAAATCACGGCTGAGTCATGTGTTCTCAAGGAGCGAGACGTCCCTGAAAGCGTCGCTGGAATATCGGACTCCGTGCCAGTTAATTTTCGCTTCCTCCGACATTTTCTCCTGAAGATGTTTTTCTAGTTTATTGTTGCCGGCGTCTCCTGGAGCCGCCAGCTCTTATAATGATATATAATTTAAAGATGACTGCTCTTTTTGATTTAATTTCCTTTTTTCCGTCCGTCTTTTCTCTTCCATTTGGCATTCGCCGTTTATTTCTTGGAGGAAGACGACGATTTATTGTGTTGAGCTAGTGGACATTTGTTCTTCAGTCGACTTATATCATTTATTTTTTTCTCTATATAGTTGAATAACAATTTGTTAAGTTGTTTATGTTGTTGTTGTTAAAGTCCAGAAGGTCCATCTTTTTTGACAACATTTTTTTTTTTTTTGACTGAAATCATTGTTGCTACTTTTTCCATGTTGACTTTGAATGTCTTTTCTCCTACTTTTCTTGACTGATGCGAACATTAGCCGTTAACTTCTCCTGCGTCCTTCACTTGAAACCATTCCGTTTGTGTGTGTTCGTGTGTGTTTGTGTATGTTCGTGTTGAGCGTGTGTTTGTGGAGGTTAAATGACTTGAGACCGAATGATCAAATCCTGATGATGATTGTTTTTCTCTGAAACATTAGCGACTGGTCAGTGGAATATAAATGCGTTCTTCTTCTTCTCCCGGCTGACTCACGCAGCTACAGGCCTGCGGTTGCCATGGCAGCAGCACACGCATGGAAACGGAGATTGTCAAAGGGCGAATAAATATATATCGTTTTTTGTTTCCTCTCGCTCGGTTTGGTCAGTTCCAGCGTAGGTCGGACCCGGTGAGCTGCAAATAGATGGTGCGTGTTTGTGTGTCCGGCTTATCAACACAACTCGGTCGCCAGCTGAACAAATTGCCTTCTCTGCTCACTGTGATTAGACCACCACACACACACACACACACACACACACACACACACACACACACACACACACACACACACACACACACACACACACAGAGAGACTCACACACACTCGTATATGTTTGCAATCAGAGTCCAGCAACAGCAGCAAGAATTTCAGCCTCATTCATTCTGTTTTGTAATGTCTTTCAAGGGGACGGTGTGTGTGTGTGTGTGTGTGGATCTGTGTTTGTGTGTGTGTGTGTGTGTGTGTGTGTTGCCCAGGGTCCCACTGTGGAGCAATTGATCTCTGGCTGGACTTTGAAAGAGCCCTGAAGGAATAAATCTGGACTTTGGCTGAGGCTGGACCTCACGATGTGATGGCATGTTGGAGTGAGTGTGTGTATGTGTGTGTGTGGCATGTAAATAAAAAAAAAAATCTTATTTACTTCCTGTTTTGGTCCGGAATGTATTAATTCTATAAAAAAAACATGTTTTTAATTATTTGCACTAAAGGAAAATAACCTTGAAACAACTTTTTACTGATAATTGTTTACTGATTAATCACTTTGCGAGTCCCCTTTAAAAAAAACAACAACTTAATCACATGAATTCAATGGACTCGAAGAAACATTCGGATCAGAACTTCACCAACTGGAGCGTCTCGGAGGAAACAAACATGCTGGTAACCATGACAACGTATGTGAAACTCGAGTGTGAATTTTGTCAGCCTGTGGATGATATAAACGCTGTTTCGTGTGTGTGTGTGTGTGTGTGTGTGTGTGTGTGTGTGTGTGTGTGTGTGTGTGTGTGTGTGTGTGTGTGTGTGTGTGACCTTGTTGGTGTGTGAAATGATTCATTACTATGCACCACAAGGAAACATATATCACTCTAACCTGCGCACACACACACACACACACACGTGGAGCTGAAACACTATAAAACAGGCGCGGCGTGTTTGAGTGTCGTCGCTGAGATGTAACCGCAGCGCTCCATCCATCATCTCACTCCCACACCGGACGATCTAAAAATAGATCTGAACGAGTCTCGGCGCCCCCTGTTGAGAGTCTCTCACAAAGGTCATCAACAAGTACAGCAGCCGGGAAAAAAAAGTACAAAAGTTTGTGTTTGTGTTGTTATTTATGGTTGCTGACAGGAAGAAGCTGGAGATGGAATTCTAAAAATCTGAGAGTTGTTTCTTGAACATCCTTCACTTCCAACTGGATTTTTATTTTTGTTCTTTTCATTTATGTTCTTTATGACAAGATGAATATTGAATAGGACAATAACATGTTGTACAACATCTTACATATTTTATGTATATATATTTATATATATAAATGAAATATATTAAAAATGGAAGTGACAAATTTAGTTTAATAGTTCTAGAGAATAACTCGTTAAGTATATGTGATGAAGTTGTATTACATAGAAAAGTTGTAAAAACAAATTATAAAATAACTTCATTTGAACAAAGAACATATCAAATAATTAAGAAAGAAGTTAAATTAAATATGTAAATATATATAATTTTATTTAGAATTTTTTTTTTTGTTTTTATTAGATCTAAAAAAAAAAATGTTTTTATATATATATATATTTATATATATAATTCAGAATAACTTAGTTAGTAGTTCTAGAGAATAAATTAAAATATAAAACATAATGAACAATAATGAATTAAGCTAAATGTACCTATATGTAATGAAGTTGTAATACATAGAAAATAGTTTAATTTTGTAAAATACCTGCATTTGAATACATCTGAGACAAACTAAATATAAAATAATAATTTTAAAATATTATATATGTACGTATATGTAAAATATTTTTATTAATTTCACTTTTTTCTTAATTATTTTACATTTTGTTTGCCCCAATATATTTATAGTTATTTTTTATCACTTTTTTCAACATAATAAATAAATAAAACTTGATTTAACTGCTGTATTTGACTCACACAACAACTTCAGATGAACACAAACAAACACACAACAACAACAACAAACGCCCCAACAGCAGCTGAGCTCAACTCCAGTGATTGACACTTCTGTCTCTCTCTTCTTCTCCGGTCACTTCCCATCAGTGTCTCCACGTCCAGCCCTGGGTCTCACCTGTGCTCCCCATCCTTCATCCTCATCACCCCCTGCTCGCACTCCACATCCCACTGACCCCCGACCCCTTTGTGCCGCATAATTCCGGCGCCCAGACGGCTTTATTCACATTAGCGGAGCAGATATTGATCCTTGGCTTCTCATAATGAAAAGTGCATCCCGGTGATTGACGAGCTTTTATTATTGACATGAGCCGCGTTATCGATCGCGCCTCTAATGTGTTTCATAAACAGCCTGCTGGTCGTAATGTTTCTGCCCCAGATGTGAAACTTTTCCAGGCTCCATGAGATCAAAGTTACTCGTGGGTTACATCATCTCATCTCGTCTCGTATCTTCACCAGAGACCGCAAATTAAACTTGAAATTGATACGAAGAACAAGAACTTCAAACGCTTTGAATCCATATTAATAAAAATGTAATAAAAGGTTTCTGTAGATACAGAGATTAATTTAATATAATATATAATAATATATTCACTTTAATTGTTAAAACAAATAATATAAAATATTTTAAAACAAGTTGTTATGAATGTAAGTAAGCAAGTAATTTATATTTATTGAGCGATTTTCCAGACCAGGGTCACAAATCGCTTAAATATCGCAAAACAATACTAATAAAATATAAACTTAAAAGGTCAAGATAACACTGAGAATAACACAGGAGTCTCAGAAAATCAAGGAAAAGCCTGAACAAATAAAAATGTTTTAAGATTAAGATTAAGATTAAGATGTGACAAAGGTTTTGATTATTTTACGGAACGTCAAAATAATAAACTAAAGTAGTAATTAAATTATAGCCTATAAATAAAGGAGGAAAATGTGTTCAACAAAATAAATATTCATTCAATTAAAATATATTCAAATTTATAAAAAGAAAAAATAATAAGAATTGTCATCAGATCAACCAAAAAATATATATATAACTAATAACTTTTCTTTAATAAAAATAATGTTGTTGGATTAGAAATAAAAATGTATTGCTCATTCTGAGGTTTGCCTGAATATATCCCAGCTACCCAGGGCAAGGGTAGGGGACACCCTGGACAGGACTCTGCGAAATGTAACGACGCACAACCATTCAGACGCACACAAAGACAACTTGTCAATCAACCCGTGTCATGTCAGGAGGAAACGAGCCACACGACAGGACGCAGGTTCGAGTCAAAATCGACCAATGAGATTGTTTGAATAAATGGCTGATGGTTTCTGTTTCCTGTCAATCAAAAAATCCTTCGCCCCTGGTCACGTGACTAGCGTCCAGAGGTTCAAAGGTCACAGAGACGTTCCGTTAACTCGACTGGCTAATTAGCAGTAACGACACGTCTCCATTACTTGGTTTTCCTGTTCGGAAGGGAAAAGTCATTTCCCAGCATGCATCTGGAGAGAAAGGTCACGCGAACAGAGAGAATAACAAATAAGTTCTAATCAGGGAAAATTGAATCTGTTCAGACTCGACCTCAAATATTTAACTGCCGTCACCGTCAGTGCGAGAGGTCGGCAAACATGTCATTAATCCAGTTTAATATATTCGCAGGAGATTAATTATAAAAAATGTCTTAAAACATTATGACTATTAAAGAAAGAACATTTAATTTAATCAAATAAAAACTATGGTTAAAATTATTATTACATTATTATTATTATATAAAGTAACTTGCAAAATTAATTTTGTAATGAAAAAAAAAAGATTTTCATTTATTAAGAAGCTGGTAAATAAATAAAACTATATTCAAAAAAGTATTTAAAATTGGAAATGTTTAAAATACATCTGAGCAAAACAAAATGATTTAGTTTAATAGAGAATAACTTAAAATATAAAACTGAACAATAATGAATGGAACCTAATTACAATTAATATGTAATCAAGTGGTAATAAATGGAATCAATATAATGTAATTATACTTTTCCTCCAAATAAAATTAAGTATTTAAGTGAAATATTTTTAAAAATCACACAAAAAAACAATAATATTTGTTTTTCTTTTCTAATATTTTATACTTTTTTAAAAAATAGATATAAAATAACCTGTATGTCTGGGTTGAATGATGTAAAAGTGAAGCATGGATACTTTACTGCTTGATAAAGTTCAGGAGCGTCAAGTCTTCCAGGCCAGCGTCATAAAAGAAGAATCCATTAAAAGCTCACATTTATTACGGCGGATAATTAGACTCGTGCGCTCGCCGGCCGGAGCGACATCGCATGGACATAATTGATATTTTAAAAGCATGGCGTCCTGCTTCCCGCCCGCGGGTCGACACTTCCTACGTTAGCGAAGGTGACTTTCACAGAGTTGAGCGTCGGGTTTTAAATCCAACTCCATTCAAAGCTGAACATCAGCGTCGAGGATCAATACGGAAAGTTTTTTTTTTTTAGTTCTGATCGTCATCCTCCATCACGGCGGGCTCAGCGGCGAGATCTCGCCGCGTTAGCGGTGATCTTTCTAATTCCTGACGGGCGAGCGGCGGACGCCGGGATGTGATGGATGGCCGCTCGTAAAGCAGACAAAGGGAAGTGGAGAAGCAGGAAAACCACAGAAGTGTTTTCTTGGTGTCCAGGGAGTCGATCTGAGCTCTCGCATCACACCTTTGTGAGGGAAGAGACTGGATGTGTCGTTAGGAATTCAACCACTTCCTGTTCGCTGCATGTTGACGCGTTCTTTTTAACGTCCATGTAGCACGTGGTTAAATGTATACACAATAGTAGCTTAACAGCTACACACGTTTGTTACGAGCACCACATCACTAACATCATCACATGACACATCACATTTTGTTTATATGTTCAAGCGGCGCCAATATCGTGTTAGCAACGTTGCTAACCAGCCTTAGCAATTATTTTACTGTGTTACGCATCTTTTCCCATTAAAATTAAAATGTTAATTGGTTGTTGGAGCTAGCGTTATCTCTATCGCTAATTAGCATTAGTTATCATTTGAGCCAAAAAAAGAAAATGAGAAAAATTCATGACAAATTATTCGCTGAATTACGCATCTTTTCCCATCAAAATTAAAATGTTTATTAATTTGTTGAACTAGCATTAGCAGTGTTGCTAATTAGCATTAGCAATTATTATCACAATAAAAAAGAAAACAAGAACAATTCATGACAAATTATTCAGTGAATTACACATCTTTTCCCATAAAAATTAAAATGTTAATAAATTGTTGGAGCTACCGTTAGCAGTGTTGCTTATTAGCATTAGTAATGATTTTAACAATAAAAAAAGAAAACGAGAAAAAATCATGACAAATGTTTCCCTGAATAATGCATCTTTTCCCATTAAAATGTTAATTGGTTGTTGGAGCTACCATTAGCTTTATTGCTAATTTGCATTAGTTATCATTTTAGCAAAAAAAAAAAAACAAGAAAAATTCATGCCAAATTATTCACTGAATTAAGCATATTTTCCCATAAAAATTAAAATGTTAATTCATTGTTGGAGCTAGCGTTAGCAGTGTTGCTAATTAGCATTAGTAATCATTTTACCAATTAAAAACAAAACGAGAAAAAATCATGACAAATGTTTCCCTGAATTATGCATGTTTTTCCATTAAATTAAAATGTTAATTGGTTATTGGAGGTAGCATTAGCTTTATTCCTAATTTGCATTAGTATTCATTTTAGCAAAAAAAAAGAAAACAAGATAAAATTCATGACAAATTCTTCCCTAAATTAAGTATCCTTTCCCATCAAAATTAAAATGTTTATTAATTGGTGGAGCTAGTGTTAGTAGCGTTGCTAATTAGCATTAGCAATTACTTCACCAATAAAAAAATAAAACAAGAAAAAATCAGGATAAATGATTCCCTGTATTATGTATCTTTTCCCATTAAAATTAAAATGTTAATTCATTGTCGGAGCTAGCGTTAACTGCATTGCTGATTAGCATTAATAATCATTTTACCAATTAAAAAGAAAACAAGAAAAGTTAATGACAAATTTTTCGATGTATGACGTCTCTTTTCCAGTCAAAATTAAATTGATAATTGTTAATTCATTGTTGGAGGTAGCATTAGCTGTGTTGCTAACCAGCATTAGCGATTATTTTACCAACAAAAATGAAAACGAGAATTTCATGACAAATTAGTTCTTCTTCATAACAAGTTCCAAAAACTAAAATTTTTATTCATTGTTGGGGCTAGCATTAGCTCTATTGCTTATTAGCATTAGCAATCATTTTAGCAATAATAAAGAATAAAAGAAAAATTCATGACAAATTCTTCCCTGAATTACTCATCTTTTCCCATCAATACTAAAATTTGTATTCATTGTTGGAGCTAGCGTTAGCAGTGTTGCTAATTAGCATTTTAGCATTAGCACCTGTTTTAGCAATACAAAAGAAAACAATCGAAAAGTACGACTTCTTCCTCAAACTCTGGATACTTGGTATGAAACAACAAACACAAGAATTAATCTTTCAAGGAAACAAATATGTCGACAACAATGTCACGCATATAATTATATTTGTAAATTTAAAAAAAAAACGTACACATCCTGTTTAACCTCGAGCGACGTAGCATGTTGTAAGAATTAAATACGATAGCATCTCAGTTAAACAGCTACTGTACAAGTGTTTATCCCAAGCTCTCTGTCGTAAACATCGTCACCTTCTTTCACGACATCATCTTGTTTATATATTCACGCGGCGCCAACATCACAATAAAAAGGTACAAATTTGATGAATTGTTGAAGCTAGCGTTAGCTGTGTTGCTAACTAGCATTAACAATCCTTTTAGCGTTAAAACAGAAAACAAGCAGAAGAGAGTAAATAAACGGATAAATCCCTTAAATTCCACTTGTTTACAACTCAAAAACTAGGATGATTCGATGACCTCATGTGCAACCAAGTGATAAAAAAAGAGACATTACTTTGAATCTACATCAAATGATCACAGTCATTGTGTCACATCAGGCTCAACGGAAAAAAAAAGCCGATACACAACATGCGTCGCACTCCTTCACGATCGTATCACACTCTCGCATGATCGGACGAGAAGAAAAAAACAAAATATGTCGACGACAATGTGAGCGTGTGATCGCGTCGTGAAGGCCTCGCAAGCACACGTTACCACGTGTGTTGATGTTTGTTGTTATAAGACTGAATAATTGAAATTGTTTTTTTTGAGGCCGAAATAACCGGTGGTTGGGTCGCGTTCTCATCAGGATTCATGCGGTGAATAACGCGGTCGCACACGCCTGACGGACGGCGCTGCAGCGCTCATAATTGAGAGTTGTTCCCAGCCTTCAACTGTGATGAGACCATAAAGAGCAGCGGACTAGTAAACGACAGGAGAGGACATGACTCTCTCTCCGCCTCGACAAACGACCGACACTCAACGCGGCTCGGCGGCGCCGGGTGTTGTTGTGAGCGCCGGCTTCAAGTCGTCGCACCTGGTGATCCCGGCCGACGCTCGAAACACCGACAAGGACCTCCACGGAAAAAGGGCCATCAAGAGTGATGCGTTCAAGGTGCAGATTTATGTTCAGTTTCCTCAGAGCCAACGATGCCTTCAGGTGCAGGCCCAAGTGTAGGAATATCAAGTTATATAAAAAATAAAAAAAACCAAATGGATCATAAAGATGCTTCTAGAAATACAGGAAATGTGTATTTTAACTTTTATTTTCTGCCTGTTTTATAAACCCAAATCCAAACTTGACCAATCAGAGCGTCAGGGGAACTTCGGGTTGATTAAGAATTGTGGGCCATTTAAAAAGAAGTTAAAACAAACCAAATGGCTGTTATGTCCCGCAGCACTTAAATGCATCACTTAAGGGATTTCACCTGCTACAGACGGAACTAATCGACGTTTTTCACATCCCGGTAATTTTGTGTCTGAAAACTGTGCAACTAAAACAAACAAACGTTTGAAAACAATCGTGAAAACGACAGACTTCCCATGAGCCTCGTCATCATTGGGGCGTTCACCAGAGAGTGCCCCCTCGTGGACACAGGTGAAATAAGCAATGTTAAGATTGTTAAATGAACCAAAAAACTTGCCTTTAAAATTAAAAAAACTGCAATTTTAAGATGAATTTAGTCAATGTCGTCGTGGTGATAAACATTGCATCTGGTAATACCCCAAAAACAACAATCTATTCAATGAAATAATAAAATAATATTGGTTATATATTCATAATAACATTTGTTATCTTAAAAAAGAAAAACAGATTTAAGTTTGTTTTCGGTTACAAATAAATAAAATTGATTTTCTTTAAGGCTGTAAATGTCCACATGTAACCAGTGACGGTGTGGGCGGAGCCTAGAAATCCTTCTCAGCCCTTGAAAATAATGAATATTAGGTTTATTGTTTTAATATTGTTGATGTAATAAATGATTGTTTTCTTTTTGTGTTTTTTTTGAAAAGACATCTTATGAGATGTTCATTGAAGGTGGAAGAGAGAGAAAGAGAGAGAGAGAGAGAGAGAGAGAGAGAGAGAGAGTGAGAGAGATGGTATATATTTCTGGAAGAAATGCTGCATTGATACAAGATTATATAATAATATAAAATAATAATGAAATATATATGTTAAATATAGATTTATAATTAGGGATGTTCCAAATGTGTATTTTATAAAACAAAATAATTGAGATATTAAACTTGAATGTTCCAAATAATAAATAATTTTATTTTAACTTCATCTTAATTATAATTATGAGAAAAAATTGAAATTTATGAGTGAAAAACATTTCAGATTGGATTGTGATCAAGTGGATCTAGTTTACTTTAGTAAAATGTCCAACTTTTGAAGGAACTAACTTGTTGTTTAAGATGTTGAGGATGTGAAACGTGAAGAAGGTGCTGGCAGATGTTTGCAGCAGGTCTCCAGCAGGTGCGCTGGTTCGATGCCGCAGGATCAACATGTGAGACTTACATGGTGGTGATGTTCTGGAACAGGTCCTCGATGCTCCCGCTGCCGTTCCCGGAGCTTCCCTGGGAGGTCAGCAGCGGGAAGAACTTGCTGTTGTCCGACTTATTGCAGAAGATGTCGGTGGGCGAGCAGGAGCAGGTGGGCGGACAGTCGAGCAGCGAGCTCAGGTACTTGTGAAAGAAGATGCTGAGCAGGAAGATCTGCCTCCAGCTGCACCACATCCTCACATGGCCCAATGCACCAAAGAACGCAGCGTCCATGCTGTCACGATCTTCTCCAACTTCTCTGGAAAAAAAATCCCTCTCGATGCTGGCCCCGGGTCCAGGTCCAGGTCCCCCTCCCTCAGTCAGTCTAACCAGCGGTCCTAGTTGGAATCCTCCGTCGGAGCGTTACAACATCCTCCCTGCGTGCATCCATACATCTGCCCGCGCGTGTCAGAGGGGTTTTCACGATTCCCGTCACGACTCCCGCGCGCGCATGGAAAACGATATTCCCAAATTATTCCAGGGGGTCTGAACACATGGAGGCAGGCGAGAGGTCCGTCTCTGATTCACATCATCTTCTGCCTCTGCATCGTTTTAAGTCTGTGTCTCGCTCCCCCCGTCCCTCTCTCTCTCTCTCTCTCTCTCTCTCTCGCTCTCTCTCCCTCTCTCTCTCTCTCTCTCTCTCTCTCTCGAACACACTCTTTCACACACACACACACACACCTTCACGCGCACACAACGCTCCATCTCCGGGCTCCAAACGTCACCTGGTGGTCACAGATCCAACTGCACCCCAACTTCACCAGTTAATTCCCCCCCTTGGTTAATTGCTTAATTGATTACGCGTGTGGACGGTCACGTGACCAACCCGGGTAATCACTCGTCATCTGACACTTGCTCAAGGTCACGGCGGGATTCGCTGGAAGGAATCTGAAAACTCGTGTCTGAAAAAATCATATTATATAAGACAATCAAAAAAAAGAAAACTATTTTTTTACCATTGTCAAAATCCAACTCTCCTGAATCCCATGTTTCAAATGATGAAGTCTGTCTCCCCGAGATGCAGTAAGTCCTTCATTGAGACCATGTTTTAAACTTATTACTTTAGAAAGTTGCTCTAAAATCTTGGCAAACAAGAGGTTACGAGAGCAGAGTCCATTATTATGTAATAATGGCGACACTCATCCTCCAGTCAGCTGTAATCACACCTGCTTTGTTTATAAGTATATAAGTCCCTTGGAGGTGGAGATTTCAGAGATTAATGACGTGAGGTGACCAACCTCTCCATGTTTGATCAAGTGAAGCAGGGTGGGCGGGGCTTAAGATGATTTTCTAATGTCATATTTCAATGAAAAGAGAGTTTTGTACAAACAGACATTGATGATACAATAATCACACTTCTATTTAATACACACTTAAATCAACACATCAGTTGAACTTTTAATAATTATGAAGTCGACTACTTCACCTTGAGCGCCTCGTAACACAGAAAATGGACTCATGTGTGACATAAAAACAGTATTCAATGTTTGTCATAAAAATGTTTCAGTTTGATTTAGAAATTATATTTTCCAATTGTATTATAGATCAACACAATTGACATTCTGATCTTCAACATATACAAAGATACAAAGTGTTACGAGGTACTACATTTCACCTCACTGTTAGCCACCAGCTAAGCTTGCCCTGTTAGCCACTAGCTAAGCTAGCACTGTTAGCCACTAGCTAAGCCAACAAGTATAGCATTGAGTGTCAAATGTCCTTCACTTGACATTCCAGTTGAAAAAAAACTTCATTGTAACACTTTCTATCATGTGTTTGTTCACTTCACCACTATCTCACTACCAACAAAATCAATCTCATCAAGCTGCTGGAGACCTCGGCTCCTGCGAGGCTTTGACTCATATGTGATGTGACTTAAAGAAACAGTGTGTTTGTAACAGAACATGGAAGTTCTACAAGGTGAAAGTGCAGGACCAACATGAATGATGATTTTTATAGAAGAAAAAAAGCTTTTATCTTGAAAAAAAAAAGTAGTTTGGTATCAGCAGCATTGTTTGCCTCTCACCCGGCTCGCTGGGATCCGCTACACATCCTCTTAACCCCTGAACAGAGACGGGTGAGTAACGAGAGCGCATCCGTTCGCACAGACGACTAAAGCGTGGCAGCGACTGCGTGCCCGCCGTGACGAGGTCTCCGATACGAACGCTGCCTCAATCAATCGTGTATTGACTGAATTATAAGTAAAAGCCCATTATGCTAATTTAAATGCTCCGGCTTCAATATTCACGCTCAGACAGTCTGCTGCAGATTCAACCCAGGATAAATAAAGACGTCAAAACGTCAGAGAACTATGTGTTCCTCGGCCACATCTGGATGCGCTGCCACATCTGCAGAATCACGTCATGTCCAGCCGACTGAGCTGTTGTTTGTATTTGGCTAAAAGCTTTTTTTTTTTAAAAGAGGGGGGTAAAGGGAGCCCCTCCGCCCACATAAAGTTGACATCAATTAGATGTTAATGTCATGACTCGGTAATGTACCTATGACCAGAATGCATTATGGATGAACCATCGATTCCTAATGGCTGGTTAATGTACTGCGTGTGACCAGGCTGTGGTTTTCGTGATAGATGGACGCTCCCGGACTTGTTTTTTTTTTTGGTCTGCAACACACGGTTCATTTCCATTTCCACCCACCCTGAACGACACGCGATTGGAAGTTCGCCTACGACACTGAGTCATAAGACGAGCCTATCGTAACAAGAAGAACATCTGTCCGAGGAGAACCTCTGAGGCTTGGATGGAGGGGAAATAAAGTACCTCCAGCGTGGATCAACAAGAAGTTCCATGAGGGGTTTCACGGTGGCACAGTAGCACCGCCGCATCGCAGGGTGTGCAGGCTTTTCCTTGATTCTCTGAGACTCTTGTGTTTGTCTCTGTGTTGTCTTGACCTTTAAAGTATTTATTTTATTTTGTATTTTTTGATTGTTTAAGCGCTTTGTGACCCTGGTCTTGAAAAGCGCTCTATAAATACTAATTACTTACTTACTTACTTACTTGTAAGTTGGAATGTTCTCCGCGCTTAAACAATCCAAACAATATTCAATAAAATATATACTTTAAAAGTCAAGATAAAACACAACAGGAGTTCCAGAAAATCAAGGAAAAGCCTGAACAAATAAAAACGTCTTAAGATGCTTAAGAGAGAAGATCGTTCCAAAGCTTAGGAGCAACAGCCTGGAAGGATTTCTCTCCTCTGGTCCTGAACCGTGTTCAGGAACCATCAGTAGATTCTGATCCACAGACCTCAGAGCCCGAGCTGGGGTGTAAGTCTGGATCAGATCAGTGATATAAGGAGGAGTCTGACCATGAATAGATCTGAAAGTATCCAGTTTCTGGTCAGTTTTCTGCAGTGTTGAATAAGAGACATGTCTTTATCAAATACAACACACAGGTTTCTCAGGCTCAGTTTGACAGACTGACCTAAGTCACCCAAGCACTGTTCTTTTTATTACAATTTTGGTCTTGCCTTTATGAAACTTCTGTCCCTTCTATTGTCTGCTGTGAACTGGAAATAATAATCATTTTTTTCCGAAGGAGATCTCCAGAGGTATTAATAAAGTCTATCTAATCTACTGTAATCAAATCAAATCTAATCTAAATGACACCCTCTCGCCCTGGGTAGCTGGGATAGGCTCCCAGTGTTCATTGAACAATATTTCAATATTTGGGACGAATGTGAGGCTGAACGTAGTGATAAACGCTTCTGGGAACGCGTTTGTTCTGGTGTCCCCTGCGGTAAGTCTGCTAAATAAAACACTTTACGCAGATCTTAATGTATCGTGGGATGTATCACCAGCCAACAGTGACGCACAACTGCTGACATCATCAAAACAAAGAGCAGCGGGTGACACTAGCATGGAGTCGACCGACTCCACAAAGTATCAGGGATTCTTAAAAGGTTTTATGATAACGTCGACAAGGAGGGTTAAAAAAATATATGTATGTATATCGACTTTTTAAAAATACAATCTGCACGTCAGGACCGTGAACGCATCACAGCTACTGTGACTAAATAGACAGAAATGCTTCAGCGATGTAAACCTGTTTCTCTAGGCTTTAAAATCGGATGTCAGGACTCTTCAGTTATTTAATTTTAATATGTCTACTTTTATATATGAGTCAGTTATTTTATAGTGTTTTATTTATATCGATTTCGTATGAATGGGACAAAGGTCACAGAGGTCAAATAAAATCAACCAAACACACTCTGGAGGTTCTGAAGAAGTTAGCAAAAACCTTTTTTCTGGATGATCTTCTCTGGGCGATAAAATATTTGCTTGGCTGCTTTCTTTTCATCTTATTCTACCTGTACACGTCAGATTATTACTGGATTTTTGGACAAGAAACATCTGGTTCAGGATCTAAAAGGAATTTGGTAGAAACTTCCTTGAACGTTTCCTGTAACCAAACAATAATCCTCTTCTGTTCATCAATCTATTTTTAAATGCTTTGTTTTGGATTGTTTGGTTCAAACATGGAGGGTCTTGAGGACGACACAGGAAAACCCAGAAAAGTTTTTTTTAGAGAAAAGGTGTCGGCGTAGAGAAAAACAAGTAAAACTAAGACAGACATTGTCTTCCTGCGATGGATCGGGAACAGCCTGTACCTTTAAATCGCTCACAATTAGTCGGCCACGTGTTCATGAGATTCCGATAGGAAGTGAACTTGATTCATGTCAAGCAAGGACTTTTTTTTCGTCTGCAGCGAGGGGGGAGACAAGGGGTGCGGGGGGGCTCTGAGAAATTTAAACACAGAAAGAGCAGGACTAGAGACGTGACAAGTGTTTGTGTTGGTGAATGTGTGGAAGCTGGCGGCTGACAGCGCATCCAGATGACTGACAAGAGAACTCCCGACGCCGGACGAGCTGACAGCACGTTCTGTCATCGGCGGAGACGCAGTCGAGGAGACAGCATTCCATTATTTAATCCGAGGACGAGATGACAAGTGAAGACTTTGAAGAGACTATTTTTCTGGTCGATCACGAGAAACTAAACTTTGAAAAAAAAAAAAAACTCCAGCTTTGATATCGGCAGATGAACTTTTCCTGCCGTCAAATCCTTCTACCTATTAAACTGTCCCGAGTCTTGTCAGTGCGAATCCAGGAAGGATTTTCCGATCAGATATGGATTAGGAATAATCAGCCGTTGCATTATGACCACATGCATTCATCGCTCCTTTTAGAGTCTGACTGCTGCTGGTGGGCAAGTCTGCAGAGGTAAACAGAGTGGGTGTCAGCGTCAACCTGCTCAAAAGTCAATTAAACACAAGAGGGAAGTAAAAGTTGAAGCTATCAAAACACAAGTGTCGTTCAGGAGAGCTTCAGCATCAGTCCGGCCATATGAACACCGTCATAACACCAGGTCAAATTGATGTCTTACGAGGATACTTGGTCTTGAACAGTTGCTCGTAACTTGAAATTTTCATGACAATAAGCCATTTATATATATTACCAGCAAAAAGTGTTGACAAACCTTCTCAGTATTGCTTTTTATTTGTTTTTTAATCATGATTTACATCTCATGACATTTTTATTCGTGCAGGCTTTTCCCTGATTTTCTGAGACTCCTGTGTTGTTCTCAGTGTTATCTTGACCTTTTAAAGTATATATTTTATTGAATATTGTTTTGATTGTTTAAGCGCTTTGTGACCCTGGTCTGGAAAAGCGCTCTATAAATATAAATTACTTACTTACTTACTAACTTAATAGATTCTCACTGAATGCATCATAACTAGGAATGAACAAATGCAGAATTATGTACTTGTATGTACTAAAATACTGTAAAAATAAAAATTGTGCTTTTGGGTCATAACACAACATAAACACTCTTTACAAGAAAGATGAGAAGCATAAAACCACAATTTCTTGAATGGAAAGAAAAGATAGGACAATTAAGATTATGTCATTTTGAACAGGTGGGTTTTGAGGAGTGATTTGGAAGTCAGGAATGAGTCATAGTTCCTGATAGGTTGAGGGAGAGAGTTCCAGAGTGTGGGGTTAGGGTTAGGGTTAGGGTTAGGGTTAGAGTTAGGGTTAGGGTTAGGGTTAGGGTTAGAGTTAGGGTTAAGGTTAGGGACCAGCAGAGAGGCTCGGTCCCCAAGGGTTCGGTGCTTTCACAGGTGTGTGTTTTCAGGGTTATTTAGTAGAAAGTTTTTCCTACTTAATGGGGTTGTGAACATTGGTTGTGTTGTGCAGAAATCAGAAATTGTTACAACATTTTTGGACAATCTTATCATTCATTTTATGGAGCGAAACAATCAGCTAAGTATAGAGAAACGAGGAGCTGTCACTACTTAAAGTAATTAAGATCAGTCAGTCTGAAAAATTGTAAAGGTTTTAAATGGTCCCAGAAGTTGTGTCCAAACTTCTACTGGGCCAAGTTTCTGTACTGGAGAAGTTTTGAAGCCCAAAAATGCATGTTCAACCTGTTTTATTTCAGGTTTACATTCCAGAAAGTTATGTTCTCCTCAAACATCCTATAAGCTGGTACTAAATGGCTCACAAAGAGAAAAAAAATCATCAACAAGTCAAATGTATTCTACTTTTGATTACATACTTGTGATAAAACGAATAAGAAGGAAAAAAATCATGAAATTAGAAATAAATGGTCCAATATCTGACTCTGTGTATTATTTGTAAATGTACTTTATTTAACAAACGCACAACAATATATAAGTAACATTTTGATCCTTTGCAAAAAAAAAACAGTGGAAAGAGAAAGATTGCTTCTGTCTGATTTTGGAACTTTTAAACTCATGTTTTCATTATTTGTTTAATTTAATTTCTAATTCTTTCTCCACCAGTAAAGCCAGGAACCACCATCTCAATTCTCTTACATCGACCTTAACCCTTGTCTTGTCTCTGGGTCAAGGTGAACGACCTCCACCACTGTATTTATGGAAGCCAGGGAGGTCGTTCACCTTGACCCAGAGACAAAACAAGGGATACCACAAATACATTTGTTTTTGGCCTTAGACAAGGATTACACACAGGTTATTGGGCACAAATTAATCATAGTCTAACAATTTATAATTGACTCTTTTAACATAAAAACAAACAATATGTAGAATCAGTTTAAACTCGGGACCCTCTTAAATTCTTCATTGTCAAAACTGTCTGGTGCTAATGGTTTCTTCCCTGGGCTGAAGCAGTATAAAAGGAGAAAGAGACTGGAGTTAGAGACACTTGGACTGTGGCCTCCGATAATGAATCTTCATCTTTTATTCATGAGCAACAAACACCTGTGGTTTGTTTGGAGAGTCATCATTGATCTAAGTCTTCGCTAATGCAAGCCAGCAACTCTGTGGTCCAGAACCAGGATCTTTTTTAACAACTTAATGCTGGTGGGTTATCGAGGGGTTTTTTGGGAGTGAACAGCTCCTCCATTAAAAGGTTTGTGAACCACCAGAGAGTTTGGGATTTACAAAATACTGATAATGGTTTGTTGTTCTTGATGAAATCTCATGAGGAGAAGTTTATAGAAAAGTTAAGGAGAATCTGAAATGTTAGATATGATGGTGTATAGATCTTAATAAAAACAGTAAATAAGAATCATTTTGACTTGATGTTTCACTCATTTTTTTACTACTTTACCAGTTTATTTTTAATGATCTTGATGGAAACGATGCTAATGTTACAAAAGAGAAAAGTTTTCTGTCAAAACAAAACAATTTTCAGGCAGTTGTGATCAATATAACAGATTTATTTTTTATAACAAATGCCTCATGGAACAGTAGCAGTACCTGTCAGTACATGTTGTGAGAAATCTGTGCGATCCATCAACGCATACGTAATGGCCTGTTGTGATTTGCCAAAAAATAGTGTATACTAGTGTCATATCACGATGAGGGTAATCATCACCGATCCATTTGTATCTATGTGTGTTCCATTCAAAGAAGTGATTTTATTTATACAGCCGAGAATGTATTTTCTCTTTGAGTATCAAGGCATCGATATTATGAAAGATGGAGAGGAAAACGAATAATGGAGTCTGTGTACTTGAAACATCAGGATGGTTTTTCTTGTACTGTGTACAATTACTTGAAACATGACACAGTTATTTAGCCTGTGAGAAAATGGGAGCTTCCAAAAAGAACAACCATTTGGAAGGACAAACTGTTTTATCACGATCTTCGACAAAAACTTGTTTTCCACCAAACTCATATGCTGGCCAACAAAAAACTTTCTCTGGAACTTCTTAATAGGTTTCTTGATTTTAACCACATGGTGGTATAGAATCACTTTCCTGTTTATATTCGATAAAATTGTTGCTTTGTCGCAACATTATCTGTTTTATAAATAAACTTGTGTATTTGAAATGGAACGCATATTCGCAAATGGATCGTTTGTTTCCCAGATCATGTTCTAGGCTACATTTTTGTCCAAATCTGGTTGCCGTAAAAACGTGAAGGATCGAAATTTACCATTGCGCACATTCACGGATCCCGCAGATTTCAGTCCCTGGATAGTTGGCGACCACTGGACTACACCATTAACATTATATAACTTCATTTTTTTCTTTCTGAGAAGACATATGTCTGGTGAAAAAGTGAGTATTAATTGTTAGCTTGATCTCATCTCATCGAGCTAAATCGCTTGCACTTGTTTTAACTCGCACCTGTTAACCTCTAAATGGGTTGAGATACAGGGTACCAAAGTGGCGACAGTTATGACAGCAACGATTGCAACTAGAAGGAAAAGCGATCACAAATATTGGTGCTTCATTCGTTTTGTAAACTAAAAATGTGTGTTCAACATTTGTAACATCAAACAATAATAACTGAAGATTACTGAAAAAAGAAGACGGTTGGACATTTTTGCGGCCCCCATTACGGGGCCCATCCTTCTTTAAACCAGTCATTATGTTGTAACAAGTCAGTTTGATGTGTTGTTGCTCTGCTGTCATTCCCAAACCTCAGAAACTAATTGTGTCACATGAATATTTAATGAAATTAACATAAAAATCCTTGAACATCCTGTTTCAGTGAATCTAGCTTCACCGACATACCATGCAACGATACCTTTGTCCCTCATGGATTCTTCCGGGTTGCAATGGCAAAAGTACTACGGTATTATACCATCAGAACGACCAGTAAAGACGTTGCTTTTGTTCCCGACCTGGTGTCGGTAGGTCAACATCAAGTGGTTCTCGCTGAAGGTTTAACATAATTGTTCCTACACAGGTAATGAGCGAGTGCTCTAGATTTACAATCCGCCGACAAACACGCAGGTTTCTAATAGACGTCCATTTCCTTCAGCACCATCGGGGGTGTTTTATAAGTCCTTGGGGTCCATTGATGCGCTAAAACGCTGAACACATCAGGGCGGGACCACATGCATCTGGATCAACCAGGGGGGCCGCAGAGACGGGTCACGTGCTGGATTAATGGTTCCTGTACATTCATGAGGCGTCGGCAAAAGATGCTACGATATGTTCAGAAAGACAGGCCGGGGATTACGTCCTGATGTTAGAACAACCCCTCGCACATGTGTTCAAGGAAGTCCATTGAAGAGTCAAAAAAATGGTTTTCTTTGTGGTTCAACCACACAACTTTCAATCCAGACAAACCAACAACTCTTGGCATATTTGTTGTTTGTCTGATTTTCCATTGTTAGGAGGGATTTTACCCCTGAAACATACAGACGTTGATCGAGATTTTGGGGAAATTGTCCGTGGGCATGAGCGTGTGTGTGAATGTTTGTCTGTCTTTGTGTGTCCTGGGACAGACTGGCGTCCTGTCCAGGGTGTCCCCAGCCTTTCATACAATGAAATTGGAATAGGCTCCAGCCCCCTTGACCCTTATAGTGGATTAAGAAGCACAGTATCTATCCATCCTTCCATCCATCCATCCATCCATCCATCCATCCATATATCCATCCATCCATCCATCCACCTATCTAAAAATGAATGGAAAAAAAAACTTGTTTTTTTGTGTGTGTGTTTTATCTCATTGAATCACGTGAAAATGTAGATTCTAGATCAGGGTGTTTGGTCTCTAATGGATTAAAAAACCTTAAGACTAAGCCCTTATGTGTCGTACCTTCTTTAGCACCAACAACGCTCCTACCAGTAGATACTGGTTAATTTCTGAGTTTAATTCCGATGTAGGTGGCAGGAAATGAATGACTCCCAGAGCTAAAGACTCTTTAAGGCCTGATAGTCAGACTGGTCACGAGTCAGAGCCTCTCGCTCGCCTGCACCTGGAGGACAGCTGCAGGGGGACTCTGGGCTGGGAGGTAGATGTTCTCCTCAAACAGACCTGGATAAAGACGGCAGATATGGAAGCCAAACAGTGTTACCTCCAATTAACCGGCAGGAGACGGACGATAACGCCGGAGACTCTCGTCCTCTTATCTCTTTAGCTTTCTTCATACTTTTTTGGGCCCAAAATATATTTATATCCATCTTATCGGATTATTTGATCCTTTATCAGGACCTCGGAGGAGTCCATTTAGGACGTAATGGTCTTTTGCTTCTGTCAAACACACACTAGGACGCCATTACTGACTGCGCCGGGGCCTCGGGCGCTGAAATCCATCGGCCTCTGCTCTTCATGACAAGCTTTTTATGAGCCAGACCTCTGACGGAACATCTCTCAAACACACAAACACACAAACACACACACCGTCACACACACACTCTCGAACACACACTGCTGTATTTCTCTATTTTCCTCATCATCTTCATCTCCACTCTCTTCCTCCACTCACACCCCCTCCTTCCTCGTAATGTGTTTAACCTGCACAAGGTTCCTTCCCTCCAGCCTTCCCTCCGTCCGCCCGCCCTCATCCGTCACCCTTCTCCTCTTCCTGGAGCCCAAACCCTCCCTCCGGCTGATTCCGGCCACGGCGTCGCGCCGCCGTTCACGAGGGGCTGATTATTTTCGGGGCGCTCCGGGAGAAGCAGGACGGGCGGAGCAGGTGGATCAGCACTCGTTTGTTCCCCGAGAATAAATGAGATGTGAGATCATTAGTTATGGCCAAACGTTCCAGCAGGTCAGCAGCTCGTGGTCATGTGATCATCTATCAACAACTGCAATTACAAAGGGAACATCGAGAGACAGCTTTCAAATTAACTTTTGCTCTATCGTAGAATAGTCTTTTTAATCTTACTTGAAAATTTGACATCCTAAAATGTATTTTATTGAAGTCACACTTTATATTTTAAGATGATACAATATCATGTTTTGTCTTCGGCAATCAACACCAACTCATAGCTTTCTGGTTCCAGTCCGTGGTGTCAGGTTGGCCACAGTGCTATGCTGGTAAAGTTACTTCCTTCTGACAATAAAAAAAATGTATCAGGTTAGGTAGAACTTTATTGATCCCTCAGGAGGTCTCCTTCGGGAAATTGTTTTTTTTCCAACTAGCCACAGCAAATACAGCAATTTTTCATGAAAAATAAATCAAAATAAAATAAGAACAAGAACAAAGAGAAATAAAGAGAAAGAACAAGATGATACAATCTAAGTCTTATTATTATGAGTGTAGTATTATTGGTTTATTTGCGGATTTCTTGTCATTTATTTTTGTCCAGAAGTTGAGTAACATAATAGACAAAAGTCAATTTTAACAATTAATTTATCAAAAAGAGAACTAGAAAATTAAACTAAGGATCCAACAAACCACCTAACAGAAGTGGGAGATAACAAAACAAAGCTAGAGATAATTGACTACAAATTCCAAAACAGAAAAACAGACAAAGAACAGGGAGAAACACAAACATATTCAAAGAGCTGAACCTGAAATAAAAAACACACATAATGGTCAATACCGACTCACAAATTATTAGGGTAAAATATGAATCGCACAACACACAAATATATACATAAAAGACTTGTGACTGTCAAAATGTGGAGAAAATGTATCAATAGAATCAGGAACAGAATGAAAAAGTCCAGAATACCCGGTGTGGGAGAATTAAAGGAACTCACAACAATAGGAACAAAAGCAGAATGTTGTTTTTTATTAGCAAATCTATTAAATTCTATGTCTTAAAAAAAAAGAAGAGAAATGTGGTAACATTTTGAGAGGACAATTAATCTGAAATAATGAGTTTGTTCACGTGTGAATATGAGACACTCAATGTAATTTCGTTGTTTTCTGCTTGAGTGAGATCAGATCAACATATTGCTCTTCTTGAAGTATCTTCTCTTGTAAAACCTGCATCTCTCGCCCGTGTCGTAAAGAATCAAAGCTGCGCCTGCATCGATCCACTTCGCTGTAAACTCCGCTGGAACATAACAAGCAGGATTCTTTTCCTCCGAAAACTACATTTGGTTCACCCAGAGGCCGAATCAGCGTCTGGTCCATGAGGCAGTGGGGGTCAGCCGAGGAAGTGTTTGGGAAGAGGGGGGGAGGGTCTCCTCCGTGTATATGGTCAACGATTTTTACTGTTCCAAGTGACTGATTCGATTTAGCCGACGACACAGAAATCTGTTTTTCTTCAACATTAATTTATCTTGAACGCAGGGCTGACCTGGTGGCTGACATTAGCGAGTCGTTAAAAGATAGTTTCTGGCTACTTTTATGTTTGTTTATAATCATTTTACTTTTGTTTACATTCTTTTCTGTCATATTGATGTTTTCAGTTCATTCAAACCATTTCATCTTAATTGCTCAATTTTCATGGTGTTATCCTGCTTCATGCTCGTGTTCTGAGTGTAGCATTTTTGTTCCGACTCTCTCACACCGTAAACATTGTTCGCTGCACTCGTCATGAATCCGTATTTCCATGAAGCTCATTTTGCTTCAGGTCGCAGGCCTCGAGTCAAATGCAATTTTAAAGCTTCATGTGAAGTTTCAACAAGAAATTTGAAGGAAAAAGGAGTGTATGTGTGGTGTGTATATTTATGAGTGTGTGTATGTGTTTGTTTTTCTAAGTGTGTATATATATATATATATATTTAAAACTAAAAAATGCACTGATAAATGTATATATATATATATATATTAAAACTAATAAATGCACTAATAAATGTGTATATATATACTGTATACTCATTTGTGTGTGTCTGTTTTGTGTGCATATATAATATAGAAATGTGTTTGCATATATATGTATACTGTGTATATGTCTGGATGTATATGTGTGTGTCTGTGTATATGTGTGTTTGCATTTGCTTATGTATATATGTGTACATGATTGTGTATATATTTATATATATATATATATGTGTGTATATAAATACTGTATATATATATACTGTATACTGTATATATATATATAAATATATATATTCACCGTATATAAAGAGAGAGATAGAGGGGGAGAGAGACAGAGAGATACACAAATGTGCATGTATATACGTGTGTGTATAGGTGTGGGTGTGTTTGTGTGTATCTATGTGTGTGTGCTAGCATGTGTGTATGTGTATAGTTGTGTGTAAAAGTCCGTGTTTGTGCGCACATACAGTATATATGTGCGTTTTTGTGCATATAAATATATATGTATGCTCACACAATATATATATATATATATATATATATATATAATATATATATATATATGTGTGTGTGTGTGTGTTTATATATATGTGTGTGTGGCGTCGTCTCCCCAGGAGCTCATGTTGCAGTCTGAACGCTCCCAGGAGTCACATGTGAATATTGACACTGACTGTGGCTCTAAATGGACTTTAAACACGAGGCATCAACGCGGCAGTAAAAACTGGCCGCCGGGGAATCATCTGCTGATCTCTGCTCGTCTGAGAACACACCAATTAAACATTCCCGCTTCACTGGAAATGATGTCTCACTTCTACTCTCTGGATTCATCCCTGCTACATTATTCATCTCCTCCCCAAAATCCCTCTTTGTGGGGGAGCCAACAACAAAAGATGAATTGCTGGAGGAGCAGGAGTGGAGGATCTTCATTAATGCGGCAGGAAGCGGAGGTGAGGGACGGAACCAGGAGGGGCCTCTTCCAGGTTCGGGAGGTTTTACTGAAGCGACAACTTGTTCGAGCTGCACGACGACAAACATCGTCAGTTGTTCTTTGACGGGAATGAAACGACAAACCTCTCTCAAGAAATCCTGGGTCTTGTCCCTCATTGATCCAGGAGACATTCAATCAAGAACCACTTGGACCTTGTAGGAGGATCAGTGGTTCTACACAGAGTCTCTGAGGGCAGCAGAGCACTGTCCACTCTAGCCGTATATGGTGGTGGAGTCAGGACTGTAGACTGTTTCTACTTTAACTAATATATATATATGTATCTGTGTATTTGTGCGTTTGCTTGTCTGAGTTTACTTTGTATCTATGTTAATATATACTTGTTTGTCTAATTGTGTGTTTGTCTACATGTGTGTATGTGTTTCAGCGTGTGTGTGTGTGTGTGTGTGTGTCTGTGTGTGTATATGCAAAAGTAAAAGGTGTATCTAATGTGTGTGTATATGTGTGTAGATGTATGTAATTGTCTGGTCATATATATCTACTATCATTCTCAATGTATGTTTGTGTGTGTCTTGAAAGTATTTTTGTTTTTGTGTGTCTACATGTGTTTATCTATATAAATGTATACTTGTGGGTATACATGTGTGTCTACGTGTGTGTGCGTGTCTACAACTGTGTTTGTCCATATCTTTGTTCTTGTGTCCAAGTGTATGTATCTTTGTGGATGTTTGTACATGTTTATGTGAGTTTCTGTATGTGTCTAGGTGTGTGTGTTTTTCTGTATAAATGTATACTACATAAATGCATACTTGTGTGTGTGTAAGTGTGTGTTCATGCGTTTGTGTGTAAGTGCGTGAATATATGTGTGTATATAAGTGTTAGTGTGTGTGTATCTTTGTAAATACAGAATATACTTGTGTGCGTGTAAGTGTGTGTTCGTGCGTTTGTGTGTAACTGCGTGAATATATGTGTGTATAAGTGTTAGTGTGTGTGTATCTTTGTAAATACAGAATATACTTGTGTGTGTGTAAGTTTGTGTTTATATGTGTGCATGTGTATAAAAGTGTATAAATGTGTGTCGACATCTGAGTACAGTGTACTAGCGACAAAAAGAACGCCCTCCACAGACTCCACAGAACCAGAACCACACAGACGTTCTTCAGGCCTCGACTCTAAACTAAGACAAAAGCTGGAGTTTCATGAACAAACTGTTGCGTTCAAGAAGCTCGTACCTCTTCAATCGGTGTCTCTGTCCACAGATTAGTAAAGTCTGATTCACTCTGATCTCAAACGTAAATATTTCTTCATTTTCCAGACTCACAAACACTGGGTTCCTGCACCTGGAGCGAGGATGGAAGACGTTCCCCTCGTCACAAAGACGCTCTTTCCCTTTAATTAAATTGGCTTTTCATGGTGTCAGCGTTCCTGTCATGCCGAACAGCTCAATCTTCCGCTATGATAATGGATCTCCACCTGATATCAACGCATTACGGCCGAGCGGCTCTCTGGTTCCGAACATTAACGTCTCTGGTTTCGTTGAGATTCTTAAAAAAATAATAGCAGCAAGCAGTTCTCGTCTCGTTGAATTGAATTTGTTTCTTCTTAAAAGTGCCACGAGAGGCCTGAACAAGTCCCGGAGGAGCCGCCGCCGTCTTCGGAAGAGTCGACATAGAGCGATTTGGCCAACATGTTTTTGTTCTGATGCACATTAAACACAAACACACACACAATTGTGTTGTTTGTTAATGGAGGCTGACCACAAACTGCTTTGTTTCAGCTTCTAAATGTTCACTAATGCTTCCTTCAATTTACTAATGCTCCTTCACCACGAAAGCACCAGAGTCAGCATCCCCCGATAGATCCCAATCCTCACACACACACACACACACACACACACACACACACACACGCACACACACAAAACAACACTCGCTCACTCATGGCCCATTAAGTGGCATTACAACCTTTCCCTGGCAGGTTTTTCTGACTCTGAGGCACTGCAGGAGTGTTCCACAGTCACCCCTGTAAGACTGTAAGTCTCACCGCAAATCTAGCATCACAAACCGCCGCTAATGCACCGCTCACGATGTTAGCGCCATCTGTGCTCGCCACGGCTTCCTGGACATGTTGTTTGATTCCTGCGTCTTCAGCGGGGTTGTTGATTTAGCCTCTAAATGTGTAAACGAGAGAACGCAGAGGTAAGTAGATGAGGATCAGTGGCTCTAGAAAGTGTTATCCATCCGTCCGTCCATCCATCCATCCATCCATCCATCCATCCATCCATCCATCCATCCATCCATCCATCCATCCATCCATCCATCCATCCATCCATCCATCCATCCATCCATCCATCCATCCATCCATCCTTCCATCTATTCATCCATCCATCCATCCATCCATCCATCCATCCATCCATCCATCCATCCATCCATCCATCCATCTAACCTCCCATCCATTCATCCATCCATCCATCCATCCATCCATCCATCCATCCATCCATCCATCCATCCTTCCTTCCATCCATCTATCTATCCATCCATCCATCCATCCATCCATCCATCTAACCTCCCATCCATTCATCATCTATCCATCCATCCATCCATCCATCCATCCATCCATCCATCTATCCATCCATCCATCCATCCATCCAACCATCCATCCTTCAATCCATCCGTCTATCTTAAGTTACATTGTCTTTATTTTACTTTCCACTAACTTTAGACCCCACTATCTTATTGCCTTCCTTTATAAACTTGAAAGATGGCACTAAGTCGCTGGAACAACTTTGGAGACAGTTCAGTCATCCAGAAGAGACTCAAAGTTAGACCACTTGGCCAGTTATGGTGGTTGTGGTGCATCATGGACTAGGGAAGAGTTCATCTGGCTTTATTGGGTTTATATCTGGAATTAGAATAAATGCATTAGTTTTGAGAATATTCAAGAGCATATTACATTATTCAAGAAAAGTCAACCTTTCAATATAGAAATTATTGAATTAAACTATTAAATAAATAAATGTAAACATTTCAATAAAAAAAAAAAACGATTTTAAACCTTGCTATTCCGGTGCCACTGATATACCTGCAAACACTTCCCTCACTCGTGACCAGGAAGATCCTGAAACATCACCTCGAGTCACCAGCGTCTACATCAATGCAGATTTATTTCATGGAAATATTTGTGTTTTAATAATCCCATTTTTCATCCAACATTCTGAGTCGCTGATCTGATAATCTGGTGCAAAAATAGGTTCCAATGTCCAAGTCATGCCGGTCACCCCGTGAAGAGGCAACAAAAGACTGGCAGCAGATAAAAGCAGTGGAGGAAAAGAGGAAAAGAAGGAGCTGCGGGGATAAAATTAGAAGAAGATTGTAGATAAATTACAGCACTAAAGGCCGCCCAGTGTCCCCGTACATCATATTTTTGTGTGTGTGCGGCTGCTTTAATGGACGAAGCCCAGTGCTTTGCTCATTGTTAAAGTCATTACATCTTCATCCCGGCGAGCAGCAGAACGGACGGAAGCTCGCTCGCGCAGACGTCGTTTCCCCGGTGATGAATGGCACAACTGGTGAAAAACGCTGACAAAAACAAGTGCATGATATAGAACTTGATGTTCTCCTCCAGAGCCAGATTATCTCCCGACCTTCAGGCGGCGAGATGGACGACACGACGGATGCTCCCGCTCCGACGCTTCACTGCCACATCCGAGGCAACGGTTGGGAAGATTAATAAGAATAGAATCTTGAAAAAAAAAAACACTTTTAATCGTTTCGCTCAATGATCTCACTTCACTCTGTGACTCGTTACGGCCGAGTCTTCATCTGACTAGTCAAAATTTCCCGCTCGATTCAGGGTGTTCTAGTTTTCCCGCCGTCCAACATACCTAGTCTTTTTCCTGGATCACCAAGTTACTGCCATCAGAGGTCACCAAGTCTCTCTAGTCAATGGTCAAGGTCATTAACCAC
The DNA here is from genome assembly GCF_982586985.1 of Callionymus lyra. Classification (NCBI taxonomy): domain Eukaryota; kingdom Metazoa; phylum Chordata; class Actinopteri; order Syngnathiformes; family Callionymidae; genus Callionymus; species Callionymus lyra. The sequence continues at coordinate 4,217,631 of NC_141825.1, read as the reverse complement.
GTCTATTATCAGGATTATTACTTCACCAAGTCACAAAATGTTTGCCACTTTAGGGACTTCCTTTTTCATAAAGTCCATATTCTAAGATTACCAAGTCTATTCCAAGTCTATTCCAAGTCTATTCCAAGTCTTCATGAGATTTGTGAAAATGACTATGAAGTTAAGTTGAGATACAAGATACTGTGAGTGGAGTCAACCCAAGTCTATCATTTCTTGATTCTCCAGCCTACTACGAGGTCTATTCTTTCTTAATTAAAAAAGTGTATTCCTAGTCAATCAGGTATATTTATGACTTCCTAGTCCAACCAGTCAATTTAGTAATTCCTATTCAACCATTATTTTTTGTTAATTTGTATTCAATCGAGTCTATTTATGAAATCCTAGTCAATCTTGTATATTTATTAATTCCTAGTCAACAAAGTACATTCATGACTTTCTAGGCAACCAAGTCAATTTATTAATCCCTAGTCAATCAAGTCTATCATGAAACCCTGGTTAGCCAAGTCTACTTATTAATTCCTAGTCAACCAAGTCAATTTATTAATGCCTAGTCAACCAAGTATTTTTATTAATCCCTAGTTAATCAAGTATATTATGAAACCCTGGTTAACCAAGTCACTATTCATTCCTAGTCAACCAAGACAATTTATGACCTAGTAAACAAAGTCGGACTACGAAGTCCTAGCCTATATGTGACTCTGTCGTCAACCAGGTTTATTTGTTAATACCTAGTCAACTAAGTATATTTATTAATTCCTGGTCAATCAAGTCTATTAATGACTTCCTAGTCAACAAAGTCGATTCATGAATTCCTATTCAACCAAGTATTTGTATTAATTCCTAGTCAACCCCTCAATCAAGTATATTATGAAATCCTGGTTAACCAAGTCTATTTATTAATTCCTAGTTAACTCAAGACTATTAATGACCTAGTAAACCAACTCAATCTATGAAATGGTTTTCAAACAAGTCTATTTGTGACTTTGTCGTCAACCAAGTCTATTTAATAATTCCTGGTCAACCGAGTCTATTAATGAATCCCTATTCAATCAAGTCTTTTAATGACTTCCAAGTCAACAAAGTCCTTCCTAGTCAACCAGGTCTATTTACCAAAGTCACATGTCAGCTCTCCTGCTCGTTATTTCAGGGCAGATAGACTTGGAGTCCTGAGCGCTCGAGTCCTCCAGCAGGGCAGCAGCTGAAGACTTCCCACAAACATCTGCTGACAGCTGTGCAGCGCTCAGTGAGCAGGACCTCTTTCACATGGGAACCCTCAGCCCTTGACCTTCAGCATCTGTCGGGGCTCAGAGTTTCAAGGATTCGGTTTCACTGATAAGACCCGATCCTCGGGGCAGACCGGCGAGTCCTGGTGGGATTTTCATCAACTCCAACTGGTCATCGGCAGATAAGACTGACGAGGAAATCTGAGAACAGCCTCAGACGTCTATGATCATCAATAGCTCTCCATTATTGATGTTGTTTGGATCTGGTGCCGCTCAGGTCCAGTTGTGCTTAAAGGCACGTTGGCAGGAATTCAACTACATCAATTCATCAGTTTGAATTTTTCATATGATGGTGAGTGTGTGTGGTGCTCGCATCTGTGAGCAGAAGGCGGTCTGACAGAGAGGGTCAGCTCGGAGCGCTGACCTCGTGCCCGGCAGCAGGTGATGCCATCAAGTCCGATACACAACGTCCACTTAGTCACGTTAAAGACGGACACACAACACCGAGGTTCTGACCCCGAGACTGCCTGAGCCTGACCAGTGCCACTGTACAAGACAGTTACTGAGGCTGTCGTCATCTTGTATTGACCTGCAGCTGACACACACACACATTGAGACACAACTTGAGACACACACACACATGAACACACACACACATTGATACACACACACACATTGAGACACAACTTGAGACACACACACACATGAACACACACACACATTGAGACACACACACACATTGAGACACACACACACACATTGAGACACACACACATGAACACACACACACAAACACTGATACACACACACTCGTCAACACGCACACACATTGAGACGCACACACATTGAGACACACACACATTAAGACACACAAACACATGAACACACACTCACATTGAGTCACACACACACTAAGACGCACACACACACACATTGAGACACACACATTGAGACACACACACATGGACACACACACACATATTGAGACGCACACACATTGAGACACAAACACATTAAGACACACAAACACATGAACACACACTGACATTGAGACACACACACATTAAGACACACAAACACATGAACACACACTCACATTGAGTCACACACACACTAAGACGCACACACACACACATTGAGACACACACATTGAGACACACACACATGGACACACACACACATATTGAGACGCACACACATTGAGACACACACACATTAAGACACACAAACACATGAACACACACTGACATTGAGACACACACACACTAAGACGCACACACACCTGAACACACACACACACACATTGATACACACAAACACATGAACACACACAGACATTGAGACACACAAACACATGAACACACACACACATTGAGAAACACACACACACACTAAGATGCACACACACATGAACACACACACACACATTGATACACACAAACACATGAACACACACTCACATTGAGACAGACACATTGATACACACACACACATCAACACGCACACACATTGAGACACACACACATTGAGACACAAATGCACATTAACACACACACACACATTGAGACTTACACACACACATGAACACGCACATCTTTACACCAAACACACACACATGGAGATACACACATGCACAAACAGACTTACGCACATATGAACACAAATATATATACATACCAACAAACACACATCCAAACGTACACAAACCGACTCACACTGTATACAGAAAAACATACACACATATTACAGTTACACACATGTAGTAACACACCACACACACACATGAAAACACAGACACAAAGAGAGACGTGAAGTCCCACATTTTGCCAACTACTGACCACTGCAACCTGTAAGTAAACACATAACAAGAACTAAAGGGTTTATAGAAGACTTCGGGCACTTGGTCATTATGGCACGGATATATTTCATGTTTCCATTTTTCACACACACACACACGCACACACACACACACACACACACACACACACACACACACACACACACACCAAACACACACACACAACCTTGCAGACAAAGACTCTTGACAATTTAGGATAGTTATTCTGTTCTAGCACAGCTTGAGGCAGTGTTGGAGAGAATTTGTGTGTGTGTGCGTGTGTGTGTGCGTGCGTGTGTGCGTGTGTGTGTTTTACGGCTTGAGGGGGTCATTCAATTTTAATTTGAAATGGGATTTCTGTGTCTCTGTCTGTTCAGCAAAACACAAGCTGCAGGATAGAAGAAAAGGTGAAGACTTATATTCAATTACACCTTCATGGAGCAGTGTGTGTATCTGTGTGGGTGTGTTCTTGTGTGTCCCTGTGTGTGTGTACGTTTTTTTGTGCTTCTATTTTTGTGTATATTCCTGTGTTAATGTGTGTCTATCTTTTTACCCTCACTTAATAGCAGCCTCTGAGGGAGGACAGTAACGCACACAGCGCCCCCTGGCGTCCAAGAGAGTGCAACATCTCATTGTGGGAAGTATATTTTTGAAACAATGAATAATGGAAGTAGTTAAAGAGAGAAGCACGAGAGATGTATGTGTAACTAAGAGATTCCATTCTAGTATGTCATGGGTCTGTCACGGAAGATGAAGACGAAGGCAACTGAGCTCCAGTCGCTACATTAAAATGAGCAAACATTTTTGACTATAACTCTAAAAAGGAACAGATTACTCTGAAAATAATCCCAACTCTTAGGGTGTCAGGGTAAGTAGAAAATGAGTGGAATTTTTTATTTTGGGTGAACCATCCCTTTCATTCGACCTTGTGTGTGTCGCCACCATGCGGTCAGCAGTTGAGATGCAACAGTGTAATTGTTGTTAAATACTTTATCTATGCATGTGTGATTCTCATCGATTATTTATATCAGCGGTGAATCATCTTATTGATGCCTTTTTCATCTATATTTGATCGGGGGGTCACTTTGAGCTCTCTAAGTTTTGAGTCACGTGATCATTGAAGGGTGAAAATAAACGATGAACGGCTTTTTAATCTCGATATGGATTTGTGATCAGTTCCTCTGTGTAAATATATATTTGAATCAGAAAACGGATTTGTCATTGCAATGTAATTTCTAACCAGTAGATGGGAGCATTTATCAATGTATTCATCTGAAAGAAGTCAGTCCTTTTATTTTCAGCTCAACATGTGAACACATGATTCTAAATGAATGTTAGTAGGAAGAAAGGTGGATAGATAAGTTATGTTGTAAGGAAACAAAGAAGGTATTGAAGCAGGCAAAATGTTATCTATCAAGGTTGTAGATATGTAATTAAGTATAGGTAGTTAGGAAGATTAAATAAAAGTAGGTAGGTAGGTGTGGAGGTTAATATGTTGGGAGGGAGATAGGAAGGGAAGGAGAAAAGGTTTGTGTTAATAAAGGTAGAAAAATAAGATGGTAGGTAGTTATGTAGGTAGGAATGTAAGAAGCCCTGTAGATATAAAGATGAGAAGCATGGTAGGTGGGTAGACAGGCAGGGTGATAAGGAATAAAGAAGATAGGTAGAAAGATAAGATAGCAAGGTAGTTATTTAGGTAGAAAGATATGAAGGTAGGAAGCTAGGTTGTTACATAGTTAGGAAGAGAAGAAGGTAGGTAGTTACGTAGGGAGTAAGATAGGTAGGTAGATTCATACTTAGATAGGTAGGCAGGTATTTAATTAAGTAGGTATGTAGTTATACAGGTAGAAAGATAATGAAGTAGAAAGATTGTGATTTGAATAGGAAGATAATAAAGGCGGTAAGAAGATAAAAGGGTGTTTGGGTGGGTAGGTAGCAGTTGCGCCTGGTTTTAGGTAGGGCTCTTGTATGCAGACTTCACCTTCCTCAACATAAACATAATAATAAACAACCTGATATTGAAAACCAAGCACGCAAAGCAATCAGAATACACACAACAACAAAATTAAACGGTAGGAAAATGATTAAAAACCTTTCTATGCACAAGGACATAAGAGATAATTTCTACCAACTAATCATTATCACACAAAGATACTGCAAAAAATGTAATTAAATAAAAATTATCTACAGTAGGTAAGAAGATAAAAAGGTAGGTAGGAAGATAAGAAGGTAGGTAGGAAGATAAAAAGGTAGGTAGGAAGATAAGAAGGTAGGTAGGTAATTGTGTAAGTAGGGAGATAAGAAGGTACGTAGATATGTACTTAGGTAGTTAGGAAGGTATTTTGTTATGTGGGTAGGTAGTTATTTAGAAGGTAAGATAAGAAGGGAGATCTGTAGTTACTTAGGAAGTAAGATAAAAAAGGGGGTAAGGAGATAAAAAGTTAGAGTAGTAGAAAAGCATTTAGATGGTTTTGAGGCAGGTTCATTTTAATATGGTACTGTAAACAAAATCACAAAATACAAATCTCCAACATTGTTTTGGTTCAGTTCATCCATGTCTGTTCCACTTTCCCTGTCTTTCATCATCAGTGTTGCTGCGGTCCTGCATGTGAGTCAGCGGCTCCTCTGATTGGGATTACTGTAAAACTGCCCGTCTGAATTTCTCAAAATCTTCTGCGAGGGGTCGAGCTCGGGTCACAGATGAATTCAATACAAACAAACATTCTTCCATTTCATGGGAAACTTCCCAGCAACCTCAGCAGCGCCTGCAGTTGTCTGGCTCGCTGTGGGAGCTTCGGCGCTTTGGTCCGGGCGGGTTGGGGGGGTTGGACGGAGGAGGAGGAGCAGGACAGCCTTGACAGACTGAGAGTCAGACAGGCTTGCCGACATTCCAGAGTCGGTGTTTTGACTGAAAGAATGTCCGTTCAATATTTGAACCGTCGACAGTGTGCGCGTACGTCTAGTGTGAGAGATTGACGGCTGACATGAGGATGATTTCATCTTTTTGTGATGATGTCACTCCCATAAAGAGTCATGTCTTTGTCTAGACCAGGCATTTTAAACTCATCTGGACGCATTATAATTACATATATGGCCCACCATTTTTGGGGGGGGGGCGGGAACTTGACATACACAGGTTGTATCTTCTGGTTTATTGTTTGTTGCACCAACCATCAGCATTCCATAGCATGACCAAGATGTTTTCGGTTGACACCTGACCCCACGTTCACAAAACATCCTCAGAGATGACAGCAAGGAAGTATCAATTCTCTCTAGGTTACTAATACTTTGTACCTTAATGGCACCAGTGAAATCCAGATTGAAAAGGAACTGAAAGTTAGTTCTTAATTTCAGTTTCATTTCAGCTCGAATTTGCCAATTGCGTAACCCAGACGCTCACCAAAACTAAATCCTGTTCAGGTCTGTTGGTCCCACCGTTTTAAAGTAAGTAAGTAAGTAAGTAATTTATATTTATGAAGTAAGAAACATTAGGAAATCTCTGAATTATTTTACCCAGGGGAATCAAGTACAGCAAAAACAATGAAGGACCCAGAACAGAACCTTGAGGGACTCCACACGAAAGATCCGCCGATTCAGACCTCATTTGATTGGCAGATACACTGAAACTGCGCCCGGAAGGGTAAGACGAGAACCACTTAAAGGTACCATTGTAGCAAAGCCAGACAAATGAACACCAGTTCTGCCAGGCAAAACCGAAGCTTACCTCTCAATTATGACAAGTCAAAACATGGAGGGTGCAGTAGTCAGAATGACCCTTTAAACGTATCTGTCACTTCTGGGTCGACCTGAGAGTCGTAGCGAGTCTTATCAGCTTGTTGAAACTGTCACTGCAGACCCTTAACTTTGAGAGATAATGTGAGGCCTCAACAGAGTCTTGTCCGCCATCACAAGCAATACTTGTGGTCGCAGTTGGGCGGACTACCAGTTAGGGACTTCTTGTGGATGTTGGCAGTCTGTCGGTAAAGTCTGGTTAACTCTGCGCCTGATGGAATCACTTTCGAGAAGTCCTGGATTCCTCTTAAACTCACCTCGTCTCTTTCTTAGCATCCGGTCATTCTGTGGGCTGATGTGACCACTGACATTAGTCACATCAGTCCAACCCTAACAAGTCATTCAAGGAATTTTCTTGCTCTGCCTGAGAGGGAATGGATTCAGAGTTCATACTTGGAGGTCTACCTCACTCGTTCTTAGAACCAGAACTATCTTTCTTGAGAGATATAAAGTTCCTCCTTCACTGTGTCATAGGTCCTGGTGTATCACTCCCGACAATCACTTCATAAACAAATGTGTGCGAACATGATTATGACCAACCCTCCATTGTCACTTCAGCATCCAGTCGGCACCAGACACGCGTCGAACCTGTCCGACGGCTCCGAAGCTCACGCCCAGAACCGGCCTCCGCAGACCAGAGCTTTGAACATACCGAGCATAGCGCGCATACGTGAGGCCGACCGGACAAAGAGAACCTTCCACGGCTTCTCGCTGCACTTCTTCGCCTCGCTCAGGAATGTGAGATAAAGTCAGGGTGATGGTAGTTTTCCAGCCCAGTCGGGTTCGGAAAAGCAACACGGAAGGAATGTAAAGAAAAAGAAATAAATTCTGTAGATTGAACGTGTTTCAAAATGATGATTCCAGAACCAGAGAGCAGAACAAAACCTCCCTCACAATCTGAAGTGAGCGCACTGACTGGACCGGTTCACATAGTTGACATACCTGCTCACACACACTTCTCTATCAGAGTCTGTCACTCACACTGAGGGGGGGGGGGGGGGGGGGGGGCGACATGACAGGAAGTGAGTGGTGAGTCAGGTACAGATACACAAAGCCTCAGGTGAGAAGAATGTTCAACTGGTATCTGAAGTAGGACCAGGTACTATTGTGCTTGTATTGCTGGTTTCTGTTCTCTTTGTAAAGTAAGTCATAGTTTTGGTCAGAGTAGTATCTTCTGCTGAGGCGATCATGGAGGTCCAAGTCTGACCCAGTCACGGGGCTTAGATAACTCAGCAACAAGTTTGTTTTGCTACAATGTGCTGGAAGACCAAAACAATAAGTTTGTTCTTGGAATAATCTAAATGTATTGTTTTGGGGATTTCATTTGAATAAACATCTGCGTTCATTTCTGAAATAAACGCATTAAACTTTGATTTTTTTTAATTGAAATGTTTTTATCTTTAGCATTGAATTGAATTCAATAATTTGTATTCAGATTGGTTGAATTTTTGTTATATGTTTCAAAATAAAGTATTTTTTGTACACATAGTGCTTTTTATTTTTAACCCAATAGTTCAAAAGTTTACTTTCTGAATTCAATGTTTTTTTTATAAATAGGCTTTTAAATTCAATGAATGTGTATAGTATTATACACATTGATTTTAAAGGCTACAAATTGAAAAATACTAAATTAAGATATATATTTTAAATGATCGGATTAAGAATATCATTATATATATAATGTATAATTATTTTTTTAAAATTTTTATTAAAGAATCCAAGTTTCATTAGAAATGTTACATTCAACCATTCTTTATTCTGATGACACTGATATACTACATGAATGTTAACATTAAATAATTGGACAGAATAATTAGACAGAACTACCTTTACTTCCTTCTTAAATAATTGGATATTAAATAATTGGACAGAATGAGACGTTGGGGGGCTCTCAAAGTGTCGAGGTCAAACTACCATTTCGCTCGCTGGTTGCAGTAAAAATGAGTAGCACTGAAAGTCCTGTCCAAGTATGGAAATATATTTTTCTTATTTTAAGTGGAATTTTGACGGACATAAGTTGAAGCTAGAAAGTCCTCAATGGATCCAAACTCAGAGAAGTAAAATGTGATAACATGTGAAGCTTTTTTTGAAAGATTCGGGTCACATTTTAGGGTCAAAACACTACAACTGATGAATGTTCCCACATTCCAGGAACACGCGCGTGAACGACTCAATCAAGATCCTCCCCATCTCAACGTTCCATCATTCAGAAGGAGGGTAAAAAAAAAACTCGGGAGATGATGAAAATCCATTTAGAAGTCGACTTTTTCTCTTCGGGATTGGTTTGGATGATGTTTTGAAGGTTGAGGTTCTTACATAAACAGGCACTTGAGGTCCGAGTACAGGCTGGTACTGAGGGTCAGCAGTGGAGGAGGGAACGAGGAGTGTGAAGAAAACAGAGCGGAACACAAACAGTTGTTAAGTTAAAGCAGCAGCATTAGTCACTTGGTACACACGTGTTTACGTGTTTTGCTTATCAGGCGTTTGGTTCTGTTGCTGCACTGTCCAGAACACATCGTTTCGTTCTGTTGAGTCATCTTTATCGTCATGAACTTAATCACAAATATTCCATAAGATTTTACCGTTTAAACTTTGACCAGGTGATTAAGATAAATATACATTTTGCCAAACTTTTATTTTTGGAATGTTTGTTGAGTACATTATTTATTGTTATACCTTTTTTTTGTACCAAAGATTTTTTTTATACCTTATTCATCTTAAAAGTTTCTTTTGTGTTTTTTATGTCATTATTTTTGATTTTTAAAAAGATACTTTTAGATGGTTCGCTGTTGTTTTTGTGATTGTTTTATGTACTTGTCTTTATGTACTTTGTCAAGTCTTACATTAACTAACTCATTGGCACCATGTAGCCATAATAAACAATGTTTCCTTATATTTATACTTATACATATACTTATACTAGAGTTGAATATTAAAAAATATAATAAATCAATTATACTATAACTCGAGATAGGTCAATTGCTAGCAGTTAGCATCACAAGCAAAATTATATTGAAGATTATTATTCATATTTAAACTTGTGAATGTCCAGGAATCTTTTGGGGGAAGATGTAAAATAAAGAAAATCAAAATTAAAATGAGGAAAGTTATCTAATGAATATAAGTTGACGAAAAAAAAAGATGATAATATATATCATATCTGTTTGATTTATTGTATTAAAAATCCACAGATATTAAGAATGTATAACAAAAGAAATTAAAAAATATAAAATCCCTCAAAATGAATTATTATTTTACATAAAATATTTTTCCAATTTGCTTTCGATGTAATGACTGTTGAAAAATGACGTCAACATATAAATTCTTGTCGTCAACGACACGTAAACAAATTACATTTGTACGTACATTAGCATCAAAAGCAAAATTATTTTGAAGATAATTATTCATATTTAAACTTGTAAATATCCCAGAATCTTTTGGGGGACATGAAGAAAATCATAATTAAAATGAGGAAAGTTATCTAATGAATATAAGTTGACAAATACAAATTATAATAATACATATCATATCTGCTTTTTGTATTGTATTAAATCCACAGATATTAAGAATTTATAACAAAAAGAAAAATTAAAATCCCCCAAAATCAATTATTATTTTACATAAAATATGTTTGCTATGTGCTTTCGATATAACGACAGTTGAACAATGACGTCAACATATAAACTGTTACGTCAGTTAGCATCAAAAGCTAAACGAAGGACGAAAACATTTTATTAAAGTTAAAGTAACGATTAAATCTGGAATGTAAAAATGTATCTCTCATTGAAAAAAAAAAAAAAAATAGTATTGTGTGTTGTTGTGACGTCACAGCCCGCCTCCTCCAGCAGCTCCCGTCTTGCCAGGTCTGAGGAGGAGGAGGAAGGACGACGCTGGTCCACATCTAGACTGGATCCACTGGACTCCACCTGTCGCGAGCGTCTAGTCCTGGCTCTGAGCGGACAGGAAAAAAAAACCCCACAACACTCCGGGACGAGGCGAGGAAGCGAGCGCTTGTCGTGACCCGGATCATGGAGCCTCGGAGCAGCTCCTGACGGACGAGCGAAGCCGTAGACGCGCGACTCTCGGCGGATGGTTTTATCCGCAGTGTCTCCTCGGAGCACCATGTCCAGGCAGCAGCCGCAGCCGCAGCAGCAGCAGCAGCAGCAGCAGCAGCAGCGGACGCCGATGAAATCCACGGACAACGTGGTGGAGGTCAAGAGCAAAGTGAGTCTCCGTAGAGCTACTAGCCGGGCCCTGACACTGCCTTGCTTCATCCGCAATCGAACCTTCACCCCTCGCTCAGATTCTCGCTGCGCGCGCCATGCAAATATTACGGTAATATCAAATCAAAACATTGTTTTTTTAGTTTCAGTGTAGTGACATGAATCCCGCCTTAAATAAATACATCATAACCATATTTAATTCGTTTAAATCTCATAGATTTTAATACAAAGAATGTTTATAAACACAAAAACGAGTCCAACAAAAACATTGTGAATACTAAAAGAAACGCAGTAAGGGAAGGAAAATACAAAAAACATCACTTTAAAAAAATGTTTATATCTACTTTTCTTTCCCTGAGACTGTTCCAAAGTCAAGGATCCTTGATCAACAACCACCTGACAGTAAAAAAAAAACTTGACCTGAAGTAGTAAAACTAACACGAGGGTCACGAGTGGTCAGAATGTCATTGATACATCAATTATTATACATATTATTATTATTATTATTGATCAATAATATGTAAACAAAGTCAATCAAGTGAAGTTTTTAGGAGTATTCACTGTACCGTGAGATCATATTGAACTGACATTATTGCAGTTCTATATACGGCAACGACGACCTGCTCGTAAAAGTTATATTTGCAGTTTTTGTCTTGTGTATGTAGTAACAATACTCTCATGCGATGTCATTGATACTTCTGTACATACTCAACATAGCCACATTGTTATTGTTGAGATAGTTTTATGACACTGATGTTCTGCTTCACAGACATATTTTTACTTTTAGAAGTTGTTTTAAAACTTAATTAATGGCAAAATATAAGTACTAGTTCACCTGTCTTGTTAATCTTCAGTGCTAGGATGTTTTGTAGTTGAAGTACCAATAGATAGCACTTGACTACTTCAATGTATTGGGGATAATTGATGAGTTTTTTATTTTTTTTTCTGTAACATTGATGGATGACATACAGTGATCCGAGCTCCTTAGTATCGTGGCTGCTGATTGGCTCAACACTGGAGCATCAATAAGTGACTTATGTCCTGCATAGTTCAGTTCATATCCACACATGTTGACTCATCAGAGTCTGACTCAGCAGTGTTGTATTTGGATTTGGACGTCTAAAGGTAAATTCCAGAATATTTCTGTGATATTTTTATAGTGTGAAGGAAGAGCGAGGGTTGGAAAGTTTTCAGTGTCAAATCTATAGAAATAATAACCTTTTTTTTTTTTAAAGCTGAATTTCTTTGCATGTTTATTTTTTAGTTCAAACTGTTTGCAATTTAAATGTATTTAATATATAATATAACATTTAAAAATATTATCATATCATCATATTTAAACTTGAGAATGTCCCAGAATCCTTTGGGGGAAGATTTGAATATTAAGAGGACGATATTGAATATTAGTTGAATAAATTAAAATGATATTAAAAACATAATATTAATTGTGTGGGTTTTTTTTAAAGCCACAGTTTTCAAGAATGTAAACTAATAGTTAAATTCATAAATCATTAAAAAAAATGTGCTATGTAGTTTCGATATAACGAATGTTTAAAATAAATAATGACGTCAACGTATGATTTGTTTTCATCAACGACACGTCCTCGGATCAGGTGACAATAATTGCTGTTACGAAACTATCTTCGCCCGCTGTCATTAGCTCTGTGGTTCCTCTCTTCATTACCGGTCGTTTGTATCAGTGTGAGAAACCATGTGAAGAATGTAGCTCTTTATCTTGCGTTGAGTTTCTCACATATTTAAGTTTCTAATCACACGTACGTGTACGTTGAGTCGACATATTTATATAGCGATGAATAGTTTCCTGTCAGGTGAGAACAGGTGACACAAAAAGTTCATGTTTGCGTTCGAACATTCTTGAGGGCTGATGCAAGACTCGGCTATTGTCAAGGTCGTCGTTATGATTCACGGTTAAATTGATGTTTTCTGGTCATTGGCGGCAGCGATTAGTGCTGCAGCCTCTCATTTAAAGATGGTTGTCGGTTCAAAACCTGCTCAAAGTCACTCTTAGAACCTCGTGTTTGTGTGGCTGCTGTGATGACATCACTCCTGTCTTTTCAGTCACTACAAAGCTGTCGTCCACAGGTAGAGAGTAGAAGTCTACCGTCAATGTAGAGCTTTGTCTTTTAGCTAAGCTCATTCTTAATGATTGAAGACAGACATCTGTCCATCTCTTATTTCCCTCACTTGTGAACAATACCCCAGGAAACTACACCTTCTCAGTTACAGCCTTTACTTTCTTCTGAGAATCATGGTCTCCGATTTAGAGAAACTCATCCACATCCTCCGAACTTTTTCACCTTTAAACATTTAAGGATTTAATGACAATCATTGTTGTGCTAATGGCTAAATAAATACCTCAAATATAGCTAAATATTTGTGTTATTCTACCTGACCTTTAAAGTATATATTTTATTGAGTATTGTTTTGATTGTTTAAGCGCTTTGTGACCCTGGTATGGAAAAGCGCTATATAAATACAAATTACTTACTTACTTACTTATTTGATATTATAAGCTTTGGTTTCATTTTCAATGTGTCTTTTATTTCAGTCTATCTTCAGAAAAATGTCAAACGCAGTTTTAAAAGAACGAATAAGTCAAGTTTAATGGCGGAGGATAAGAATAGGAAGATACCAACATTGTTGTTTGCGCTCCAGCTATGGAGGGAACGGAGCGACCGCCATATTGAAAGACCTCGAGCAGTTTGACTCAGTGTGTGGAGGAAAATAACAAGATGTTTCAGGATGTGTCACGGTGTCCTCGCGGCTCCCTGGAGGAACGATCGCCCTCACCCTCACTTCTACTGGCTTCATGGCTAACATCACTAATGTTGGTGTCGGTGTCTGTGGGAGGAAACCAGTGTTATCAGGAGTCTGGTGTCAAGACGGTAGGGGTTCTTGAGAAAGACTTGAGGGTTGAACATGGACGCGTTTCTGTTGACATGTCATTTCGCACACGTGTGCGAGCAAGAGAATCATTATGTCTTGATATACAAGAGTTAAAGATGAGGTAAGAGCAGATTATTGTATAATATTAATAGAAAATCTGACCATTTACTACAAGAGGAGACAACATTAGACAATTAAAGAGGATTAATTTTATTTTAAAAGCACTATAAACGAGGCGAACATCCTCATTTAAGCGAAAGATTAAAGTTCACCATGTTTCGATAGTTCCTCTTCCCGTCCTGACTTTCTCCCGTTACTCACCCACTTCTATTTTCTTCTTCCCTATCGTTGACTCGGAACAACAAACTGTCCTTGGTTAGTTCTTCATGATCAGCCTTCCTCTGTATTATCATCACCAGCACGTCACACTGATGATAAAGCTCGGAACAGAACATTTCTTTAGGGGAAAGAAATGAAAAGATGCAGAAAACTGATAGAAAAGCTGAAGAAAAATCTGAAGATGTTATGTAATTATTTGAGAAATAAACATAGACATGGAGAATAAAAAATGAATAATAAATTCCTTAGTTTGAAAAGGGAATCAAATAAAAAGGAGATATATTCATAGTTTTTTTAGCACATTACAAGTATATTTAATTTAATTATTATTATTTTTTTATTTTTTTATTTGCATTACAATGATTTAAATTTAAAATGAGAGCTAAAAAGGAAGACATCTTTCTAATTATAGATATAAAAAAAAAGAAAAATACAAAAATACAATTAAAAAATCTGGCTTTAAAAATTAGTTTTGGCAACCTTTTTATACAAGAAAGGGTATTATAAAATATCTTTATTGAATGTATAAATATCCCCGAACTAAGTGATGGAACTAAACATAATGGTCACATTGAACGGGTCAGAAGTCTCAGACCATACTTTGCTTTGGTCACCCAAAGAGGATCCTCTCACTTAAACCTCACGTTGTTCTTTCCTCACTTTAAACCTGAAATAAAACTCTTTAATCGGGATCAAAACAACAAACTGTGTCGCAACCTGCACCAGCCGGAGCTCTGCTCGAGCGTTCGCTCCGGCTCGGCGGCTCACGGTAGAATTAGCAGAACCAGAGCGAGCGAGACCTGGAGGAGAAACTCCAGTAGAACCAGATCCTGACGGACGCCGCCTCGACTGGTTTGACAGATGGGGGAGGGTCCAACAATACTATTGTCGTCGTCAAACGTGTTTGCTTCTGCTTAATATGATTATTAATGATCAAATAGAACGATTATGTTGCTCAAGAAAATAAACATTTTAGTTATTTTATGTTGAGTCACTCGCTCTCTTTCTGTCTTGATTAATCGCATTGTAAAACGTATATTAGTACAAAACAATATTATCTTTTTGTATTTAATTATTTTTTTCTATACACGACTACAATTGAATAAATAGTTTAATCTATCAACAACTGATCATAACACGATTTTCTAAATGATTGGAAAAATTGCATTTCCTCATCCATTTATAAAGTCTTTTTTTTTAAGTGAAATATATGAAAAATGTTACTTTTGAAACAAAGAATTGTCTTAAATTATCTTTTTTTCATAAACCAAAAACATTTTATGACATTGTTTAATTAAAATACTATAAAAACATTAGTTTTTATAATAATATTTAGAAAAAATGTATTTAAAAACAGTAATAAATATAGATTCAAATGCTCAATAGTAATCATACTCGATGGTTTTTTGAATTGAAAACACATATCTATAAAACTAACACTTTAACAAGAAGAATCGAAGACAATAAAAAAAAAACGCTTTGATGGCCCCCGAGGGCCACGCATCACCGAAACAGTGATTCATGTGTGATTTCTGCGCCTCTTGTCTCGATAACTGAATTATTTAGTAGCAGGTTTTCAATCCTTCATCATCAAAACACTGCAGCTGTGCCTCCAGATAAGCATCACTGTTATGATAGCTGTTGTGTTGTCGGAGGAATCTTGAGTTTATTCTAGATTTCCTTCCGTGTTATTGGCACCAAACCAGATGGAACGTGTTCATTTGTTTTCATCCTCAGTTGCTTCAGTAAACGTGGCTCAAGGGTGTTTAACTCAATCACTCCTGGGGCCAAAAATCCAAAAACAGTCCACGATGTGAACCGGACAAAAATTAAAAACTAATTTACTTTGACAGGAAATGAGGACCTTAATGGAAGGAACTCTGTTTGAATTATCTAATTTTTATTTTAATTCAATTATTTTGCAAGCACACAATTTTTTTTTAATATCATATTGCAATTGCAATGTTGTAGCAAAGGGGGATCCAGAAACAAACTCAGGAATGAAAATGTGTTTGTTTTTAATGATGGGTTTGAAACTTGTCCTTTTTCTTCACCATAAACATAATCAATAGATGTATATATTATTAAGATAATTATTTATATTGCAGTAGTTACTAGGTCTGTTTATCTTGTTGGTCATTTGAATTTCACCTTAAGAGAAGATTTAGAAAGACGAAAAAAAAATAAGAGCGTGACAGTCAGAGAACAGTCGCCAGTAGCTACTGTAGCCATTGCCTCTACTGCCAGGATAAAAAGGTAAAAAAGTACATGAAATAAATATCATTATAATATATCATATTATCATTGTTCTTAAAGATGCATTTTCAACACGACTGGAAAGTTGTGATCATTTTAACACCCATGATACAATACAGTGGCAGTGTTTTCCTGCAAAAATAAAACAATTCAAGAAAAATAAACAAACCTTTCTGTAACTCGAAACAATCCTGCACATCGATACATTAGTATCAGACAGTTGTTATATAGCAAACAACATCCTACACATGAAAATAACATTGTTTTTGAACGCAATAATAAAGTCATAATATTACCACTATACTACTATTATTATTTGAGTATTTCTCAATCAAGCAAATGTTAGGGTGAGGCACTGCAGCGTGGTGCCTCATATCTGTCTGATCCAATACACTGGACAGCAGTACTCTTTCTCACCTCTAGACGTTTTTGACCTTAAAAATGATATTATAAATATAATAGAATATACATATTTTTCCTTATCATTTTGATAGACAACCTTTTTTAAAATTGATAAAAGCACCGGATTTATTAACAACATTTTACTGAAGGTCAAAATAATAATTTGTGTGGGTCAAATCTTTATACTTTAATTTGTTTCCAGTAAATATGAATTAGAAAAGATTCTAGTTAGATTTCTAGAAAATAATCCTTCTCAGTAAGACAAACATGTTCTGTGTATATATAATTGAACGAGGAATGAGGATAAAGTATTACCAGTTATTTGCTGTTCAATGATGATGAAGCTCTTTTGGCTTCTTACGATTGTAAATCTGAGTCGGTGCCTCACCAGCCATGAACTTAACCACACGTCACTGTCAGGCGTTATGTTCGCAGATATTTCTCTAAAGTTGTATCGGCGCAAGGTTGCAAAGTCTTGCTTTTCCCCTTCACTCTATAAATCTTGCATCTGGCGAAATTGGGACGCTATTATTTTGAAAATCCTCACATCCAGACCAAGATAATGGAAAATGTTAGTGAGTCAGTAATTTTCATTTTGTTAAATTAAATTCAAAGTCGACCCTTTATTAAATCATGATTATTCATTTCGGAATATGTATTAGTGATTTTTCACCTTCGCTTTTTTAATAACAACTAAATAATCAGGTGTTTTTTTCTTGTTTTCCAATATCTGCTCTTGAAGTGAAATAAACGTGGCCCAGCTTTGAATTTAAAACTCTCTCAGGCCACATGAATTGACTTGGCTCTGACCCAAACTCCATCAGTGCCATTTGTTAATGGATTTTTTTTTTTCCCCGTCTTGGCAGTTCGACGCCGAGTACCGGCGCTTCGCTCTGAAGAGGAACGGGCCCGGCGGCTTCCAGGACTTCTACCGCCTGCTCCAGAAGATCCACCGCATCCCGGATCTGGATGTGCTGCTGGGCTACGCCGACGACCACGGAGACCTGCTGCCCATCAACAATGACGACAACTTCTACAAGGCCGTGTCGTCGGCCAACCCGCTGCTGCGCATCATCATCACCAAGAGAGGTGAGAGGTCGTCGCCGGCTTGATGTTCCCTGTTATCACTGATTAGGAACATCAAGATTTTAAACTGAAAAACATGTATTGTGCATTTTTGAAAATATCAAAGATGATAGAAATCCAGTCTGTTGGAGGTCATTGAGTTTCTATGGGTGTGAGAAACTATTGATCTACTTAACTTGTGTTATCTCAGGGTCAAGCTGACCGGAAGGCCCGAAAACAAATGTGTTTGTGGTATCCCTTTGTGTCTCTGGGTCAAGGTGATCGGCATTTGTTAATTTTTGTAAGTAAGTATGTGAGTAAGTAATAGTTATTTGGAAAGATCTTTCTAGACCAGGGTCACAAAGCGCTTGAACAATCAAAAACAATACACAGTTAAAAATGCCTAAACATTTAAAAACTCTAAAAAGCCAAGACAACATAAGACAAACACAGTTTGTGTTGCATTTAAAATTATGGCCACTAGATGGAAGCAGTAATTACATCCTGCTCAGCTACAGGAACAGTGAAATCACGCAAGATTGCGGCGATGACTGAGGACGAGAGGATACAGTGACTCCAGCATTTAAAGCTGATGTTCGGACATATTTTGGTTTGAAAACAAATGAAAGCAGTTACGACTTCATCAAGAGTCATGTGGTCTGTAAATACTACAACACCAGAGTCAAGTACTGGACAATACTACAAATATATCCTTGTTACTACAGTATCACTATACAAATGTGTTTGTGGTATCCCATGTGTTGTCTCTGGGTCAAGGTGATCAGCATTTGTTTATTTTTGAGTTGCAATTAAACTTACAGCCACTTGATGGAAGCAGTAATTACGTCCTGCTCAGCTACAGGAACAATGAAATCCCGCGAGATTGCAGTGATGACTGAGGACGAGAGGATACAGTGGCTCCAGCAGTTTTAAAGCAGTTACGACTTTGTCAAGAGTCATGTGGTCTGTAAATTCTACAACACCAGAGTCAAGTACTCAACAATACTACAAATATATGCTTGTTCTTATAATATCACTATACTGTATATCGCAGATATAGATTCTTGCCAATACACACCTCTGTGAGTGTCGTGATCAGGTTTCTAACCTTGGTTAGCAAGTAGATGCAGTAGTTTTAGGGTTATTTATTTATTTATTTCCATACCTTTAATTGTTCTTTCTTTATCAATTTGTTCATGTTTTTTTCCATCAATCTTTTCTTTCCTCTCGTTTATGGATTTTGAACCTGGACTTACCAGGACAAATCAGCTCCACCATGACAGCGTCCTCACACTGTCTGGTCGAGCTCCAATGAAAATGGATAGAGAGTGACACTGTGTGTGTGTGTGTGTGTGTGTGTGTGTGTGTGTGTGTGTGTGTGTGTGTGTGTGTGTGTGTGTGTGTGTGTGTGTGTGCGTGTGCGTGTGTGTCTGTGTGTGTCTGTGCGCGCTCGTTTTCATGTGTGTGTGTCCATGCGATTGTGTCTGAGGGTAAAGTGATAAAAGCCATTAGCCACTCTCTGAGATTATCTGACTCCCAAAGACACCATCAATCATAACAGCTCCGTGTGTTACTACCTGCTACAACTCATGTTGTCGACACTCGAACACACACAGAAACTAGACACATATACACACACGTGTGTGCATGTCTGTGTTTGTGTGTGCGTTTCTTTGTTTGTGTCTTTTCGTCCACGTGTATGTGTGTGTGTTTGCACGTGTGTGTTTCCACTTGTGTGTGTGTTTGCACGTGTTTGTGTGCACTTGTGTGTGTGTGTTTGCCCTTGTGTGTGTGTGTGCACTTGTGTGTGGGCAGGGATCTGGTCAGAGCATTACATCATCCAGTGGTGTTTGATAAGTGGATTATGTCGACTTGGGCAGGAAACAGTTTGTGTAGCTGCAGTTCTTGTTGCCGTGGTAACATTTGTCGATAAATCAGACAATAACGTTGTTTTTTTAATCAACATCAATCATCAATCTGAGCATCTTCAATCGGGCTGATGGACACTTTGACAGTCGCTCTTGTGCAGCTTTTGTTGTGGTTGTGGTGAAGAAGAGAATCAAACTAACAACCTTCTAGGGGTTTTTGTCATTACAAAGGAAGAAAAGTGCTTTTTGTTGTGTAGAATTGTGTGTCATTGTGACTCATCTGTCACAGCATGAATAGTGTTGTCGCCTCTAGTAAAAAAAAAAGTTTGTTACGCAGCATCATTGTGCTAATGGCTACAATTGATTGTTGCCTACAATGGTATTGTTTTGGGGAAAACTCAATTCAATTCAATTGAAAGTGTAAAATCATCAACACTTTACAGTTTAAGACTATATTGGAGGTAAGAAAAACATATCTGAGAAAATCAACAATGAGTGAATCACAGTTTGACAGCGGTAAGGCAGAAACCTCAAGCAGAACCAGACTCGGTGTTGGACTGATGATTATCACGCTCTACCCTGTCTTCACCCTCTTCTTCACCCCTCTTCATCTCTTCTCCATGACTATATAATTAACCCCAATACAATTTAATTATGGGGATTATTTTCTCGTCTCTACCTCCAAATCACTATATCATCGGCAAACATCATCGTCCAGGGAAACTGTGTGTTTTGTGTCTATACATTTGCATAGATGTTGTTGTCCATGTGCAGCCTTCTTTTCTGATAATCATGATGATAAGATCCAGATTATTTGACCTGACAATACGTTGAAAGGTCCAGACCATCATGAGTGGAGAATTGAAGCTGAGAAAAAACATATAAACAGGAAGTAGTTCTTCGTGGCGTGATGCTAATAAAATAACTACGAAAGTATTTTATAACAGCGTCAAAAATATAATCATCAACAAGTTTAATAACTTTGTTTATTTGAAGAGACCTAATTTAAAGTAAAATTTGGAACACTTCCACACTGTGGCCCTCACGGCTATTTTTAGAATCCCTGCCATCATTTGTTGTTGTGCGGTCACAGACGTAATCGTCTTTTAAACTCACAACCTTACTCGCGGCTCGTCGGGTCATTGTGCTGCCGTGCGACGCGAAACAGCAGAAATCTGAGAAGTAGAGTCGACTGTGACGACCACACAAATGACTTTCCATAAATACCCGGCGTCGCAAATAAACACGGAGCTGCAGCAGGTTTGTGTCTGAGAGAGACACACAAAGTATTTTTAAACCGGCCCAGCTGTCGGTAGCAAACGCTCCGGCACTGACCGTACAAACGGTGGCGAGGAGGCATCAATTATTGACGCGTGAGGATGCTCAGAGAACGTTTCCTTCCCTTTATCTCGCCAGGAAATCAACTGGAGCGAATCGATGGACCGTGAAAAGATTGAGAAGAAACTCTTTACAGAGATACATTAAATTGAAAATATTCATTTAATTACGATTTGATGTTTCAAAGCAAAATTATTTTTTCCGGATATTATGAAGATTTAATTTGTTTTTTCAAATATTTGTCGAGAATCTCATTCTGATTTGAATAATCTTCATTTATTGCCAGTATGAAGCAGTTAATTCCTAAAATCTCTGATTAAATATCCATTTTATTAATTGACAAGCTTAACTTTGACTCATTTTCATACCATCTCTTAATGTATTAAGTTACATATGAACCTTTTCTGACATTTTCTTTGATAATTTTTACCCTTTTTTACTCATCATTTAAAGAAGACTTGCGTGAGACCTTAAACCTTATTTACATGGCCCCCAGATAAAACTGATTATGTAAATACATTGTTATGATACATTTTAGATTTAAAAATCAATATTTTATGTTTCTGGGCTATTTTTCCTTGGTATTTGTTATCATTCAAATTAAACAAATATGTCTTTTTTTTTTACATCTTTCTTCCTTATATTGTAAACATAAATAGGCATTTTAAGATGGTTTTTTTTATATAGTGTATAATATATTTACAATGTGTTGACAAACTTTCAAAAATCTTTATTTAAAACTTATTATCCCCTTCCAAGTTTTTTTATGCTATTTAATAACATATTCTTTCATGTTTTACCCTCATATTTAGTCTCTTCTTTATTTCAGTATAACAACTCTCACAAATCCCTGTATATATACATGTATGCTGCTTTAAGAGCAACTAATGCAAAACTCTTTTGACTCGGATGTTTCAAATATTGAAGTCTTCCTCTCCAAGATGCAATAAGTTCCTCATCATGACCATGTTTTACACTTATTACTTTATAAAGTTGCTCTGAAATCTGGGCGAATGAGAGGTTACGAGAGTAGACGTAATAATAGCTTCACTCCTCCTCCAGCCAGCTGTAATATGCTGCTTTGTTCATACAACGAGTTCCTCGGAGGTAGAGACTTACGGGATTGATGACGCGCGGTGACGAACCACAATGTTTAACCAATCACAACAGAGTGGGCGTGGTTATGGTGAATAAGATTTCATCTCCAGAAAAACAAATGTTTTCAGTGGGCGGGGCCTAAAATCATTTTCTAATGTAAATATTTAAATGAAAATAGAGTTTTGTACAAACACACACTGATGACACAATAGAGTCAACATCTATTTAAGACTCACATCCACTCATTAGTTGAACTTTAACTAAAAACATTTTATGATGTTTAAGGTTATGAAAAAGATCAAAAGGATGTCATAAGTGCTAGAAAGTTCAAGGTCATGTTGTGGTTTTCAAAGGAAACCAGCGACTGGCCGTGTTGAGTCCTGCTCAGTATTATCAGGGATTTGATCTCAGTGGGGGTCGTCCCTCCTCCAGGGTCGGGCCCCGTCACAGATCCTGTTTCTTATGGCCCGTCTGTAGGAGGGAGATCAGTCGAGTTAAGTTCTCTAACAACTTTAACGACAAGAGAAAACAAGAGCAGTGTTTCCAAAAATGGAAAATGTGTAATTGTGAATTATTGATGTGGAGGCTGTGATGAGGGTGTGAGTGTCTTTGTGTCTGAACACAAGCTCATTGTTCATGAGCTGGATGTGGCCATATGTCAGCCCCCCCACGTTCCAGATGGTGGTCGCTTCAGAGTGAGGTCACTGATACACACACACACACACACACACACGCAGCACTGAGCTCTTTGAGGCAAGTCATTGGAGGGATAGGAACCAAACTGGCCTGAGGGGCGGAGCTCCAGATACCCATCGAACGCCTCCATACAATAATATAACAAGTGTGATGTGAAGGAAACACAAGCATAGAAGCATGAGCTACACTTAAGACACAAAAGAGTTGTTTGAAGACGCATCTCGAGACTACTCAGCACACACACGGGCACTCCTGGGAATTCCTCCACCTGATTTTATGCCTGATAGTTCTTGCCACAAACTAAGACGTTTCAAATATTGAAGTCTTTCTCTCCAAGATGCAGTAAGTTCCTCATCATGACCATGTTTTCAACTCATTACTTTATAAAGTTGCTCTGAAATCTGGGCGAACGAGAGGTTACGAGAGTCCGTTGATACAATGAGTCCCTTCAAGGTGGAGACCTTAAGATCATTTTCTAATATCAACATTTCAGTGACAAAAAAAGAAAATACAGCAGATAGAAGACACACACATTGAACCACATGTATATGGACACAAACATCTGTAGTCACACACATATATGGATACACACACACATGGACACACAAACACATGGACACAAACATCTATGGTCACACACATGTATGGATACACACACATGGACACACACACACATGGGCACAAACATCTGTAGTCACACACATATATGGATACACACACATGGACACACAAACACATGGACCCAAACATCTATGGTCACACACATGTATGGATACACACACATGGACACACAAACACATGGACACAAACATCTATGGTCACACACATATATGGATACACACACACATGGACACACAAACACATGGACACAAACATCTATGGTCACACACATATATGGATACACACACACATGGACACACAAACACATGGACACAAACATCTATGGTCACACACATGTATGGACACACACACATGGACACACAAACACATGGACACATACATCTATGGTCACACACATATATGGATACACACAAACACATGGACACAAACATCTATGGTCACACACATATATGGATACACACAAACACATGGACACAAACATCTATGGTCACACACATATATGGATACACACACACATGGACACACAAACACATGGACACACACGTACATGGACACAAACATCTTTAGACACAGTCTCTAGAAGACAGGCAAACTCCTTTTCTCCTTGAGTGTAAGGTTTTTTATAATTGTGTACGACTTTTGATTTTAGTGTATAAGCAATCCAAAAAAACTGTAATATAAACTAGTAACATTCAATAGTTCACCCTTGTCATTCAAGGATGTCGAACTCAATCTCTATTTTCTTCAACAGTCTGAACCAAGTGTTTATTCACTAAGCTGCAACAGGAAGTTTAAGTCTGAAAATATGAAAATATAAAAAATAATAAATAATTACATGAGTGTATCACTAAAAACAACCAAGTGTATCTTTAGTGGCAAATGTTTCCTGCATCGGAAGAAACTTGTCTGAGTAGAAAAAACAATCGACAGTAGAAAGAAGTTTTGATTGTGGTTTCAAGACGACGCTCTGCAGGAATAATAAGTGCGTTGATATTCTCCACGTCGTTGACTTCCCTCCCCGGCTCGCTGAGAGTAATCCTCCGCAACAACAAACTCTTCCTCCAGCGCGACAACATCCCGACCGTGATTGTTGTTTCTCCGCAGTGTTGGTTTCAGCTCAGTGTTGACGTTCAAAGATGGAATATAATCGGACGGTGTGAGAAAACAAACGGCTCAATGTTGAGGATGGAAGATTCTCATGGCTGCTGCGTTGTGTCCTCCTCAAGACCTGACCACCGGCTGCACCCTGACAACCTGATCCTCCCGATGATTTGAGAGAGAAAAAAAAGATTTAGGGCTTTTCAGCAAATCTAATTTTCTGTAATAACATCAGGAGGGTTCACCGAGAGCGGCTGCTGTGTGTGAACGGCAGTCTGGTCTCACTTTAAGATGAAGTGAAAGAAGTTTGTGATTCTACTTGTCACTGAGGGCCAAATTGTACAAGGAACAGCAAGTATGGCTACATTTTTATGGTGTGTTGATCACAAGGGCAGGCTGGAATGTGAGATACTTGAGGATTGTGTGTCCGTCGTGGTGAAGAAAGCAAAAGCTCGCCATTGGCGGTGGATTTTGACTTTCACCTGTGATTAGCAGCTTTAAATTCACTCGAGAACAAAATCACACAAAGATTTCTCTTGAGATCAAAGCTCAGTCATAAAAAAGAAACTCATGGTAGAACATCTTCAACATCAGTTCTAGTGGAAGGTGCCCCGGGACAGACCCACGACAGGAGATGTCTCTGATCCGACCCTGGTATTCCACCCGATCCATGTTCCCCTGATAACGGATGGAATTATGCCTTTGTGTCCCAACCTGTTTCCACCGTAGCCATTAGCTCTGTCGTAAGCAATCCATGTTACTATGCACTCATAGTAACTCTTTGAAATCGATAAATACTATCGTTTATTTTGACGTTTCTTCACAAGTTCCTCTTCTCAGCTCGTCTTTATCTCGAGCCCCCGTCAGCAGAAACCATCCCCGTGGTTTCGAAAACTTGTTTCAGGAGCTTTTCTTAGTTAATTGCATGTTGGGAGCGTTCGTGTCGGCCTGCGGGGTTTTGGTCAGACCAGAAACAGGAATGCCGCGCGGAGAATGCAGCAGGTCAGATATTCGTCTCCAGCCGAGACGTGATTTCCTCTCCTGCCGACCAAATCAAACCTCTGTGCGACTGACGGACGCGTCAGATGTTGCTTTGTGTCACGGCGTGCCTGGAAATGTGGATTTAAGTGTCTTATATAACGTGCTGAGCGCCTGCTTTTGTCCCCCGTGAAGATCCCGGGGGGGGTTTGTTTTGATGTCGCAAGAAAATCTGCTGAGTAATTATTCAGAAGCTCATCTTCTTGTGTTTGAGCTGATATTTATTCTGCCATCCTAGGAATTCATTTAAAAAATACTAATATCTGATGTTTATTATCCTCATCTTTTGGATGGTTTACAAATGTATAATTATGTATTATTTAATTGTATTTATTTATGTTTAATTCATCTTTGCAATTTTTTTTTAAATTCTTTTTTAATTATATAATTTGAGACTTTTTATATTGCTTTTTTCATTTTACACTTTTATTTACTTTAAAATCTTTCTTACTTAATCTACTTTCAAAAATCTTTTATCATTTACTTTCAGACAATTTAGATATGAATAATGTGTTCTTATTTAAAAAGAAATATATATATATAAAACATTTAATTCAATATTATTAATTAATTATAAAATGTTGTCTTTAGTTTATATAATTATAATAATGAAAAAAAAAGTTTTAGTTTGAATGGCTTTAAATCCCTTTTTTACGGTTTCCACAAAAATCTAAATTATTGTTGTTTTATTATATTTTTGTCATTATATCTTCCATTATATATATTTTTTTACATATTTTGTGGTGCTTTTTACGCAAGTATTATATTGTCTTTGTTTTTTGTAATTAAAAAAAAAAAAAACATTTATTAATCATATTCAATTTAATTTCTATGTTATTTAACTAAAATTTAATTTCATATGTATGTTTAGTCATCTACATATATATATTTTTTTTAAATGACTCTGTTTCCTCCTTCTGTTTCTCTTGTGATACGACCTGGTAAATATTTTGTGTTTCTAAAATAGAAACTGACACAAAGACAAAAAAAAAGGTGCGGTTGCCGCTGGAACGTGGCCCAGAAATGTTCCGGAACGAGAATCTCTGGCCGAAGCTCGAACGTTCAAGCCTTTGTCGAAGAAGTTGTGTTGTCACGTTTGTTTGCAATCATTTTAATATAAAAACCACCGTATGTGATTAACGCTCTGACGGACAACAAGCTGAGATTTAATGGCGCTTGGACCAAATCCGACACGTTTACACCGAGTTAATCCGGTAAACCTCTTAAACCCGACCCTCGCCCAGGAGAGTCGCTCCAGTAGATTGAAATAATCCAGAGTCTGGAAAGAGAAACAAAGAGGAGTAATCTGGAGCCAGAGAGTCCGGATCGACATCGAATCTGTCAATAGGGAGTAGCGATGTGCACCAATTGGCGTCAGAGTCAGGATACGAAGGAGGTAGAAAACCAACAAACTGTGAAAGAACCTGTCAACACTATCTAATTGGTACCTTCAGACAGTTTTAAGCTCCTCCCACTGACTGTCAGGATGTTATCAATCAAGACTTGCTGTGGCACAACAACCACCTTGATGTCCAACAGATCTAGAATAGGAACCTTTGTCAAATTGAGTTGAATTCAGAGTCGGAGCATCAATGAACTGACCAGGCATGCAGGGTTAAGTCCCCTGAAGAGTAATTTCCGAACCCCAAAACCACCCGAGGTCCTCAGTTCCTCCTCACTTCTTCTCACGAGAGCTTCCCTGTAGCCATGGCAACCGTCACTGGAGCAGAGCGAGGCTGATGTCGTCTCTCCGGGCTTTCATGTCACAGTCCATTATACATTCGTTGAAGATCTGGAGGCTCAGTTCCAGCAGGGCGGACAGACTCCCTGAAGTCCATGCCAGAGAGAATCCTGGAGGAACTCTGTGATGTTTTAATCAACAGGTCCAGTAGAAACCAGCCAGCCGGGACAAGATGGACTCGAGACTTTTAATCTCATGATGTCTTTCTTTTTTGTTCCCAGAAGACGAGCCCGTGGTTTACGGCACCAACTCTCTCCAGAGAAAGAAGAATAGGCTGGGTCTCACGGGGCTGCGCACCACAGGATCTGGCTCGATACACTCCAAGAGACAACCGGTCCTTACGATCGGGCGGCCCCTGAACTTCAGACAGATCTCCTCCATCATCGACGTGGACATCCTGCCCGAGACGCACCGGCGCGTACGCCTGCACAAGCACGGCACGCACAAACCGCTGGGCTTCTACATCCGCGACGGGGTCAGCGTGCGCGTGACCCCCCAGGGTGTGGAGAAGGTGGGTGTTTTTTTGGGGGATAGTCGTCCATCCCGGGTCTGGTGGTCACGCGTCTGTTCTGGTCTCTGCAGGTTCCGGGCGTGTTCATCTCGAGACTGGTCCGTGGAGGTCTCGCCGAGAGCACGGGTCTGCTGGGGGTCAACGACGAAATCCTCGAGGTCAACGGCATCGATGTAGCAGGAAAATCTCTGGACCAGGTGACGAGCCCGCTCATAACCCACCTCTACCCTTTTAGCTCAGCTCTTTCTTCACCATAACAGACCACAAACATCTACTGACAGTAGCATCATGCTATCTCCTCCGTGTTTGTCAGGTGACGGACATGATGGTAGCGAACAGCCACAACCTCATCGTGACGGTGAAGCCGGCCAACCAGAGGAACAACGTGACGCTCCGAGGAGGGAGGGGCAGCTTGGGGAACTCGGGCTCCGTGGGCTCGGCCGGGTCCGCGGGCTCGGCTCTGTCACATGAGACACCAAGCCCCGCCTCCCAGAGTAATCCACTCACAGCGAGGTCAGAACTGTTCTTTGTTTATTTATTTTAATTATTAAAATACATTTACTAGTTAAATAAAACAACCATTGAGCTTTAAAATATTTCATTACAGTGGTCTCTTATCTCAGGGTCAAGGTCACCCAAAGGCCTGAAAACAAATGTGTTTGTTGTATCCCTTGTGTCGCTTTTGCTCAAGATGAACAACTTCCCTGGCTTCTAGAAATACATATGCAGTGGTTGAGGTCGTTCATCTTGACCCAGAAACAACACAAGGGATACCACAAACACATTTGTATTTTCAGGCCTTTGGGTCACCTTGACCCTGAGAAAACACAAGGGTTAAATCATTTTGTGTAAGGGATTTCTAACCGCACTCACCTTACTTATGGTCACAACAAAACTGGTTGCATGTCAAAAGTGTTGGGCAGATGTAATTGGTGGGCTGGGCGGCAAAGCATTATGGGAGCTGTTCAGGTCAATGTTGCTGAGAGGGTTGTTGAAAAAGACGGTTGCATTGTTGAGTTTGTAAGTTCGAATAAATGTTCATTACATTTCATCTAATCTAATTTTCAACATTATTAATAATTTATTATATAATAATAATAATGAAGTACACAATGTCTGAAATAATATAAATTGAAAACGAATAATCAATTATACAACTTTTACCAAATACTGAAAAAAAAAGGTTTGACGCTTTAATTTGATGTTCCTGCTTCTATCGTTACCGCAGCAACAGCATCGCCGAGGGCGACAGCGAGGACGACGAGGACGACGGCGACCTCATCATGGAGAACGACCTCCTGATGTACGAGTCCCACCGTTTCTCCGACAGCCCCGACCTGAGCCGAGACTCGGCGAGCGGCGGGCTGTACGAGTCGGCGCCGACCCGGCTCCTCCCCCAGAGCGTCTCGCTGCCCAACAGCATGGGCGTCGCGCTCGCCGACCGCTCCAATCACAACGGAACCGCCGGCCACACGGTCAGCCAGGAGAACCTGCGGGAGGACGGCAACGTCATAACACTGTAGACGAGGTGGGGGTGCGCGGACCAGGACTTTGACAAAAAAAGCACCTTCACTTTACACGTTTCTTAAAAAAAAAAAAACGCCGATCTTCCATTTGTGTGGTGGACTGGAGCGACCCGGCGACCCTGCATGGACGTTCACCCTTCCAAAGCCATACGAGGTGTGATGTCGTCGACTCTTACAACCAGGTTCTCCCACGAAGGACTCCAGCGCGGCGACCTGAGCCAGCCGTGACCCCGGGAGGATCGAAGTTGGGGTCAGGAGTGAACATTTAGTCTGAAATATTTTTAGTTTTGTATTTGGCAGGAAAGTTGTTTAGAGATCTTCGACGAAAACTCATGTGTTCATGTAAATGTATTTCTATAAACATGATTTTCAGGGGGGGGCGGGGGGTGGGTGGAGTCCGTTAAAATGATGCTTCTCATCTATTCTGATCTTTACGGTACTGCTGTAAGAATGATTTCCTCCCGTCTGCCGACGTCCTCGGATCACACCCAGCTCAGGTCGTCGCCCCAGATCAGCATGAACGCTCCTGATTTGAATTTTTAAATTTCATATTTATCTCCGAAAAGAGCTCGCCGAGTTTGTGACGCCGGCGTTTGCACACGGAACAGATCGCAGAGGGATTTTTATTATTGTGTGGATGAATGTGGAGAAATAAATGATGACATGAAGACCAACCTCTTTACTGTCCTTTTTTGTGTTTTTCCGGCTCCGCCCCGGGGCCTCCTCCCAGCACGGTTGCTATCGATCCACCGCACCTGTGTGCGCACCTCTGATGAAAACCACGGTGACACAAACACACACAAAAGTTGTGTATTTGATGGCGGAGAGTTGTAATAATTGTGTTAAAAAATACATTTTGGTGGAAAGACAGCAGGAGGTGGAAAGGGAGTGAGAGGAAGTGAGGAAATTCCTGTCGTGTCTGAACCGTCTGATCACTGTGTGTGTGTGAGTGAGTGTGTGTGTGTGTGTGTGTGTAGCACTGGGGGTATTACCTTACAGTCAAACCGGCTGGCTGACACACACACACTCACACACACTGCTCTCTTTCATTACTCTCCTGCATCTCACTTTCTTCTCAAAGCTCAGGCCGACGTTCATTCATCCTTCGCTCTTCGAAGAGAAGGAAAAAAGGGGGGACTCTTAAAGGGTGGCATTTTGGGGAGAGTACCCGGGGCGAGGCCTTTAAAGGGGCTCACGGGTTTAACTCAATGGGGAATAAAAACCAAAACACATTTTCAGTCCAACTGTAGTTGAAGCTTTGAGTATGAGGAGGAGACTGGAGTACACGGAGGAGATCGTTAGATCATGGATGTTTGAATACACATATATATATAAAACAGCAGGTTTTACTTCAGGTGCACAACATTGGTCGGAGCAGGATCTGGTCCAACTGGACTCTGGCCCCGGCGGATCTGAGCGGCTCAGCGTGGATCAGAACTCTCTTGTGACTGCAGAACAAACCTCTCAGTCACTGCGGCTTTTACTCAGTCTTTCATCTGCAGACCTTCGGTTTCGTCTGAAGATGTCGACACAAAATTCCATTTTAATTGATTTTGCTTTTTATAAATACTTATTTATTAACCCCAAAAATAAAGTTGTTTTTTTCCAGTTAAACTGACATTGAAGGAACTTAAGTATTTTTGCAATCTACTATAAATGTATAAATATTGGACATTTTAGATTTTTATTTAATAATATTTGTATTTATTAAATGTAGCTATATTTCGCCCTTTTTTGTGCATTTATTGACACACTTTTTAACTCCATTTGTCTTTTAATGACTATTTGCTTTTGTTCATATTTAATGAGAAATAAACATATATCAATGTAACCTTCCATAATGTATTTATCTATAATTAAAGTAAAAAAAAAGTTTGATTAATTTTAATTAACACGTTTTAAATCAATGGAAAATTCTTGCGGAGACTGTGCTGAAACCTAGGTGGTCTTTTTTTCTGAATATTTTTGATTAAATTGTTATTTATATTTTCTTTTTTAATGTTTTATATGTTTCTCTGTGGATTTAACGGTGAATTTGGGTAATTTATTTTATTTTTTAATCCTGTCCAATCTCAATTATATAATCAAAGCTATACAAATGATAACATTTGATGTAATGATCTATTCTTTTTACCTTGATTTAAATATTATAGATATTATTAAAAAAAATGAAGACCTGCAGAATATCATGTCACGAGCCTCAAGTTTGATACCTAAGCTTTATAGTTGAATTAGTCGTAAATAAACGTAATAATGAATAAAATAATGAACATTAATTCAACATGTTTTCCTCACGTATTTCTTTGACTTGTTTCTTCATCACTGAGCTCCCAGTAGAGGTGAAGGACACGTGACCTCATGAAGAGCCAGTTTGTTCCTCCACAGAGGCTCACTCTCCCCTCACACCTGATTTCCGGTCTCAAAGCTCCCACTTCCTGTTCGAGGAAGTCGGGAGTTGACCCCAGACGTGACACGAGCCCACATCAGAGCACTGACGTCACTCAAACACACACCTGAAGATGAAGCTCGTGTTTCATGAAAGTGACGCCGCAGATGTTTGACGTTAAACTCAGATCCAGACATGCCTTTGAAATACTCGCACCGAGACTTCTTAGACTTTTGTTTTTAAAAAAAATAAAAGTGTTTTAAGCTTTAAATCGAGGATCGATGACTTGAAATTGTTATTGTTCGAGTCCCCCATCGTCTATGTTACTTTGCCTCCCTCTAGTGGTCACATGTTGAGCTGCAGGCTCATGTCAATGGAACGAAATTATTTATTTGAATAGAAATAAAATCTAAATAAAACAAATAGAGATTTAGAACATTGAAATTGGTCCACATAGTTTTCGCCCATACATGTTAAACCTCTGAATGGGGTTTATTATATTGTATTAATAAATGTATACATTTATAGCGTATTTGATTAATATCATTGAAGAAACACCCTCATACCAAAGTTATATACAGACTTTATTTTTACACTCCGGCTCCTTGAATAAATTATATTTACAGAGACATTTTTTACAAATGTTGTGTGTGCATGTGTTTGTGTATGTGTATGTGTATGTGTGTGAGTTTCAGTGATTTTAAGTCTCATCTCTTCTGGAAGAAGTGGATCAGAATTTTCTCTGCACTCACAATGCTGCTGGGATTGTTGAACTGCTGCAACCGCTTAATGTCTGAAACACACACACACAAACATGAGCCCACAGACACACAAACATGAGCCCACAGACACACAAATATTAGTCCACAGACACACAAACATGAGTCCACAGACACACGAACATGAGTCCACAGACACACAAACATGAGTCCACAGACACACAAACATGAGTCCACAGACACACGAACATGAGTCCACAGACACACGAACATGAGTCCACAGACACACAAACATGAGCCCACAGACACACAAACATGAGTCCACAGACACACAAACATGAGTCCACAGACACACGCAGACACACAAACATGCACCCACAGACACACAAACATGAGCCCACAGACACACAAACATGAGTCCACAGACACACAAACATGAGTCCACAGACACACAAACATGAGTCCACAGACACACAAACATGAGTACACGGACACACAAACATGAGTCCACAGACACACAAACAAAAGTCAACAGACATACAAACATGAGCCCACAGACACACAAACATGGGTCCACAGACACACAAACATGATTACACAGACACACAAACATGAGTCCACAGACACACAAACATGAGCCCACAGACACACAAACATGAGTCCACAGACACACAATCATGAGTCCACAGACACACAAACATGAGCCCACAGACACATAAACATGGGTCCACAGACACACAAACATGATTACACAGACACACAAACATGAGTCCACAGACACACAAACATGAGCCCACAGACACACAAACATAGGTCCACAGACACACAAACATCAGCCCACAGACACACAAACATGAGTCCACAGACACATAAACATGGGTCCACAGACACACAAACATGAGTCCACAGACACACAAACATGAGTCCACAGACACACAAACATGAGTCCACAGACACATAAACATGGGTCCACAGACACACAAACATCAGCCCACAGACACACAAACATGAGTCCACAGACACACAAACATGCACCCACAAACACATATACACGTATGAGCACACTCACATCAAATAACACATTCATCCACACACAAACACACGTTAAAATATTCACACAAACAAAGAAACAGACACATATAGACAAACATAAAAAATCTTAACTCATATAACACACACGCAAACAAACACACATACAATTAGTGTTAATTAGAATGAACTACACTGTAAAACCAGTGATATATTTTTGACCTGAGAGACATTAATACGACACAAAACTCAAATTCAA
This sequence comes from Callionymus lyra, assembly GCF_982586985.1. Taxonomy (NCBI): domain Eukaryota; kingdom Metazoa; phylum Chordata; class Actinopteri; order Syngnathiformes; family Callionymidae; genus Callionymus; species Callionymus lyra. The sequence goes on along the minus strand of NC_141825.1, from coordinate 4,183,659 downwards.
CTCAAGTTAATGCAGAAAAGAGTGTCTTCATGTTGTTTCACCTCTGAGGACTGAAAACAAGGGAGACGGACCCACAACCTTCCCTTCGTCCAACACAAATCTTCTGCCATCTGGAAACAAGAGAACACACTCTGAACTCTTCTCAGAGTTCCGTCCTGGATTTAAAAGTTCATCCTTAAATTAAAGTTGAATCAAAGACTCACGCTTGCCCTTCAGGTACATCATGGACTGAGGACCCCAGTGTGTGTTCAGCTGCACACACACACGACAACATGTTGTGAGTCTCGGGAGGATGAGCGAGTGTGTGTGTGTGTGTGTGTGTGTTACCTTCTGTGTGTGACAAGAGTGAAGCAGCAGAGAAAGGATCAGCGAGCTCGTCCACACAGCAGCTGCAGCGTTCAGCATCTGGAGCGTAAAAGACATGTTTCGTGAGGACGGATTAGAAGTTAGTTTCGTCTCAATCGTTGTTTTCTGAGTCTCTCATGGATGTCGCAGCTGCTAACTTTAACAAGACAGACAAAATTTGGCTTTTATTTAAAGTCAATGGAAGTGGGCGAGCTCTGGTAGACCAGAAACCTTCAGATCTTTTTAATACTTTCGCAGTAAGGTAAAAATACGTCGGCCATTTTGAGTATGCACTGTTATTAGATCTGTTTTGACCTACCTTTTGAGCTGTGACTCGTCGTCGTTCAACTCTTTATTGAGCCACCAATCAATAGAGAGCTTTGTCTTCTGGCTCACCTCTGTCTTCCGGACATTTTCAATTTAATTAAATAATATTTTACACTTCAATGAATAAACCTGGTCACGACAGGTCAACAGGAGAAAAGACAGGACCAGGAGTTAAAAGGCAAGATGAAGTAAACCACGAGCAGACCAAGCTAGACGAGCTCAGGATGGAAGAAAGACTAGACGAGAATGAAGTGGACGATGCTGGACAACACAAGGTAATGAACGATGACAGGATGAAACGCACTCACCATCTCTGCAGCTCCGCTCCTGTCAAGAGTTTGTGGATCTGTCCGACACTCCGAGCTGCTTTTAAGGTTGAGGTTCGATCCGGGCTCCCGGTGAGTCCCTGCAGGGCTCCTGTTTACCGACGATTGACGGGAACAGCACAAAAACAATGTCTGACGTCACGGCCGTGATCGGCTCTTTGGAACATTGATAGCCGCGACGCGACACTGATCCGTGACTGAACCGACAAACGACTCACTTTCAAGAGTCGATCACTCTGACCTTTGACCTATGTTGAGGCACTAATTAACCACCGTTTTTTTTTTTGAGGGAGGAAAACAGAGTTCCCTGAGAAAAGATGATTTGAACACTTTTAATCACAGTTTAAAGCTGAAGTTTAAACAGACTCTTGGTGACGACGACGATGATGCTGCTGCTCAAGACTGTTGTTGATGGAGGCAACACAGCTGGGGTCACTCGTCCTTAATGGATTGTTTGTCATTGATGTTTCAGCTGGATCTCACTCTTCCTCCTTCTGACTGGAAAACATCCTCTCACACTCTGTGTTATCAGACACACGTCACTTATCGACTCACACAACAACAACCAGATATATATTATAATTTAATATAATATAATGTAAGATATTATAACGTTTTATAACGTAACGTAACATAATGTAAAGTTATATAATAAAATAAACTATACTATAATATAATATAATATAATATAATATACTATACTATACTATAATATAATATAATATAATATAATATAATATAATATAATATAATATAATATAATATAATATAATGCAATGCAATGCAATGCAACGCAACGCAACGTAACGTAACGTAACGTAACGTAACGTAACGTAACGTAACGTAACGTTACCTAACCTAACCTAATGTAGCCTAACGTAACATAATGTAGCGTAATATAATTGAATGTTATATAATGTTTTATTAGGTAACATAATATAATATAATATAATATAATATAATATAATATAATATAACGTTTTATAACGTAACGAAACTTAATGTAACGTAATGTAATATCATAATAATAATAATAATAATAATAATATAATGTTATGTAACGTGTTATAAGATAACGGAACAGAACGTTATGTAACGAAACATAATATAAAATAACATAACATAACATAACGTAACATAATATAATGTAACGTAACAACGTAATATAATATAATACAATATAATATAATATAATATAATATAATATAATATGATATGATATGATATGATATGATATAATATGATATGATATAATATAAAACAATATAATGTTTTATAACGTTAAGTAACGTAACGACACATAACATAACACAAAATAACATAACATAACAATATATGATATAATATAATATTATATAATATAATGTATGATTTATATTATAATGGCAGATTTGAAACAGATTAAATGGAGTTTGCCTTTTTCTATTTATTTAAAAACATAGTAATAATATCATGTATGAGTTGTCATATAATGTATCGCGTCAGCTGCCTCTCCTCTTGGGTTCAGTTTTCGCTGTTTCTCTGTAGTGTGAACACCAAAAAAATATATATAATATAATTTTATCCAAACAACATATATATGTCTTCAAAGCTGCGAATTCTAAGTATTACAAGTAAAATATTTTTTAAAAATCCAATAAAAGTTAATTATTCTGATTATGATAATAAAAGGACAAATATCAATTGTCACCACTAGATAGAGCCAAAGCTAATTATTACAATATATATTTTAGTTCGAGAGAATAAATAGGACAAAATAATATTGTTTTGCGAGGACATTAGACAAACTTGATGTACAATATAGAAGCAAAATTATTTGGAGAATTTCGAATAACTTTCTCAACTCATACAAGAGAGAAACCTGTTAAAATTTAGGTTTTTAACGGTTAGAAGTGAATAAAATGGTCAGAGTCATCTTCTGTCATTTACTAGACAATCTTTGATACATACATGGAAGCTATTGTTGTTCAGTGTGAGCATCTCTCATACAATCTCTGTCAGGAAGGTAACGTTTGTTTTCACCTCTAAGTTATCTAACAAATGTGCGTTTTAATGTTTATTATGTGGGAAAATACGAACAATAACGTGTTAGATTCACAGACACAAGCTGTGTCTTTACTTATATTAAGTTTAGAACGTATATAAAAATCGGAGTTATGTTACAATAGCATGCTAACCATATTAACTTAAAGAAATATGCAGTACGTACAACTTATGGCGTATACATGTTACTTAAACCTCCAGAATCTGAAAGTTAACAACATTTAGAGTAACATGTTTTGACAACTGTCTTTACTTTTAACACAAATTGAACAACTCAAGGTAAAAGTTGAAGTTAGCTAGTTAGTGAGTCATAATGCTAACATGCTAATGATAAACAATGTCACCTGTATTTTCAACTGACTTCATGAACATGTATTTGAGTTTGACTATTTGAATCTTTTAATGGAAGTGAATTAGTTTGTTTGAATAAATATTTAGAATATTACATTAACATGTTTACTAAAGGTTAGTAATAAGTATTTTTGACATGAGCTTTAAATAGAAATAGCTTTGCAAAAATATCTATTGAGTTAACTTAATTTTTTTTAAAGCCGATTAATATTAACTTAAATGAAGATTAGGGTGTTCAACGAGATGTTGTCTAATAAACTTTATATTATATTATATAAATGATAATTAAAAAATATTAAATGGAGTTAGTGGAACAGTTTATTTATTTTGACTGTAAAAGAAGAAAATCTATACTAACATCAGCCAATGATTATTAAAAGAGAGACTTGTGAAACATTCTGTTTATGTTTCTTCTTTTAAATAATTTGTTGGAGCTGCAAATTCGACTATGATTAAAACTTGGGTTTTGTGATTTTATAGATTTATAGTGATTTTATAATGACATTTAACACATTTTCTTTTTGTTCTGTATTAAGTAAGTAAGTAAGTCATTTGTATTTATATAGCGATTTTCCAATCAACCAACCTCTACCAGTTTATATTATCAATAAAAAAAAAACTCACAAGAAAAGTGTCTGATTCTGATATTTAATTGATTATCTTTTAAAACTAAAATTATTTTTCCTACCAGGTTTAAGACAAATTTCATTCAAATCAACAATTATGTTGAAAACATCACTATCTGTAATTGACTTGTGGATGAAAAACAAATATAAGATAGTTTTCAAGAACAAAAAACGCTACATAGTCGAGGCCTCTGTGACTTTCAGTGGATACAAACTTTTATTTACACAAAGAATCTGATTTCATAAGTCAAATCTTCGGCTCCGGGGTTTTAGGGGGAAGGGGTTGACGGCAGGTTGACATCTAGGACAGTGAGGGTCCGGACAATAGAAACATCAACCAGGAGAGAAGACAGACACTGACGAGGGACACATTAGGGATTGACGAGTTCATCTGATGTCACGGAGGACGGCAGACTGTCCAACGCTCCCATCTCTGCAGAGACAACACACAGGCTTCAGCATAATCCTGTTGAAGTATCGACAACCTCTATTTAAAATACCTTTAAGTTTGAGATACGACAGGAAGTCGATGATCGTGTGGATGATTTCTTCATCTGCTGTCCTGTGGGCCCCTGGAAGGCAAAGCAAAATACCAAATTGTTTTTTCTCTGTCAACTCCTGATGATTTGCGGAAGAATGGAACGTAGATAGTTTCTACCAAAGATTCGTTTGAAAGGACAAAGTGTGCATGAATTGATGAAGAAACATGATTTGTACGTGCACAGCAACTGTCTAAGATGTTTCTTTTTATTTAGGTTTCGAATCAACGACAGACCTGTCCTGAAGTCCTCCTCCTGGCCCATGTCCCTCTTCCCGGCCAGGCCCGGCTTGTCTCCCAGGCTCCGGTGTCCATCTATGCCATCTGGTTGGACAGGAAGTGAGCAGAGCGACGCCGTCATAGAAGCAGCACTCATAGAGATAAGTTCATCAGTCTGCAGACTCACAGTTCGACTCGTCGTTTAGGTACAAACAAAACTTGCTGATAAAGTCTGAACAGGAATCGTTCGATCCACTGAAGGTGAATTATCGATTGACAGAGTCCTTGGATTTGCATACAGGTGTTCCTGAACTCCTGGTTCACGTAATAACAGGAAGAAGAAAACTGTCATAGTGTATGTATAACACGTGTATATAACATGTGCAGTTGATGCTTTACTGCGAATGTTGTAAACCACAGTTGAAACTAAAAAAAAGGCAAGAAATAAACATGGTAAAAACTCTGATCAGATGTGGATCCTGTTGATAAATTCTTACATTTTAGTGTTAAAAATGAATCAAACAGAACACATTTTAACATTAAGTATAAGACCTGTATGCTCATGTACAATGACTCTGCAATCCTAAGACTAGTAAGTATGAAAGTATAACAATGTCATCAGAACATTAATGGTTGAATTAAACCTTTGAAATGTTGAAACTTTTTAAATTACTATTAACTGTTTATTAATTAAATAAAAAATATTTAAAAAGTGAAATATTTATTTTTACACTCAGTTTGATATTATAATTTAAAAATAAATATAAATGTATTCTTAATACATGTAGGTCGGTATTTATCTAGTACAACTGTACCTTTTAATATATTGATTTAAAAGGCTACAAATTAAAAAAAAAAATCATTGGATTTAGAATAGCAAACCCTATTTTCGTTCATTTCTTAAAAATATTTAAATTATTTAAACTAAATTATTAAAAAAAAAAAAATTCAATATACAAATTATTAAAAAGAAAATGCCTAAAAGAAATACAACATTTCAATTAAAAACAAATCGAAAGTTTCAATAAATGGAATTATAAATTTAACCTTTCAATATTCTGATGGCGCTGATATCCTTCCGGTTTGGGCGACTGATCTGAGGTCATCAACAAGTTTTGAACACACATACACGTACAGACGGCACGGGGACACACCTTCACCTAAGTTCTCAAACTGACATTTCTCTGGACTGAATCTCATTGTGTGTTTGGTTGTTTGCTTCCAAACGTGTACGGACCACCTGCAGGGCTTGTCTCAGTAGAATTGCGGTCGCAAATATATCAAAGATATATATTTAAGCAGAGGGAGGAGGCCACACAGACAATAACATCAGTGAGGAGGTGGAGGAGGAGATGACGAAGGAGGAGTAAAGCAGGAGAGATTAGAAGCGAGAAAGGTGATGACGAAGACCGCGGTGGTATAAATTAAACATAAAAGTCGATAACAAGGACAATTAGAGCATCAGAAGTAGCACTTGATCATGCGACTCTCTTCAAGCTGAAGTACAATCGACCCTGTGACCTTTAACGTTAAGTGATTTTCTCTTTTACTACTTTCATCAATTAGACTCTTTGAATCTCGATTTTAAAAGGTCAACTTGTTTTGTTTTCCTCGTTTGTTTTCTCGAACTATTGTGAATAGTAAAGTTAAGAAACTGCACTTATAAGAAATTAAACGTTTGTATCTCGCTTGGAAGTTGTTTAACGGTTTATCATCTGACTAAAAAGATGTTTCAGTGTTTCTGAATTTAATTATTTTTTTTAAAGCAGTCAAAAGTAACAACAAAAAGAATCCCAATGTCTTTAAATATGTCTATTCTCAGTCCTATAGTTATTTTTCTATTGCAACTGTACTAACATCTGCATTACTTTTTCTGTTTTTAAAAGTTTCCGGATTAATCTCTGATAAATGATTTGCTAGAAAACACAGCATTGATCGATATATGTTATGATGTCAACATGTACTTGAGTTAATCTTGTTCCTGAAACACCTTAAATCCCTATTTCATTCATTTTAAATGATATTTATTTGAATATTTTGCAATAAAAAAAAGCTTTTCTAGACGGAGGAGATCAGAGGAAAGTCTGAAGAAACCCTCACTCTTGGCTTCGTGTAGTGTGTAGCGAGAGGAGTAAACACAGCAAGCGAACACAGCGGGAGGTTTGTCAGACAGCAGGAGCAAAGCGAGAAGTTTTCAGGCAGAGCAATTCCTGGTCAAGACCCTGCAGCGGCCGTACGAGTGTTTCTATCTTACATTGAGTGATCAGCTCTTCTCTGCCTCTGGCACTGGGTGAAGCCTTTATCTGAATTAGGTGATCAATACGACCTGAAACACAGGATGAGGCAGGAGCAACCTTTACCTGTTTACCTGAGCTGCACACACACACACTGACAGCCACACACACAAGCACTTACACACACACAAAGAGAATGAATCTTTGTCCTGCAGTGATTGGAGCTCACTTTTGAAATAGTCAGCGTCGGCTAAATGAGTTCTCTAATGAGGCCGGGCAGGAAATGAGAGTAAATTACGGTGCAGACGGAGAGCAGGGACAAAAGAAGCCGAGAAGCTGATTCACAAATGAGCTGCATCACAACGCACGTGTTCAAGACCTTCATTTGGGAAGTGAGCTAATAAACAGCCCTCGGTATCAATTTAACTTTGGACAGAGTGCGGCTCTTTGTCTGCCTCTATCATCGCGCAAATGGATTCATACTGCGGCTTTCTTTTGTCGCCAGATAGAGCTTAGTCATTTGTTCCTTTAAAGCACTTAAAACTTGAAAAAAATGTCTTCAGATTGTTCTTCTTAATACACAGATGATTGTTTAAAAATACTTAATATAAAAGTAATGTTTAGTTGTATTACTTATCCTGCATCAGCATAAATCATCTGAGATTTAATGTTAAACCAGTTGAATCCCTTATTAAAAATGGAACAATAGAGGTCCGATGCTTAAAGAAAATAGACTCTTAATCAGATCTTTGTTATGTTGTAGCAGCGGACTTTGACATTTCACTCTCACTAATATTAAATTGTTTAAAGTAGGTCTAAAATATCAATTCGACTTCTGTCAGGTATCACAATAATATTTTTGTACAGAATACAGAAAACTGTGAACAAGGTTTTCCCCCCAAATAGTTGCTATACAAACTTATAATTAAGATGTACATATAAAATAAATAAGCAGAATTGATATATTGAATTTCTATTAAGTGAACTATTATTTGTTTTAAAATATACTGTTTCTGAATTCGTATGTGTTATTATTGAATTTCAAACTAATTTTCCCTTGAATTATTATTATTATTTATGTTTTAATATATTAAATATTCATGTTCATGCGTGTCTAAGTGAGTGTGTACACAGTACTTACGGGGACCTAACAGGTATCCAGCACTGTTGAGGGTCCAGCCTCGCTTCTCCTTCGCCTGCAGAACAGATAAAGTAACAGATAAAGTAATGATGAAGCATCAGATCAGTCCCTCTAGGATTTATGTGTTTTATATTATTTCTATTATTCAGTCATTCTTACAAACAAGCAAACATTTAAACTCTAATCTTCACTGTCGGGAATTGATGTTAATTTGTATCAATAATTTCCTGATAGTATGTCGAGACGAGAACATAAACATTTATGTCCTGATATAAAATGATACATTTTCCAAACAATAATGAGAATTTGACTTGAATTTAACATTAAGTATTTTCAGTAATAAAAAAGTGCTCGACATGTATCACGGTCAGATATGAATCCAGAGATTCTAGTTCCTCGTCACACATTTGAAGTCTCTGAAATGATGTTTCTATTATAAATACATTTTATTAAACCTTAAATAGCATATCTATAGTCCATGTAACATCAAGAGCAGATCTATAGTTAATTAAAATAAATGTACAATGTAATATAATCCATTAAAATACAGATTTGATCTTTCCATAAATGCATCATTAAACAATAATGTTCTTTCCTACACCATCATTTTTTCTCAAGTATGATTTCCCATCATGTTCAGGCTATTTAGTTCTTTCTTATTGATCCTTCACAAAAATCGCAGTATTTATTGTGCTCTTAGGATCTAGAAGCTCACACTGCGCACTTTTCTGCTGCACGTAGGAAGTACAATCTGCTAACTTGAGAAGGATAAATGTTTTACAATGTGGATTCAATTATACGTCATCTTGTCCTTTTGATATACATTCCAAGCGATCGGTGAGTTTTAAGTTCAACAATTTGGTCCAGGATTGAGGATTTAATTAGATTGTTTTTCAACTTTCACTAACCTGTTGGTGGTTTTGAGTGAGATTTTGAGCCAGTTAACCATCTACATATTTGGCTCAAATGATCTGATGTCTATTTAAGATAAGAAATCTTTTGGTTTGTTAAAATAAACTTTTCCATGCATTCCCTTTAACCAAAAATACTGTATGAATTAAAAAATGTTTTATAATAATTTCTGATATTTTCTGTTGTACTTTCAGAAATGTTTCTTAACTTTTTATCAATAAGAAATAACACCACTGTCCGAAAAATAATTTATAAATATAATAAATCATGTCAGATAATAAGCATACCATTTTATGAGGGATCATTTTACATTTAAGATTTTCAAATAATGTCCAAGATTTTCTTGCTTTTTGAAAAGTGCATTTTTTCTGTTGTTTTGAATGAGTTTATGTTAAAGTTCATAACACAAAGAATAGGATCTCTCTCAGAAAATCTCTCGCATTCGGATCTTACCGCGATGACCAGCCCGATGGTCTCCGACAGAGTTGCACAGAAGATGAGCGACACACAAAAAATCCCAAAACACTTCTGCATCTGAGAACCAAAAATTAAAGATGAAATAATTTTAAGTTTAACAGTAAAAAAAAAACGTTTCTCTTACCTTTGAATGGAAAGTCTGTGCTTCCTGTCGAGTCTCAACGTGTGTGTGTGTGTGTGTGTGAAGCTCTGAGTGGAGACATGAGAGGTTCCAGCCACCTTTTATTGTCACTCCAGCTCGAGAGCGTTCACGTGCACGAGCGCTCGCTGCCCCCCCGCAGGCAGCACGGCTGCGTCACCGATACAATTGAAATCATATAAGGGCAGCATCACATTTTATCACCCGAGAAGGCCGCAGGATCATTTATGTTCAATCATTTGATCCACAGATGTTATTGAACCCTTGAATCACAACGTGTTTACTGAAATTTTAATAGCAACAGTGATTCTTAAATCATTGAAATAGAAATTTATTTATTTATTCTTGTGATGTACGTATTCATTTCAACTTCTAATTTTAGTTTTTCATCTTTTTAATTCACTTAAATGATTCAACCCATATAGCATAAACCTATTTCATTTTGTGAAAATAATGTGATTTGTCACATAAAAATAAATAAAGATCATTATTTTAGTCTTTTTTTTTCTGCTCCACAAGGTCACATTGCACTCAAGTCAATCCCAGCGACTGGAGGTAAGAGACACCGTGAATGTTGTTTGTGGAACGATAGACATAAAACAGATTCCCCGGAAGAAATTTAAAATCCAGCCGAAGACTTCTAAAGAGTATTAGTATAGATCTGAATACAATGAGGAAACTCTGGACTGTTTCTGCGAAATGCTGAAGCAACTTTCAGGGGTTCAACCAGATTTGAGGATCAATTACATCCCAGAGTTCAATAGTGACTCATGAGACTGATGAAGGAAGAGGCAGAAGGTTCCGGGCAGTGTTGTTTTCTGAGAGTCTTTTCAAATGTTTCTCGTCTCAGAGATAAATGGTCACACTCTGATCTGGTCTTGCAGACCGACTGCTGAGGCGTTCCTGTCAGTGTTGCCGGTGACGGTCATACGTGATCTAGAGTACGAGCACTGACCCGCGGGGGGCATCGTCGCTCTCAGAACAAGAGAACCGATGGGAAGAATCCGTTCACCAAAATAAAGTCATACATCAAACACAAGTTAAACTTGTTGACTCTTTAATTATTGGTGACATATGACCAGAGAAGAGTTGAATGTATCAAATACATATCATTATATCACTTTATATTTTGATTTTCTATTTCTATGTCCTTTTTTTCCTCATTTATGGTGTATTTTCATTATCTTTCCTTCCTCTTACTTGATAAAAATTAAAAATTCTGTCTTGTCATAGTTACATTACATCTTTTATTTAGTGTATTTAACTTATTCGAATCCCTTTACATTTATATTTATATTGTTATTTTCTCATGTATCTCATTTTTTATTTGTTTAAAACATTAAATTACCATCATTTTACTAATTCAACAGTAATAATACATTTGAATTAATCAATTGGTTTGTTTTTTGTCTTTTTTTCACTCCTCTAGTCGAGTTTTTACTTGTTTCCCCTTTTTTATTGAGCATATAAAGTCATGTACAAAATAATTAGATAACCCTTTGTTTTCTTTGTATAAAGAGTACAAGGAAAGTACATTTTAAAGGAATCTCTTATTAGCGATTTTCTACTTTCATTATAGTTATCCAGACAACTATACTTTTCCTTGTACCAGACATTAAAATATAGTCTAAAGAATTAAGAAAAGAACGTGCTATCATTTAAATACCAATATTTAGATGCTTCTCTTGTAATTGTTATTTAACAAATTGATTGATCGATTGATGAAACTTTCTGTATCTATCTAGGCTAGTGATGATGCAATTTTGTTGCTTTTCACTTCTACTTACTTGCCATGACGTCATCATTAGAGCCCATGAAAGTTGCTTCTGCATCTTCATGACGTTACATCACAATAGATTCACTTAAGATCGGTCCGAGTGTCGAGCTGCAGCTCTGGTTTGTCTCCGACCGGGCTCCATGTAGACGTCTCAATCTGGTTAACACGGTCATTATGAAAAGATGTTGTGTATAAACTATTGACCCGTCTGGATCCTTGTCTTTAAATCAGGTTTGCTATGAAAGGAGTCCCTTCATGGTTCTGAAGATCGAGGTTTATTACCGCCTCTGTTTTGCTTTCAAATTGTAATACAAATGTGATCAAACTGAAATTAAAATATCTCTGTTTGCTGTCAAATAATTCCTGTTGAATTTTAATGAGTCAATGACGACATTATAATTAATGAAATCAGATATAAAGTTAGAACATCATTCATTACAATACATTAATACAATTGAATGCCAGAGTCCGGGTGTCAAAAATTAAGGTTGTAGAATAAAGAATATATCTTCATATAAAGATCCTGACTGTACTTTTACATTTAAGACAAGATATCAGCTAAAACAAAATCGTTAAAATAAAATAAAAATAAAAAATAAAAATTTTCTTTTAATGTTAAAAGTGTTAAAACTATGATTTATTTATGGCCATGACAGAAAACAGTTCTCCAAGGTTATTACAACAACATCATTTTATTCACTCAAAACAAGTGAAGTCTTTCACCAGATCACCTGAAACATCACTAGGAAATCGATGGTTAAAGGCGGTTTAAAGAAAGACAAGTTTTCATTTTTTTGACTGCTTAAAAGTATACACAAATATGTTGAACCCAGCAAACTACTGTCACTAAACTTACTTTGAAATGAATACACAGCTTTACAACATTTATAGTTTATCTAAGCTGATATATAAATAAATAAATGTTAACCACAGTGAGCCAACAAAATAGAGCCAAAACACTAAGACTTTTCTTTTTTTTTTGGCATTAGAATCAAACTATATTGTCAGTACAATCACAAGTCTATAGTACAACACACATTTCAAGAAGACCTACATTTTTCATTTCAAAGATCAACCTTTGCTCTCCACCTACTCATTTGTTCGAACTTTTTCAGCGGGTGACTAAAGGAGAGTCCGTTTCTGGTCGTCATTGCACCCTGAATCTTCAGGTAATAGGTCTCCCCAGGTGACCCCCTCCTCATATTGAAATGCCCACCTTGCTATTGTGGACAGGAAGCCTGAGGATAATGTCTTTTGTGTTGGTGCAAATCCTACACTACCACTTAGCATCGCACGTCATTAGCATTTAGAGAGACCGGGATCAGCCCGGGATCCACACACACTTGAGATCCGTCAGAGGTCTTAAGACCCACACTCATAAAAGCTGGGACCAGTATGAAAACAGATATTTCATATTATGATTCTATTTTGGTTGAATAGCTAACATGCGTCACTGCGGCTCTTCAGGGTGACGGAGTGAAGGGGACATCAGGACGACGGGTTGCGTAACTTGCGTAAGAGGTAAGACGACTTACCCAACCTTTACAGTGTCCAGTAACCTTCCTTTGGAACCTTCAAAAATGTTTTTGTGCCAGATTCTCTTCAGTCAACCTCATCGCTTCCACACAATCCCATAAAAGTGGTCAAAACTAGAGCTGAACCTCAATAGCAACTACGCCAAGCAAGTCAACCTCCCTTCATAGCCAAATGACCAGGTCAGTTTTGTTTCTGTGCCAACTAAATATTGCGTGGTAGTGTTGAACATTTTTAGCTATTTAATTGTATGGACTATATAACTGCACATATATGACATCAAATATCGATTGCCTATTGTTTCTCTTGCTTTATGTGATATTTGAAAATATCGCCTAAGCACACAGGTACTGTTTCTGAAGCACCATCCCGCAACATCTTGGTTATTAGTTAGAAAGGGCAAAAAGCAGAAGAGCGCTCAAGGATGTCAATTTTGTTTCTCTGAGTCACGATGCAGGATGAGATGAATCCTCAACAAATACATTGCGACCTTTTGATCTATATGTTTAATGACGGCGTCGACCACACACCCCTGAAGTAAGTAATGTTCCTCTGTCACCTTCTGTTATTAAAAACACGTTCAAATTACGTTTAATCACTGGTCATTAAGGCCATCTTCAGACGAAGCCGGCGTCCAAATACAATGTCGTGCAGCAATTATGTGTCATTTTGGAGAAGAAGGTATAATGACGCTCTTCTCCTCACTTTGCTCCATGTAATATTTACGACATTGCCGTTGTTCTTGTCTGAGGCGACTGGCAGGGAAAGATTTATGGAGAAAAGTTGCATGTATGAAAGCCCACCTTGAAGAACATTTTTTACAAAAAGTTATGGTGCAGTTGAAATCTACTGTAATGGTGAACAATAGATTTATTTGAATTCAAATAAACACAAACATGAGAGTTACATTTTTTGTAAATCTTTCATATTGAGGAGAACGGGAGGAAAGTCTTGTTACCTTTCTTGCCATTGTATGAAATAATTATGGTCATTTTTAATGGAGCTACACGTTTTTGGAGATACTCACTGTACGCTCACTGTCTTGGTGCAAGACCCTTTTTTATCAGGGTTTAACCAATAGGTTTTAAGGAAATTTTTCAAAATAACAAATACGTTAATTGATGATTTTGATTTCTGAAGAAGACCCAAAAGGAGAGTGTTTTACTTGGCAGCTAGGACAGCTACAAACTGAACTAAAGGTCCCTCCACTCCAGAATTTGGAAAGTTTTGGCACACATGAGATAAGATTCTTTTTATCAGTTGTGAGACGTGTTAGTTTGCATTGTTACTTGTGATCCTGTATTAACAGAGTGGACTGAGGCATGATCAAATAGATCAGTTGAAAGAGCGTTTGCCTGTACATCAAACGGTCCCTCGTTCATTCTTAGGTTTCAGCAGCTGGGAATGCATCAGGGTAGCTTCTTTTCATTAGTCTATTGAGGTATTACTGTATTCACTCATAGTCCTGAATCTCCCCAGCCCCAGTAAAATCTGTGTTCTCATGTTCATGGGTCTTTTCCCAACCAATGGCAACAGGTGTAAATCCTGGGTTTCAGAAGCTTCTGGCACCCATCAAATGAGGTACTTCTTTTTGGATTGTGTGAGGTGTTCTCTGGCAAGTATCCTCATGTTCCTGAATCTCTCCAGCTATCCAAAAACATGGATGGACAAAGCGCCCTATACAACGGTGAATGATGGAAAATTGCTAATATCTTATACTCTGGCAGAACAGTTATTTTGTTTACATTAAAGCCATTAACAGCCAACCAATCTGGTGATATATGCTGAAATAACTAATTTGGAAGAGCGTTAGACTGAAGATATAAAGCTTGCCGGTTCAATCCCGAGTTTCAGCAGCGTCCGGCACCCATCAACTGTCTTTTTTTAAATTTAGATTTTTTTAAATATCACAAAGGTTTATCTCTTCAACCTCGAGAAAAACCTTTTCCTTCGAGCCGGATTTCAACCAGCCAACCAATCTGGTAGTATATGCCGAAATAGCTCAGTTGGGAGAGTGTTAGACTGAAGATCTAAGGTAAGGTAAAACTTTATTGATTGAAATTGTTTTAAAGGTGTTTATCTAAAGGTCCCTGGTTCAATCCCGGGTTTCGGCAGGGACTGGCACCAAGTAAAATGCAACATTTGTTTGGGATTTGCTGAGGTGAAATTTGCCAAGTATCCTCTGGTTGACATGTAATCAAGATGTTTCATAATCAAGGACACTAAGGCAAACCAGAGGATGGTTAGGGAATGGCTTTAACCATTGAGCCAAGATTTTTTTTAATATCCCTCTTCAAACTTAAGAAAAACATTCTCCTTCAAGCCAGATTTGAACCAGTAACCTAAGGATACTGATCTACAGTCCTCCACTCTACCAACTGAGCTATCAAAGGTCAATGGACTAGGAAATAACATAGTATATAAGCATGTTCAACAATATGTATATAAATGTAAAGCTTGTTATCCTACAGAATGTGAGGCAATAGAAATGCTAGCAGAGGATGGTTTTGATCCATCAACCTCTGGGTTATGGGCCCAGCACGCTTATGCTGCGCCACTCTGCTATGAGGCTTTTGGGTGAAAGCCACAAAGATCTTTTCAATGAAATGCTTGGAAACGCTTTTTGCTCTAGCACTGGAAAGTCCTAACAATTGAATGACATTCAGTCAATGAGGCCCATCAACCTTGCTCTGACCTAAGTCTTCCGGCTCAAAGGCTCCTAAATCTATAACGTTTAAATCATATCTATATAGACGTACAGTTTTTACTACTACAGAACAAGACCAAAACAGAAGCTAGCAGAGGATGGTTTCGATCCATCAACCTCTGGGTTATGGGCCGAGCACACTTCCGCTGCGCCACTCTGCTGCTAGGGCTGTGCTTTGAAAACAGCAAGATGTTTCAACAAAAGGTTGGAAGACTACTTAATGATGCAAGAGTCAATAGACCTACTAAGTAAAAAACACGTGAAGTACCAGTTCCTCGAAATCAACAGGTGCCACCGAGACTTGAACTCTGATCACTGGATTCAGAGTCCAGAGTGCTAACCATTACACCATGGAACCAATGGTAACTGGTTGACACGTAATCAACATGTTTCATAATCAAGGACACTAAAGCAAACCAGAGGATGGTTAGGGACCGTCTTTAACCATTGATCCAACATTTTTTTTAAATATCACAAAGATTTATCTCTTCAATCTTGAGAAAAAAAACCTTTTCCTTCGAGCAGGATTTCAACCAGCCAACCAATCTGGTATCATATGCCAAAATAGCTCAGTTGGGAGAGCGTTAGACTGAAGATCTAAAGGTCCCTGGTTCGATCCCGGGTTTCGGCAAGGTCAGGCACCATGGAAAACGAATCATTCTTTTGGGATTTTCTCAGCTGAAATCTGGCAACTATCCCCAGGTTACTGAATCTCTCCAGCTATCCAAACATGGATGGACAAAAAGCCCAATACAACGGCGGCTGATGGAAAGGTGCTGAAATAGTACGCTCGGTCACAGGTTATTTTGTGTACAGTGCCTTTAACAGCCACCAATCTGGTGATATCGACTGATATATGCCGAAATAGCTCAGTTGGGAGAGCGTTAGACTGAAGATCTAAAGGTCCCTGGTTCGATCCTGGGTTTGGGCAGGGACTGGCATCAAGTCAAATGCAACATTTCTTTGGGATTTGCTCAGGTGAAATCTGCCAAGTATCCTCTGGTTGACATGTAATCAACATGTTTCATAATCAATGACACTAAGGCAAATCAGAGGATGGTTAGGGAATGGCTAGCCAAGATTTTTTTTTAATATCCCAAAGATTTGTCTCTTCAAACTTAAGTAAAACATTCTCCTTCGAGCCAGATTTGAACCAGCGACCTAAGGATGGCTTTAATGCTCTACAGTCCTCCGCTCTACCAACTGAGCCAAAGCTGGGGCACTTTAGTCTGTTAAGGGGGGGAAGAAGGAAGAGGGTGATCGTTTTTATGCTATTGACAGTTTTTATCAACTATGGGCATTGTATTTACAATACATATTATATATATTTTTTTTTTATATCCTCAAGCCACTTCTCTTTAGGAACAGTCTCAGTCGAAGGGCAGTAAATTTTCCCCTGATACTGACTGTGCCCAGTCTCCTTTGTCCTAAACTGCCCACATTTTTTACAGCTATTGTGCTCCTCCTTGCGGTTCTTTACGCTGTCCACTCCTGGAGTGAACTCCTTTCTTTTGGACGCCTTAAATCGCCCAGTCTGCAGCTTTTCCTGGTGCCTGGCTGCAAACACAACCCTCTGCCGGTCATACTCGAGCAGGCCACTCCACAATGCAACAATGTTGCTAACCTAAGTCAAGAGAGCATTGGATATGTTAGGAAACAAAAAACAACAACAACTTCTTTATGGTGAAGAGTATGAGAGAATATATCTCACCTGCTCATTATTCAGGGTTAGGGATGACAGTGACCTAAGCTCAACCAGATACTTGGCAAGACTGTCCACCCTGTCCATGCCTGGTATTCCAGCATCGTCCACTGCCTGAAAGAATAAATACAAAACAATTTTTAGACTCATGTATTACATTCTACTTTGACATACAATAGATGCAGAGGAAGATGCAGCAGAGGATGACGCTGCAGACGTTGAAGCTGCAGTGGCATCAGTACTCACAACAACAGTTTCACCAGGGCTCTGTGTCCTGATAGTGGCTGTTAAGGTGGTGGGAGGCCTCACAAAGGCCACAGATGATTTCCTCTCAGAGGACGGTGGGGGGGCAAGGGTGAAAGTTGCAGGGCTGCGTGGAGCAGGGCTGGGTGGAGCAGAGCTAGGAAGCTGATGGTGGAGGAGAAGGACTTGGGCTGCGGCTCACTAAATTAGGCTTTAGTAGAGCTGACTTGGACCCTCCAAAGCGAGACTTTGTGAACTACAAAAAGAAAAAAATGTATTAGATCATGATTGATGCTCCATAAAATTTCACAAGTGTTGTGTCTAACTGTGGGCAGAGATAAAGAAACCAGATGCATGTATTATAGGTGTGTAACTATATTATTATGAATGGGTGTTTGACATTTGATTAGACTTCAAGACCATAATGATAAGAGCACAATGAAATAAAAAAAGACTATTATTCACCATCGATAAACTGGGAGGAGGTCTCAAGAATGACCGTGGCGTCGCCAAAGCCTCAGTCTGTGAGGGCCCGGTTCCTTCTCTTGATGTCCCAGCTGCTACTGCTGTTGAGGTGGTAGCATGGGACACCGATGTTGTTGTTGCAGGCCCGACTGGATTGACAACAGCAATAATGTAGCATTAGGACAGCAATGTTATAGTGTTATAACATAACATAATGCTGAGAGTAACTAATATTCGACACATGACCGTCATGCTGATGTTCAGCTCACAATGTAATCTCATGTGTTTATGTTATATGAATAAAAAGATTACTTTAGAGGCGTGAAAGCCACAAGAGCAGGCAGTGGATCCTCCGAACAGGACAGTTTGTCCACGGGTCTGCAAAGGGCACTTCTCAATCTGAGGAGATATTTTGGCGTTATTTACTCACAGTTTATAAGTATTTACGAATGCATAATTTTTTACCTTCTGATAGAGGTCATGCCACTTCCGCTGTCGTGGAGCTGGTCTGTTGCCTGCTCTAGAGGGCCAGACGCCTGTATTGGCAAAGGCCTTCAACCTGGCCATCCATTCACCATCCCCCATGGGCTTGTGGGACTTTGGTCTAGCACTCATCTGTTGTGGAAGTAATAAAGTTAAATTAAATCCCCAAATTTCTCATTTTTATTAAGCAAAAATAAGTGAATTATAATATATTATAATTTCTACGGCTGCATGCTTTGTAAAACGTGTAAAACTCTGTTTAAAAACGTGTAAAACTCTGTTTAAAAACAATAAACTCTGTTTAAAAACAATAAACTATGTTTGTAAAACACCCCAATAACTGTAGAAAAACGAAAACACAATGCCTATTCTTACCATGGAAATGTTAAACATAATATTTTATTTTATTTTTAATTCTATTCGACTTTAAATCATTAAACTCTTGTAAGATAACTTCTCCCTGCGTGTAATTGTTATTAACGGGAGACAAGAAACAAAGCCCTACTTCGACGGGCAAAAACACAGCCAAAAAATAGATTATTTGTTATAAAAGTTAGAAATATTTTTCTGGTTAAATTACTGACATGTATTTAAAGCGGGTTTCATTCATACATTAAAGCTAACGTGGGTAGTGACAAATATTTTGAAAAGTAGTGTGTTATAACTAGCGTTGCATGCACGACATTTTATGCAAGAAAATAAACATAAAATGTTATTTACATGGCTAGATAGTAATCCTTAATATTAACAACTTACCTTCTCAATGTAACAGTCTGCAATTCTTTCTCCCGAAGCAGTTAATGGCAGCAGCAAACTGTTTTTTTCTCTACACTGCAAGTCCTTAGGTAGGCTAGGTTTGGCACATCTGAAAATAATTCCAGGACGTATTTTGTGATGCACTTCTGTGCTGTACAATAGAGTCCAATCCTCGTTAGTATAGTGGACAGTATCTCCGCCTGTCACGCGGCCAGACGTGGATACCTGGAACAGACAAACAGCCAATCAGAATGCCAAATACTAACAGCCAATCAGAATTCTCCATCTTAACACCTGGTGGCCAACTGTTGAAATATTTAAATAATGTTGGCGCAATAAAGACCCCGGTTCGATTCCCGGCCGATGCACACATCTTTTTTTCTTTCTTGTTAAATTAATCACGTGGTTAAGTATTAAGTATTAAAAGTAATATTTTACATCGCCTTATGTCTCTGGGGGCTCAACTGTTTAATGTTAAAAGCATAAAACCACACATTTCTTTCTTTTTATATTTTTCTTTCCAGTTAAATGAATCCTATTGTGAAAGGTTTTTAAAAGAGGATTGATTATTTTTTATTTCAGGATTTTGGAGAATTTAATTTAATAATTTAATAATACACTTCAATGATCAACACTATTTTGCTGACAGGTGTCGACCCAGGCCAGAGAACCAGGGCTTCCAACTATGTTTTCATCCAGACTTTCTGCTGGTGTGAACAGGTCTAGGGGCCAATGTCGTGGGTTGACCAAGAGGCTTTGGATGAGGACGTGGTCAAACAGGTGGCAATGGCTGACCTGGACAAACATAACGACAGATTAGTTATCATAAAATTTGATGATAAAAAATGTGATGATAATATGTCCAACATACTTTTCAGAGGGCTTTGGCTGGTTGCTGTCTGTTCAACGGCCTTGTGTGCCAGAGTTGGTGCACTGGTTTCTGAATAGTGTGGCATGAGCAACAGGTAAATCAAGTGACATGTTTCAATTTGTGATGAACTTTCTGAAATACAATAACAACATTACTTATTAAGAATGAAATACACTATTCTGATTATGACTTTAAAAAGATAGCTATGCTTGTTAATGTGAGAAATGGATAACATGCCCAACTGGTAGAGGGGTGGAAGTTTCAGCTTCGGAAATTCCTTCTGGTAACAGAAACATCAGCTCCTTGGGAATGGGAACGGTTTTCTTCGTTGGTGCCTCTGTTGCCTCTGTAGGTAATAAAAGAGAAAAATAATCATGACAGTGTCGATGTAACTGAGAAAAAAACAACTTCATTTAATTTAATAATTCACCCTTGAACTGTTTGCATCTCCTCTGGGGCTGGACATGCCATTGTTGCGACTACAGTAGAAATGTCAGTAAGTTATATGTACAAGGAATTCACTGTTATGTACCGATTACACCTGAGGATGTATTTGAGGCCGGTTCCACAGCAGGGGTTAAGATGGATTCCTGTTTCTTTTGAAGGTATTTTCGCAACTTGTGCATTTTTGTGCCTGGGGTACATGCTTTTTTCAAAATAAAAGAAGCAAAGCCATCTTTTATGTTTGCCCAAATCTCGCCCCAGGTTTTATTTGCTTGTAAACCAAAGCCAACAAGCTGGTCGTCCTCTGTTCTTGTCTCGGGCCTTTTTCCCGGCATCCTGGATTCATAATCGAGGAGGGAGCTTATTTCTTTAAAGGAGAGGGCATAACTGATAAAGGAGAGTAAATTGTCCTTGCTTGGGCCTTTGGCAACAAACACACCAGCATCCTCCTCCTTCTTTTACTTGTTGATCAGATAGAGCGTGTAGCCAACATCATTTTCAAGAAGCCAGCGAAAAGACTTGTCCTTGTACTTGCCAAACTGCAGCACATGTTCTCCAAACACCTCTGTCTTGTCAGAAGCATCGCCTCCCCTTTGGCGGACCACAAAGAGGGCTTTTTCTCTCACAAGTCCTTCTTTAATGGGCAAAGACTTGTCCCGTAGAGATGGGTTACTCTTTATGGCTTTGGCCGCATCAGTTGGATCCTGTCGCAGATATCCAAGTGGACCTTTCCGAAAGGTAACTGCCACTCTTCCAGGAAAGAAGTTGATTTTAGACATTTTACCTTCAAAGAGAAAAATGTAAATTAATGTAACATTTTTTCACACATACCAAAGACTCACAGCATGCTAAAGTGACTGATAAAATATATAAAAATATATATATAAATAAGGATGTAAGTAACACATAACAGATGTGAGAAAGTTTAATAGTAGATGTGTTTTTAATTTAACCTTTATTTAATTGAGATACAAATCTATTTTACAAGAGTGTCCTGGCCAAGACAGGCAGTAGCATAGACATACATATACACAAAGACAAGGTGGACTAACTAGAAACACTAAGCATCCAAAACAGTAAACATTTGAAGAACCGCTAAAATGTCATCCAATTTCCCTTTAAAGGTGTGTTTATACAGACTGACAGACAGATCTATATATATATATATATATATATACACGAGTGTGTGTGTATATATATATATATATATATGTGTGTGTGTGTATATATATATATTTATATATATATATATAGATCTATCTATATATAGATCTATATCAGAATCAGAATCAGAATCCCTTTATTATCCCGCGAGGGGAAATTCTTTATAACAAACAGCAAGAGCAATATACCAGAAGAAAAATAAAAACACCCAGAAATAAAATATTAAAAAGAAAAGAAAGAATCTAAATAGAATAGAAAATAAATCTGCACTATATTATATACACATATTTACAAAAATAACAAGAAAGGTGCAGTTAGATAATTATCTGGCTGTGTTGTTATTGTGGAGTCTGATGGCAGTAGGGAGGAAGGACCTGCGGTACCTCTCCCTCACACACCGGGGATGGAGCATCCTATCACTGATGGAGCTCCTCAATGCCCTCAGTGTGTGCTGGAGAGGGTGAGACAAGTTCCTCCTCATGGAGCCCAGCTTGCTCCGTATCCTCCTCCCAGTCACTTCCTCCACAGGATCCAGGGGGCGCCCTAGGACGTAACCGGCCTTCTTAATAAGGCTGTCCAGTTTAGCCCTATCCTTTGCTGTCATGCTGCTCCCCCAGCAGACCACACCGTTGAAGATGGCAGAGGCCACCACTGAGTCATAGAATGACTTCAGGAGTGGCCCCCGGACACCAAACAACCTCAACCTCCGGAGCAGGTAGAGTCTACGCCCTTTTTTATAAAGAGCAGCAGTGTTATCCACCAAGTCCAGGCGGTTGTTGAGGTGAACACCCAGGAACTTGTAAGACGTGACAATCTCAATGTCCTGTCCCTGGATGTTCAGTGGTGAGGGGGAGATGGAGGGACACCGCCGGAAATCCACAATCAACTCCTTAGTTTTGTTGGAGTTGATCTGGAGGTGGTTTTCCAGGCACCAGTCAGCAAAGTCCTGGACAAGTCCCCGGTACGACCCATCATCCCCGTCCTTAATGAGGCCGACGATGGCGGAGTCGTCCGAGAACTTTTGCAGGTGACTGGTGGGAGACAGGTGTTGGAAGTCTGCAGTGTACAGTGAAAAGAGGAACGGTGCCAACACTGTTCCCTGGGGGACCCCTACACTGCACAGTACAGTCTTCGAAACACCATCCCGGGTCCTCACGAACTGTGGACGGTTGGTGAGGTAGTCCACAATCCAGTCCGTGAGGTGAGTGTCCGCTCCAGACAGCTCCAGCTTGTCCCTCAGGATGTTCGACCTGATGGTATTGAAAGCACTGCTTAGATCCAGGAAAAGGATCCTCACAGTGCTTCCGGGCGACCCCAGGTGAGAAAGTGCTCGTTGGAGAAGGAAGATGATGGCGTCCTCCACGCCGATGTCAGGTTGGTAGGCAAACTGCAACGGATCCATGGAGGAGCGCACCAGAGGACTCAGGTAACTAAGGACCAGCCGCTCCAGAGCCTTCATAAGGTGGGATGTCAAGGCCACAGGTCTGTAGCAGCTGGGATCCTTAGGGTGCTGAGTCTTCGGCACCAGTACCACACAGGACGTCTTCCACAGTAGTGGAACTCTTCCCAGGGTCAAGCTCATGTTGAACAGAAGTCCAACAATTTCACTTAACTGGTCAGAGCACGTCCTGAGTACTTTGCCACCGATGCCGTCTGGTCCAGGGGCCTTTGTTGTTCTATATATACACGAGTGTGTGTGTTTATATATATATATCTATATATATATATATAGATATATATAGATATAGATATAGATAGATCTATCTATATATTATATTTCTATATATTTCTAAATGTATCCATATGATAGATAAAACCTTCATCTTTAATAATACATAGTTATTATTTACAGAGGTTTTCACAATTTTATTGTCTTCCTGTTTAAGGTTCACATGTCTTTACACAGTATTTAAATGACTACAACATTCAACACATGATAAAACAAAACAAACTACAATAAAATGTTTCCGAATTAATTCGTATGATACATAAAACCTTCATCATTAAAAATACATAATTATTATTCACAGAGGTTTGCCATTTTTCCATTTATTGTTGTTAAAAGGGGTGATGTGAGTTCAAATTTTGAAATGACGCAAATACAAAATGACTTTTCATTCATTCTACACACAAATACGCCAGGTAAAATCTCCGGACAGGATCGAAAAAAAACACGTTTCAAAATGACACAATTTACAATTTTACAATACAAAAAGGAGTCTTAATTCCAATGACAAAAGAATATGGACAAACAGCGCCAGGGAGGCGTAAAAACAACCTTTGAAATGTCTAAAATCTAAATAGGAAACGATGCTCTATTCACATTTAAAAGACGCGGGTCCAATAGCGCCAAATCGGCACCCTGTGGCCGAAAATCGTATTGATTCTCACTACCAACTCATACCAATTCACTACCATTGAAAATGAATGGGAAAACTTCAGGGATTTTTAGCGCAATAATCCGCGGCGGCCGCGCCGGGTTCGATTCCCCGACGGGGAGGGTTCTATCATCTTTTTACAAATCTTCCCATCTGCTATCTTTTCTTGGAGATTGAGAATTGTCGGAAGTGAATAAACGCCTTGTGTGGGCCACCATCTAAATCGTGGTATCGTGGACTCTGCCAGTCTGTTTTGAGATCAATGGGTAATAATAAAAGGCTGGTAGATTACCAAAATTGTGTGGGTATTTGGATGTCTGCCAAATGACTTACTTACTTACTTACTTACTTTTCCTGTAAGAACACACTGGAAGCCTTGACAGGGAATGATTTGAAAATGGATCGGTAGGAGGAGAATATGGTGTGTGATAAAAAAGACAGCTCAATGGATTCAATCCTAGTTCAGGTTGTCTTAAACCAAAAAAAAAGTTGGTATTGTCAAATTGGCAGAAAGTGCAAAATGTGGCCTGTTTCGACACCAATTGTTTGTGTCCCTGTCTATTACTGTGGGTCAACACCTTTGTTAGATGTTTTAGTTCTGTCATAACCATTTGCCTAAATATAAGAAACTTGGTCACCTGAACAGGGACATGAACCCTGGACCGTCAGTTTAAAAGTCTGATGCTGTACCTACTGAGTTATCCAGGCTGGGGATCAATCCATAACCTTGGCGTTATTAGCACCACGCTCTAACCAACTGAGCGAACCGCCTCATGAAACTATTCCAAATGTTATGGTATGTTTTTCTTACAGATAACAGAAATGAGGCAAAAGGGTTAAAAAGCCAGCCATACTTCTCTGTTAGAACACCAATTATTTGTGTCCCTGTCTATTACTGTTGGTTAACACCTTTGTTAGATGTTTTGGTTCTGTTTTACCCATTTGCCTAAACATAAGAAACTGCGACCTAAGGTTGGCTTTAATGCTCTACAGTACTCTGCTCTACCAACTGAGCTATCGAAGGTCGATGGCCTTGAAAATAACATAGTGTATAACCATTTTCCATAATATGTATATAGATGTAAAGCTTGTTATCCTACAAAATGTGAGGCAATAGAAATGCTAGCAGAGGATGGTTTCCATCCATCGACCTCTGGGTTATGGGCCCAGCACGCTTCCGCTGCGCCACTCTGCTACTAGGGTTGTGGTTATAAAACAGCAAGATGTTTTAACAAAAGGTTGGAAGACTACTTAATGATGCAAGAGTCAACAAACCTTTTAAGTAAAAACAACCGGAAGTACCAGTTCTTCTAAATCAAGAGGTTCCACCGAGACTTGAACTCGGATGACTGGATTCAAAGTCCAGAGTGGAAACCATTACACCATGGAACCAATGGAATCTACATGACAAGTAATCAAGATGTTCCATAAGCAAGGACACTGAAGCAAAGGTGAGGATAGGGAACAGGTTTAACCGTTGATCCAAGAGTTTTTAAAATATCCCAAAGGTGTATCTCTTCAACCTTAAGAAAAATATTTTCCTTCAAGCCGGATTTGAACCAGGGACCTAAGGATGGCTTAAATGCTCTACAGTCCTCCCCTCTACCAACTGAGCTATCAAATGTAAATGGACTAGAAAATAACAGTGTATAACCATTTTCCACAATATGTATATAGATGTAAGGCTTGTTATCCTACAGAATGTGAGGCAATAGAAATGCTAGCAGAGGATGGTTTCGATCCATCAACCTCTGGGTTATGGGCCCAGCACACTTCCGCTGCGCCACTCTGCTACTAGGGTTGTGGGTATAAAACAGCAAGATGTTATAACAAAATGTTGGAAGACTACTTCATGATGCAAGAGTCAATAGACCGAAGTAAAAATGACTGGAAGTACCAGTTCTTCTAAATCTAGAGGTTCCACCAAGACTTGAACTCGGATCACTGGATTCAAAGTCCAGAGTGCTAACCATTACACCATGGAACCAATGGTAACTACATGACATGTAATCAAAATGTTTCATAAGCAAGGACACTAAAGCAAAGGAGAGGATAGGGAACAGGTTTAGCCATTGATCCAAGAGTCTCTGAAATATCTCAAAGGTTTATCTCTTCAACCTTAAGAAAAACCTTTTCCTTCGAGCCGGATTTGAACGAGCTAACCTAAGGATGGCTTTATTCCTCTACAGTCCTCGGTTCTACCAACTGAGCTATAGAAATGCTAGAAGAGGATGGTTTCGATCCATCGACCTCTGGTCAGGGCCCAACACGCTTCAGCTGCACCACTCTGCTACTAGGGTTGTGGTTATAAAACAGCAAGATGTTATAACAAAAGGTTGGAAGACTACTTAATGATGCAAGAGTCAATAGACCTACTAAGTAAAAACAACCAGAAGTACCAGTTCTTCTAAATCAAGAGGTTCCACTGAGAATTGAACTCGGATCACTGTATTCAAAGTCCAGAGTGCTAACCATTACACAATGAAACCAAGTTGACGTGTAATCAAGATGTTTCATAATCAAGGACACTAAAGCAAAGGAGAGTATAGGGAACAGGTTTAACCATTGATCCAAGAGTTTTTAAAATATCCCAAAGCTTTTCCTTCAAGCAGGATTTGAACCAGGGTCCTAAGGATGGCTTTAATGCTCTACAGTCCTCCCCTCTACCAATTGAGCTATCGAAGGTCAATTAAATAGAAAATAACATAGTGTATAACCATTTTCAACAATATGTATATAAATGTAAAGCTTGTAATCCTACAGAATGTGAGGCAATAGAAATGCTAGCAGAGGACGGTTTCGATCCATCGACCTCTGGGTTATGGGCCCAGCACGCCTCCGCTGCGCCACTCTGCTACAAGGGTTGTGGTTCTACGTCATTGGTGCTCCGCCCTCTAACGGCTTCGCTATTGGTTTACCCCGAGGCACCGCCTCGTCTCTGAGAAAGTTTAATGAACTCGCCACCCAGCAGGGGGCAGTCCACTTCCTATAAAGGCGGGAAGCACCCGCCGCACTTTCTCCATTTTCAACTCCGCGAGAAAGCTCCTGGATACAGCATGGCGGACGTGAGCATGAACGTGGACGTAGATGTGTCTTTGTGCCTAACGTGTGACACCCCCCTGGGGAGGGGGGACACACGCTCTCTGCTTCGTCTGCCTAGGCCCAGATCACGCGTTTGCGGATTGTGGGGCCTGCCGTATGCTTCCCGAGGAGGTCCGTAGGAGACGGGGAGCATACGAGGCCCATCGGCGCACGCCGCGTCCTCCAGCCAGGTCGTGGGCCGACTACGATGAGGAGGACGACCGGCGGTGTTATGCTTGACGTCCTGCCGCGCATATTCACCGCCGCGGCGAACCGCATGGAGGTCGAGCTCCCCCCCCGCACCTCCACTCGCGCCACCACCGTTTACATGCGTAGTGAAGGTCGGGCGGAACGAAGCGCGCAGGCCTACGGTTCCGGGGGTTATCTGTCCTAAACTGGACGAGATCTGGGGCTACGCGCGGCGAGGGTCTGCCTCTCCCATGGCTTCAGGGCCTCCCGTAGGATCCTACGGACCCTATTGCTGTGTGGACGGGGTGGACTGGCGGCGCGGTGTCCCGGAGCCCTCGGATACGGTACGTGCCGCCCTCGACCCGGGAGCTCGACTGTGGCCAGGCCGCCCTGTAGCTCTGCCTAGAGCTGAAGACAGGTTGACGGCAATGTTGTTTAACAGATCCTACAGGGGGGGGACGCAGGTGGTCTCCCTCCCAAACAACATGGCTCTCCTGTGCGGTGCGCTCGACAGGCTCACCGTGGACCGAGACGACCTTGGACCTTCGGAGTTGGAGGAAGTCAAGGACTCGGTGGCTGCGCTCCTCCGGATGTCGCAGGCGTACGCGATCCTGGGAGGGGGACTACGCGACGCTGGACAGCTGGGCCACCGGCACCTGTGGCAAGACCTGGCCACAGCGCTGCCGGAGAGAGACCGGAGGCTCCTCCTGGACGGACCGAAAACGGAGGACTCCCTGTTCGGTCCGGAGCTCCCGAACGTCGTGGCCCGGCAGGAGGCAGCGCAGCAGGAGTCAGCGCAGCTCCGCCATCACCTGCATGGACGTGAGGACGAGGCGCGACGGGGGTCCGGCGCTCGGAGACGGAGAGCCCGTTCGTCGGCCCCATCAGCTGGTGCGGGGGGAAAGCGTCACCAGAGCCAGCCGCCCCAGCAGCACCAGCAGCAACGGCAACAGCCGCGGCGGGCGACGACCGAGCGTCGCCGGGTTCCGCAGCCGGAGCCGGGGAGCCAGCAGCCGCAGCGGAGCCAGCGGAGACTGAGGGACCCGCGGCGGCGAGGACGCAGAGGCGTCGAGGCTTCGTCTCGGGGAGCCCTCCTCCCCCCTACTCTTTCAAAGGGCTCTATGTAAATAAAACTAAGAGAACGTATGACGTTTCTGTGGTTCGTTCTGAGAGAGATGTTGGTAGCGTGCATGTGTTTCCGCCTGTGAGTGTGACGTATTCACAGGCGTCATTAGAAACTTTCGCCGCTAATGCTAAGCTAACATGCTCCGCCGTTCATAGACGGCGTGATTTTCCTCTCATAACACAGTCCGAAGGAGGTTTTAAACCCCTTCGCCCGGGTCATGCCGAGACTGCAATAACGGAGTCTGTCCACACGAATGAGGGGCAGACTCCAACCACATGTGTTTTGTTTACAGACGAGCAGAGGTCCGCGAGACCGGCTGAGTCAGCTGTGTTTACTTCCGCGTCGACCAGCGCTCGTGCCCGACAGAGCGTGACAGCTGATGAGGTGAGTGGAACTAGTCCGGACATGTCTATGTTGACCGGAGGTTGTTCCTTCCCCCACAGCGCTGTCTACAAGCACTGGCACCGTGGAGGACGTCACGTTTGGCGGCGGAGAAACGCCATGGAACTGACCCAACCTGGTGTTTTTCCCTTGGGGGGCGGGCCGGAGGACTACCCAAGGTTCGCCAGGGCTGCGGTTCTGACAGAACATTATTCGGCTTGGAGTCGCCTGGTTTTACTTCTAAGACCCACTTGGCTGGGGGGAGTAATCAGGCGGGGCTATGCCCTACAATTTGCCCGTCAACCCCCGCGTTTTTCAGGGATTCTCTGGACGCGTATGGCGGAGCAGGAGAAATAATCCTGTTTGAGAAACAAGGTGTCTACTCTGCTGCAGAAGGAGGTCGTAGAACTGGTCCCTGCAGCCGAGATGATGACAGGGTTTTACTCCCGGTACTTCCTCGTGGCGAAGAAGACCGGGGGTTGGAGGCCCATTCTGGACCTCAGCTATTTGAACAAGTTCATAGCTACCCGCCCGTTTCGCATGTTGACGGTCAAGAAACTGCTTTCAGGTGTAAGTCCAGGAGATTGGATGACATCTATCGACCTGACCGACGCGTACTTTCACATACCGATAGTCAAGAGACATCGAAAGTACTTGCGTTTCGCCCTCGAGGGTGGGGTGTTTCAATACACTCGACTCCCATTCGGCTACTCTCTGGCACCCAGGACCTTCACCAAGTGTGTGGAAGCGGCAGTGGAGCCATTGAGAGTGAGTGGGGTAAGGATCTTGACCTATCTGGACGACTGGTTGATCCTTGCCAGGTCAGAGGCAGAAAGTTACGCTCACACACAGAAGGTGTTGAGCCATATTGCCACCCTGGGGTTCACAGTGAACCTCAGCAAGAGCGCTCTGACTCCAGTTCAACAGTTAGTTTACCTGGGGGTACTGTTGAACTCGGAGGAAGGATACGCGCGCCTCCCGGACGTGCGTATCCAGCCCATTCTCCGACTGACAACACAGTTGCTGGAAGCTCGGTGTCACGTGACAACAGCAGGCACTGTTATGTCCCTCCTGGGGCTCATGGCGGCAGCCCACACGGTTGTTCGGCTGGGCTTGCTGCACATGAGGGAGCTTCAGAGATGGTTTGGTCGTCTCAAGCTAGACCTCAAGCGGGAAAGAGGTCGGAAAGTGCGCCTTCCCGCTCGGGTTTTGCAGGACATCCAGTTTTGGAAATCTCACGCCAACCTCAGGCGGAGAGTTCCATTGGGTTGCGTCCTTCGTTACACTCAAGTGTTTACAGACGCTTCTCTGACAGGTTGGGGAGGCACCTCGGGTCAGGCCTACGCCAGTGGGGTCTGGAGCAGTCCGGTGCTCAGACACATAAACTGGCTAGAGCTGAAGGCGATTCACAATGTCCTGCTTCACCTCTCTCCCCAACTGTCACGGTCCAACGTCCTAGTACTATCAGACAGCTCCACCGCCGTGGCGTACGTAAATCGCCAAGGTGGAGTCAGATCCCCAGCCCTTCTGAGTGTGACAAAGAAGATTTGGCTGTGGGCGGACTGTCACCTGCTTTCGCTCAGAGCCCAGCACGTACCGGGCGAGCTGAATGCAGTAGCGGACAGACTGTCGAGGGGGGCCGTCCAGGACGAATGGGGTCTGTCCGAGGCAGTGGCAAGCGAGATCTGGTCTCGATTCGGTCACCCGGTTGCAGACCTCTTCGCCAGCAAGGAGAACTTCAAATGCCCTCTTTGGTTCTCCCTCAGGGCTTCGGATTGCCCCCCACTAGGCGGGGACGCTTTAGCCCATTCGAGGTGGCCGGTCGGTCTGCTGTTCGCCTTCCCTCCTCCGCGGCTCCTTCTCCCCTTGATTTGGAGGACGAGGCGGGGGGGGGGCTGAGGTTAATTCTAGTAGCACCAGACTCCCCGGGGGCGCTCTGGTTCCCAGAGCTGGTGCGCATGGCGGTCGGGGCCCCGTGGGCCATTCCTTGGGGCCCCGCTGCCCTGTGTCAGGCGGGGGGGACTCTGACAGCGCCCCCGGTGCTGGGCCGGCCTCTCAAGGTGTGGCTCCTGCACGGGACGAGCTGATAGGGACTTTGGACCCGGACGTTCTCCACACGCTGGAGAACGCCCGGGCCCCGTCAACACGCAGGCTTTATGCCTCAAAGTGGGGGATTTTCTCCCGCTGGTGTTCAGACAGGTCCTTGGACCCCAGCTCTTGTTTGGTCTCCGCTATCCTGTCTTTCCTGCAACATTTGCTGGATAACGGGCGGAATGTGGCGACACTGTGTGAGTGTTCGCATCAGCCATAGCGACGAGGCATGTCGGTTTTGAGGGTGCTTCGGTTCGCGCCCACCCCTTGGTGGCGCGTTTCCTGCGGGGTGCCTGCAGGCTTCGACCTCCTGCAAGGCCTTCCAGCCCTCAGTGGGATCTCCAGTTGGTACTGGACTCTCTCACAGGCCCGACCTTCGAGCCTCTTGACCAAGTCCCACTGGATATCTTGTCTTTCAAGGTATCGCTCCATCTGGCACTAACAACCACGAAGAGAGCAAGTGAGCTTTGTGCCCTCTCCATTAGCCCTGAGTGTCTTTCCTTTGGCGTCGAGGAGTCTTCGGTGTCTTTGCGTCCTAACCCAGCGTTCCGCCCGAAGATTCTGAGTTCCTTGTTCCGGGCGACGACCTTCACGCTGCGGGCCTTTCACCCGCCGCCCCACCCCGACCCGGGTCAGGAACGTCTCCACCTGTTGTGTCCAGTGAGGGCGTTGGCCTGTTACTTGCGGCGGGTGGCCGAGTTTAGGCGCTCTGATGCCCTCTTTGTCTGCCACGGTAGATGCCGGCGGGGAGAGGCGGTCTCCCCCCAGAGGTTCTCTCATTGGGTGAGTTCGGCCATTATCCGGGCCTACCGCGCAGCGGGTGGATCCGCTCCTAGCGGTCTGAGGGCACATTCCACCCGTGGCGTGGCAGCCTCAGTGGCTATTTGCGGGGTGTGGCAGCAGAGGATATCTGCTCAGCTGCCTCTTGGGCGTCCACGTCTACCTTTGCTAAGGCCTATCTCCTCGACGTAACGGCGGGATCAGTAGCTCATACTGTTTTGAGCGCTGCTGTGCCCCCCTCAGGGCCCACGGCTCAAGTGGTTTTTGGACCCTGGGCCGGCGGGGCCCTAGCGATGCTGCTCCAGGAGCGGCGTCCAGCTGGGGTTACATTTATCCCGTCAGGCTTCGCCTTTTGGGTAAACCAATAGCGAAGCCGTTAGAGGGCGGAGCACCAATGACGTAGAACCCCTGAGTTATCTATCATAACCTCAGGTTCTACGAGTTGGTGCGAAGCCCTCTAACCTCGTCGCCCAGCGGCCGCCCTTCTCGCTGAGTTTTCAGTTGGAGAAAGTGCGGCGGGTGCTTCCCGCCTTTATAGGAAGTGGACTGCCCCCTGCTGGGTGGCGAGTTCATTAAGCTTTCTCAGAGACGAGGCGGTGCCTCGGGGTAAACCAATAGCGAAGCCGTTAGAGGGCTTCGCACCAACTCGTAGAACCTGAGGTTATGATAGATAACTCAGGGGTTATAAAACAGCAAGATGTTATAACAAATGGTTGGAAGACTACTTAATGATGCAAGAGTCAATAGACCTACTAAGTAAAAACAACCGGAAGCACCAGTTCTTCTAAATCTAGAGGTTCCACCGAGAGTTGAACTCGGATCACTGTATTCAAAGTCCAGAGTGCTAACCATTACACAATGGAACCAAGTTGACGTGTAATCAAGATGTTTCATAATCAAGGACACTAAAGCAAAGGAGTAGATCGGGAAAAGGTTTTACCATTGATCCAAGAGTTTTTAAAATATCCCAAAGCTTTTCCTTCAAGCAGGATTTGAACCAGGGACCTAAGGATGGCTTTAATGCTCTACAGTCCTTCCCTTTACCAATTGAGCTATCGAAGGTCAATTAAATAGAAAATAACATAGTGCATAACCATTTTCAACAATATGTATATAAATGTAAAGCTTGTTATCCTACAAAATGTGAGGCAATAGAAATGCTAGCAGAGGATGGTTTCGATCCATCGACCTCTGGGTTATGGGCCCAGCACGCTTCCGCTGCTCCACTCTGCTACTAGGGCTGTGGTTATAAAACAGCAAGATGTTTTAACAAATGTTGGAAGCCTACTTAATTATGCAAGAGTCACCAGACCTACTAAGTAAAAACAACCGGAAGTACCAGTTCTTCTAAATCAAGAGGTTCCAACGAGAGTTGAACTCGGATCACTGTATACAAAGTCCAGAGTGCTAACCATTACACAATGGAACCAAGTTGACGCGTAATCAAGATGTTTCATAATCAAGGAAACTAAAGCAAAGGAGAAGATAGGGAAACGGTTGTTAAACCGTTCCCCATTGATCCAAGAGTTTTTAAAATATCCCAAAGCTTTTCCTTCAAGCAGGATTTGAACCAGGGACCTAAGGATGGCTTTAATGCTCTACAGTCCTCCCCTCTACCAATTGAGCTATCGAAGGTCAATTAAATAGAAAATAACATAGTGTATAACCATTTTCAACAATATGTATATAAATGTAAAGCTTGTTATCCTACAGAATGTGAGGCAATAGAAATGCTAGCAGAGGATGGTTTCGATCCATCAGCCTCTGGGTTAAGGCCCCGGCACGCTTCCGCTGCGCCACTCTGCTACCAGGGTTGTGGTTATAAAACAGCAAGATATTATAACAAATGGTTGGAAGACTACTTAATGATGCAAGAGTCAATAGACCGAAGTAAAAATGACCGGAAGTACCAGTTCTTCTAAATCTAGAGGTTCCACCGAGACTTGAACTCGGATCATAGGATTCAAATTCCAGAGTGCTAACCATTACACCATGGAACCAATGGTAACTACAAGACATGTAATCAAAATGTTTCATAAGCAAGGACACTAAAGCAAAGGAGAGGATAGGAAACAGGTTTTACCATTGATCCAAGAGTATTTAAAATATCCCAAAGCTTTTCCTTCAAGCCGGATTTGAACCAGGGTCCTAAGGATGGCTTTAATGCTCTACAGTCCTCCCCTCTACCAATTGAGCTAATGAAGGTCAATTAAATAGAAAATAACATAGTGTATAACCATTTTCAACAATATGTATATAAATGTAAAGCTTGTAATCCTACAGAATGTGAGGCAATACAAATGCTAGCAGAGGATGGTTTCGATCCATCGACCTCTGGGTTATGGGCCCAGCACGCTTCCGCTGCGCCACTCTGCTACTAGGGTTGTGGTTATAAAACAGCAAGATGTTAAAATAAATGGTTGGAAGAATACTTAATGATGCAAGAGTCAATAGACCGAAGTAAAAATGACCGGAAGTACCAGTTCTTCTAAATCTAGAGGTTCCACCGAGACTTGAACTCGGATCACTGGATTCAAAGTCAAGAGTACTAACCATTACACCATGGAACCAATGGTAACTACAAGACATGTAATCAAAATGTTTCATAAGCAAGGACACTAAAGCAAAGGAGAGGATAGGGAACAGGTTTAGCCATTGATCCAAGAGTCTCTGAAATATCCCAAAGGTTTATCTCTTCAACCTTAAGAAAAACCTTTTCCTTCGAGCTAGATTTGAACAAGCTAACATAAGGATGGCTTTAATCCTCTACAGTCCTCCATTCAACCAACTGAGCTATAGAAATGCTAGCAGAGGATGGTTTCGATCCATCGACCTCTGGGTTATGGGCCCAGCACGCTTCCGCTGCGCCACTCTGCTACTAGGGTTGTGGTTATAAAACAGCAAGATGTTAAAATAAATGGTTGGAAGAATACTTAATGATGCAAGAGTCAATAGACCGAAGTAAAAATGACCGGAAGTACCAGTTCTTCTAAATCTAGAGGTTCCACCAAGACTTGAACTCGGATCACTGGATTCAAACTCAAGAGTACTAACCACTACACCATGAAACCAATGGTAACTACAAGACATGTAATCAAAATGTTTCATAAGCAAGGACACTAAAGCAAAGGAGAGGATAGGGAACAGGTTTAGCCATTGATCCAAGAGTCTCTGAAATATCCCAAAGGTTTATCTCTTCAACCTTAAGAAAAACCTTTTTCTTCGAGCTAGATTTGAACAAGCTAACATAAGGATGGCTTTAATCCTCTACAGTCCTCCATTCAACCAACTGAGCTATAGAAATGCTAGCAGAGGATGGTTTCGATCCATCGACCTCTGGGTTATGGGCCCAGCACGCTTCCGCTGCGCCACTCTGCTACTAGGTTTGTGGTTATAAAACAGCAAGATTTTTTAACAAAAGGTTGGAACACTACTTAATGATGCAAGAGTCAATAGACCTACTAAGTAAAAACAACCGGAAGTACCAGTTCTTCTAAATCAAGAGGTTCCACCGAGAATTGAACTCGGATCACTGGATTCAAAGTCCAGAGTGCTAACCATTACACAATGGAACCAAGTTGACGCGTAATCAAGATGTTTCATAAACAAGGACACTAAAGCAAAGGAGAGTATAAGGAATAGGTTTAACCATTGATCCAAGAGTTTTTAAAATATCCCAAAGGTGTATCTCTTCAACCTTACGAAAAATCTTTTCCTTCAAGCCGGATTTGAACCAGGGACCTAAGGATGGCTTAAATGCTCTATAGTCCTCCCCTCTACCAACTGAGCTATCAAATGTAAATGAACTAGAAAATAACATAGTGTATAACGATTTTCCACAATATGTATATAGATGTAAGGCTTGTTATCCTACAGAATGTGAGGCAATAGAAATGCTAGCAGAGGATGGTTTCGATCCAT
The DNA here is from genome assembly GCF_982586985.1 of Callionymus lyra. NCBI lineage: Eukaryota > Metazoa > Chordata > Actinopteri > Syngnathiformes > Callionymidae > Callionymus > Callionymus lyra. The sequence continues at coordinate 4,147,889 of NC_141825.1, read as the reverse complement.
CGACCTCTGGGTTATGGGCCCAGCACGCTTCCGCTGCGCCACTCTGCTACTAGGGTTGTGGTTATAAAACAGCAAGATGTTATAACAAATGGTTGGAAGACTACTTACTGATGCAAGAGTCAATAGACCGAAGTAAAAATGACCGGAAGTACCAGTTCTTCTAAATCTAGAGGTTCCACCGAGACTTGAACTCGGCTCATAGGATTCAAATTCCAGAGTGCTAACCATTACACCATGGAACCAATGGTAACTACAAGACATGTAATCAAAATGTTTCATAAGCAAGGACACTAAAGCAAAGGAGAGGATAGGGAACAGGTTTAGCCATTGATCCAAGAGTCTCTGAAATATCTCAAAGGTTTATCTCTTCAACCTTAAGAAAAACCTTTTCCTTCGAGCTAGATTTGAATGAGCTAACCTAAGGATGGCTTTTATCCTCTACAGTCCTCTGTTCTACCAACTGCGCTTTAGAAATGCTAGCAGAGGATGGTTTCGATCCATAGACCTCTGGGTTATGGGCCCAGCACGCCTCCGCTGCGCTACTCTGCTACAAGGGTTCTGGTTATAAAACAGCAAGATGTTATAACAAATGGTTGGAAGACTACTTAATGATGCAAGAGTCAATAGACCTACTAAGTAAAAACAACCGGAAGTACCAGTTCTTCTAAATCAAGAGGTTCCACCGAGACTTGAACTCGGATCACTGGATTCAAAGTCCAGAGTGCTAACCATTACACCATGGAACCAATGGTAACTACAAGACATGTAATCAAAATGTTTCATAAGCATGGACATTAAAGCAAAGGAGAGGATAGGGAACAGGTTTAGCCATTGCTCCAAGAGTCTCTGAAATATCCCAAAGGTTTATCTCTTCAACCTTAAGAAAATGTTTTTCCTTCGAGTTGGATTTGAACGAGCTAACCTAAGGATGGCTTTAATCCTCTACAGTCCTCCGTTCTACCAACTGAGCTATAGAAATGCTAGCAGAGGATGGTTTCGATCCATCGACCTCTGGGTTATGGGCCCAGCACGCCTCCGCTGCGCTACTCTGCTACAAGGGTTCTGGTTATAAAACAGCAAGATGTTATAACAAATGGTTGGAAGACTACTTAATGATGCAAGAGTCAATAGACCTACTAAGTAAAAACAACCGGAAGTACCAGTTCTTCTAAATCAAGAGGTTCCACCGAGACTTGAACTCGGATCACTGGATTCAAAGTCCAGAGTGCTAACCATTACACCATGGAACCAATGGTAACTACAAGACATGTAATCAAAATGTTTCATAAGCATGGACATTAAAGCAAAGGAGAGGATAGGGAACAGGTTTAGCCATTGCTCCAAGAGTCTCTGAAATATCCCAAAGGTTTATCTCTTCAACCTTAAGAAAATGTTTTTCCTTCGAGTTGGATTTGAACGAGCTAACCTAAGGATGGCTTTAATCCTCTACAGTCCTCCGTTCTACCAACTGAGCTATAGAAATGCTAGCAGAGGATGGTTTCGATCCATCGACCTCTGGGTTATGGGCCCAGCACGCTTCCGCTGCGCCACTCTGCTACTAGGGTTGTGGTTATAAAACAGCAAGATGTTATAACAAATGGTTGGAAGAATACTTAATGATGCAAGAGTCAATAGACCGAAGTAAAAATGACCGGAAGTACCAGTTCTTCTAAATCTAGAGGTTCCACCGAGACTTGAACTCAGATCACTGGATTCAAAGTCCAGAGTGCTAACCATTACACCATGGAACCAATGGTAACTACAAGACATGTAATCAAAATGTTTCATAAGCATGGACACTAAAGCAAAGGAGAGGATAGGGAACAGGTTTAGCCATTGATCCAAGAGTCTCTGAAATATCCCAAAGGTTTATCTCTTCAACCTTAAGAAAACGTTTTTCCTTCGAGCTGGATTTTAACGAGCTAACCTAAGGATGGCTTTAATCCTCTACAGTCCTCCATTCTACCAACTGAGCTATAGAAATGCTAGCAGAGGATGGTTTCGATCCATCGACCTCTGGGTTATGGGCCCAGCACGCTTCCACTGCGCCACTCTGCTACTAGGGTTGTGGTTATAAAACAGCAAGATGTTATAACAAATGGTTGGAAGAATACTTAATGATGCAAGAGTCAATAGACCGAAGTAAAAATGACCAGAAGTAGCAGTTCTTCTAAATCTAGAGGTTCCACCGAGACTTGAACTCGGATCACTGGACTCAAAGTCCAGAGTGCTAACCATTACACCATGGAACCAATGTTAACTTCATGACATGTAATCAAAATGTTTCATAAGCAAGGACACTAAAGCAAAGGAGAAGATAGGGAAAAGGTTTTACCATTGATCCAAGAGTATTTAAAATATCCCAAAGCTTTTCCTTCAAGCCGGATTTGAACCAGGGTCCCAAGGATGGCTTTAATGCTCTACAGTCCTCCCCTCTACCAATTGAGCTATCGAAGGTCAATTAAATAGAAAATAACATAGTGTATAACCATTTTCAACAATATGTATATAAATGTAAAGCTTGTAATCCTACAGAATGTGAGGCAATAGAAATGCTAGCAGAGGATGGTTTCGATCCATCGACCTCTGGGTTATGGGCCCAGCACGCTTCCGCTGCGCCACTCTGCTACTAGGGTTGTGGTTATAAAACAGCAAGATGTTAAAATAAATGGTTGGAAGAATACTTAATGATGCAAGAGTCAATAGACCGAAGTAAAAATGACCGGAAGTACCAGTTCTTCTAAATCTAGAGGTTCCACCAAGACTTGAACTCGGATCACTGGATTCAAACTCAAGAGTACTAACCACTACACCATGGAACCAATGGTAACTACAAGACATGTAATCAAAATGTTTCATAAGCAAGGACACTAAAGCAAAGGAGAGGATAGGGAACAGGTTTAGCCATTGATCCAAGAGTCTCTGAAATATCCCAAAGGTTTATCTCTTCAACCTTAAGAAAAACCTTTTTCTTCGAGCTAGATTTGAACAAGCTAACATAAGGATGGCTTTAATCCTCTACAGTCCTCCATTCAACCAACTGAGCTATAGAAATGCTAGCAGAGGATGGTTTCGATCCATCGACCTCTGGGTTATGGGCCCAGCACGCTTCCGCTGCGCCACTCTGCTACTAGGTTTGTGGTTATAAAACAGCAAGATTTTTTAACAAAAGGTTGGAACACTACTTAATGATGCAAGAGTCAATAGACCTACTAAGTAAAAACAACCGGAAGTACCAGTTCTTCTAAATCAAGAGGTTCCACCGAGAATTGAACTCGGATCACTGGATTCAAAGTCCAGAGTGCTAACCATTACACAATGGAACCAAGTTGACGCGTAATCAAGATGTTTCATAAACAAGGACACTAAAGCAAAGGAGAGTATAAGGAATAGGTTTAACCATTGATCCAAGAGTTTTTAAAATATCCCAAAGGTGTATCTCTTCAACCTTACGAAAAATCTTTTCCTTCAAGCCGGATTTGAACCAGGGACCTAAGGATGGCTTAAATGCTCTATAGTCCTCCCCTCTACCAACTGAGCTATCAAATGTAAATGAGCTAGAAAATAACATAGTGTATAACGATTTTCCACAATATGTATATAGATGTAAGGCTTGTTATCCTACAGAATGTGAGGCAATAGAAATGCTAGCAGAGGATGGTTTCGATCCATCGACCTCTGGGTTATGGGCCCAGCACGCTTCCGCTGCGCCACTCTGCTACTAGGGTTGTGGTTATAAAACAGCAAGATGTTATAACAAATGGTTGGAAGACTACTTACTGATGCAAGAGTCAATAGACCGAAGTAAAAATGACCGGAAGTACCAGTTCTTCTAAATCTAGAGGTTCCACCAAGACTTGAACTCCGATCACTGGATTCAAAGTCAAGAGTACTAACCATTACACCATGGAACCAATGGTAACTACAAGACATGTAATCAAAATGTTTCATAAGCAAGGACACTAAAGCAAAGGAGAGGATAGGGAACAGGTTTAGCCATTGATCCAAGAGTCTCTGAAATATCCCAAAGGTTTATCTCTTCAACCTTAAGAAAAACCTTTTCCTTCGAGCTAGATTTGAACAAGCTAACATAAGGATGGCTTTAATCCTCTACAGTCCTCCGTTCTACCAACTGAGCTATAGAAATGCTAGCAGAGGATGGTTTTGATCCATCGACCTCTGGGTTATGGGCCCAGCACGCTTCTGCTGCGCCACTCTGCTACCAGGGCTGTGGTTATAAAACAGCAAGATGTTTTAACAAATGTTGGGAGACTACTTAATTATGCAAGAGTCACCAGACCTACTAAGTAAAAACAACCGGAAGTACCAGTTCTTCTAAATCAAGAGGTTCCACCGAGAGTTGAACTCGGATCACTGTATACAAAGTCCAGAGTGCTAACCATTACACAATGGAACCAAGTTGACGCGTAATCAAGATGTTTCATAATCAAGGAAACTAAAGCAAAGGAGAAGATGGGGAAACTGTTGTTAAACCGTTCCCCATTGATCCAAGAGTTTTTAAAATATCCCAAAGCTTTTCCTTCAAGCAGGATTTGAACCAGGGACCTAAGGATGGCTTTAATGCTCTACAGTCCTCCCCTCTGCCAATTGAGCTATTGAAGGTCAATTAAATAGAAAATAACATATTGTATAACCATTTTCAACAATATGTATATAAATGTAAAGCTTGTTATCCTACAGAATGTGAGGCAATAGAAATGCTAGCAGAGGATGGTTTCGATCCATCAACCTCTGGGTTAAGGCCCCGGCACGCTTCCGCTGCGCCACTCTGCTACCAGGGTTGTGGTTATAAAACAGCAAGATATTATAACAAATGGTTGGAAGACTACTTAATGATGCAAGAGTCAAAAGACCGAAGTAAAAATGACCGGAAGTACCAGTTCTTCTAAATCTAGAGGTTCCACCGAGACTTGAACTCGGCTCATAGGATTCAAATTCCAGAGTGCTAACCATTACACCATGGAACCAATGGTAACTACAAGACATGTAATCAAAATGTTTCATAAGCAAGGACACTAAAGCAAAGGAGAGGATAGGGAACAGGTTTAGCCATTGATCCAAGAGTCTCTGAAATATCTCAAAGGTTTATCTCTTCAACCTTAAGAAAAACCTTTTCCTTCAAGCTAGATTTGAATGAGCTAACCTAAGGATGGCTTTTATCCTCTACAGTCCTCTGTTCTACCAACTGCGCTTTAGAAATGCTAGCAGAGGATGGTTTCGAACCATCGACCTCTGGGTTATGGGCCCAGCACGCCTCCGCTGCGCTACTCTGCTACAAGGGTTCTGGTTATAAAACAGCAAGATGTTATAACAAATGGTTGGAAGACTACTTAATGATGCAAGAGTCAATAGACCTACTAAGTAAAAACAACCGGAAGTACCAGTTCTTCTAAATCAAGAGGTTCCACCGAGACTTGAACTCGGATCACTGGATTCAAAGTCCAGAGTGCTAACCATTACACCATGGAACCAATGGTAACTACAAGACATGTAATCAAAATGTTTCATAAGCATGGACATTAAAGCAAAGGAGAGGATAGGGAACAGGTTTAGCCATTGCTCCAAGAGTCTCTGAAATATCCCAAAGGTTTATCTCTTCAACCTTAAGAAAATGTTTTTCCTTCGAGTTGGATTTGAACGAGCTAACCTAAGGATGGCTTTAATCCTCTACAGTCCTCCGTTCTACCAACTGAGCTATAGAAATGCTAGCAGAGGATGGTTTCGATCCATCGACCTCTGGGTTATGGGCCCAGCACGCTTCCGCTGCGCCACTCTGCTACCAGGGTTGTGGTTATAAAACAGCAAGATGTTAAAATAAATGGTTGGAAGAATACTTAATGATGCAAGAGTCAATAGACCGAAGTAAAAATGACCGGAAGTACCAGTTCTTCTAAATCTAGAGGTTCCACCAAGACTTGAACTCGGATCACTGGATTCAAACTCAAGAGTACTAACCACTACACCATGGAACCAATGGTAACTACAAGACATGTAATCAAAATGTTTCATAAGCAAGGACACTAAAGCAAAGGAGAGGATAGGGAACAGGTTTAGCCATTGATCCAAGAGTCTCTGAAATATCCCAAAGGTTTATCTCTTCAACCTTAAGAAAAACCTTTTTCTTTGAGCTAGATTTGAACAAGCTAACATAAGGATGGCTTTAATCCTCTACAGTCCTCCATTCAACCAACTGAGCTATAGAAATGCTAGCAGAGGATGGTTTCGATCCATCGACCTCTGGGTTATGGGCCCAGCACGCTTCCGCTGCGCCACTCTGCTACTAGGTTTGTGGTTATAAAACAGCAAGATTTTTTAACAAAAGGTTGGAACACTACTTAATGATGCAAGAGTCAATAGACCTACTAAGTAAAAACAACCGGAAGTACCAGTTCTTCTAAATCAAGAGGTTCCACCGAGAATTGAACTCGGATCACTGGATTCAAAGTCCAGAGTGCTAACCATTACACAATGGAACCAAGTTGACGCGTAATCAAGATGTTTCATAAACAAGGACACTAAAGCAAAGGAGAGTATAAGGAATAGGTTTAACCATTGATCCAAGAGTTTTTAAAATATCCCAAAGGTGTATCTCTTCAACCTTACGAAAAATATTTTCCTTCAAGCCGGATTTGAACCAGGGACCTAAGGATGGCTTAAATGCTCTATAGTCCTCCCCTCTACCAACTGAGCTATCAAATGTAAATGAACTAGAAAACAACATAGTGTATAACGATTTTCCACAATATGTATATAGATGTAAGGCTTGTTATCCTACAGAATGTGAGGCAATAGAAATGCTAGCAGAGGATGGTTTCGATCCATCGACCTCTGGGTTATGGGCCCAGCACGCTTCCGCTGCGCCACTCTGCTACTAGGGTTGTGGTTATAAAACAGCAAGATGTTATAACAAATGGTTGGAAGACTACTTACTGATGCAAGAGTCAATAGACCGAAGTAAAAATGACCGGAAGTACCAGTTCTTCTAAATCTAGAGGTTCCACCAAGACTTGAACTCCGATCACTGGATTCAAAGTCAAGAGTACTAACCATTACACCATGGAACCAATGGTAACTACAAGACATGTAATCAAAATGTTTCATAAGCAAGGACACTAAAGCAAAGGAGAGGATAGGGAACAGGTTTAGCCATTGATCCAAGAGTCTCTGAAATATCCCAAAGGTTTATCTCTTCAACCTTAAGAAAAACCTTTTCCTTCGAGCTAGATTTGAACAAGCTAACATAAGGATGGCTTTAATCCTCTACAGTCCTCCGTTCTACCAACTGAGCTATAGAAATGCTAGCAGAGGATGGTTTTGATCCATCGACCTCTGGGTTATGGGCCCAGCACGCTTCTGCTGCGCCACTCTGCTACCAGGGCTGTGGTTATAAAACAGCAAGATGTTTTAACAAATGTTGGGAGACTACTTAATTATGCAAGAGTCACCAGACCTACTAAGTAAAAACAACCGGAAGTACCAGTTCTTCTAAATCAAGAGGTTCCACCGAGAGTTGAACTCGGATCACTGTATACAAAGTCCAGAGTGCTAACCATTACACAATGGAACCAAGTTGACGCGTAATCAAGATGTTTCATAATCAAGGAAACTAAAGCAAAGGAGAAGATAGGGAAACGGTTGTTAAACCGTTCCCCATTGATCCAAGAGTTTTTAAAATATCCCAAAGCTTTTCCTTCAAGCAGGATTTGAACCAGGGACCTAAGGATGGCTTTAATGCTCTACAGTCCTCCCCTCTGCCAATTGAGCTATTGAAGGTCAATTAAATAGAAAATAACATAGTGTATAACCATTTTCAACAATATGTATATAAATGTAAAGCTTGTTATCCTACAGAATGTGAGGCAATAGAAATGCTAGCAGAGGATGGTTTCGATCCATCAACCTCTGGGTTAAGGCCCCGGCACGCTTCCGCTGCGCCACTCTGCTACCAGGGTTGTGGTTATAAAACAGCAAGATATTATAACAAATGGTTGGAAGACTACTTAATGATGCAAGAGTCAAAAGACCGAAGTAAAAATGACCGGAAGTACCAGTTCTTCTAAATCTAGAGGTTCCACCGAGACTTGAACTCGGCTCATAGGATTCAAATTCCAGAGTGCTAACCATTACACCATGGAACCAATGGTAACTACAAGACATGTAATCAAAATGTTTCATAAGCAAGGACACTAAAGCAAAGGAGAGGATAGGGAACAGGTTTAGCCATTGATCCAAGAGTCTCTGAAATATCTCAAAGGTTTATCTCTTCAACCTTAAGAAAAACCTTTTCCTTCAAGCTAGATTTGAACGAGCTAACCTAAGGATGGCTTTTATCCTCTACAGTCCTCTGTTCTACCAACTGAGCTTTAGAAATGCTAGCAGGGGATGGTTTCGATCCATCGACCTCTGGGTTATGGGCCCAGCACGCCTCCGCTGCGCTACTCTGCTACAAGGGTTCTGGTTATAAAACAGCAAGATGTTATAACAAATGGTTGGAAGACTACTTAATGATGCAAGAGTCAATAGACCTACTAAGTAAAAACAACCGGAAGTACCAGTTCTTCTAAATCAAGAGGTTCCACCGAGACTTGAACTCGGATCACTGGATTCAAAGTCCAGAGTGCTAACCATTACACAATGGAGCCAAGTTGACGCGTAATCAAGATGTTTCATAAACAAGGACACTAAAGCAAAGGAGAGTATAAGGAATAGGTTTAACCATTGATCCAAGAGTTTTTAAAATATCCCAAAGGTGTATCTCTTCAACCTTAAGAAAAATATTTTCCTTCAAGCTGGATTTGAACCAGGGACCTAAGGATGGCTTAAATGCTGTACAGTCCTCCCCTCTACCACCTAGCTATCGAATGTAAATGGACTAGAAAATAACATAGTGTATAACCATTTTCCACAATATGTATATAGATGTAAGGCTTGTTATCCTACAGAATGTGAGGCAATAGAAATGCTAGCAGAGGATGGTTTCGATCCATCGACCTCTGGGTTATGGGCCCAGCACGCTTCCGCTGCGCCACTCTGCTACTAGGGTTGTGGGTATAAAACAGCAAGATGTTATAATAAATGGTTGGAAGAATACTTAATGATGCAAGAGTCAATAGACCGAAGTAAAAATGACCGGAAGTACCAGTTCTTCTAAATCTAGAGGTTCCACCGAGACTTGAACTCGGATCACTGGATTCAAAGTCAAGAGTACTAACCATTACACCATGGAACCAATGGTAACTACAAGACATGTAATCAAAATGTTTCATAAGCAAGGACACTAAAGCAAAGGAGAGGATAGGGAACAGGTTTAGCCATTGATCCAAGAGTCTCTGAAATATCCCAAAGGTTTATCTCTTCAACCTTAAGAAAACGTTTTTCCTTCGAGCTGGATTTGAACGAGCTAACCTAAGGATGGCTTTAATCCTCTACAGTCATCCATTCTACCAACTGAGCTATAGAAATGCTAGCAGAGGATGGTTTCGATCCATCGACCTCTGGTGGGTGTCAAACTGGTCCAGAAGAGGGCCAGGGTGGTGTAGGTTTTTGTTCCAACCAGTCAAGCACATATAGTTTAACCAATCAGGCAACTGTAGACAGTAATCGATTAATTGTCAGTCAGGTGTTGATTGTTTAAGCCGACACCTGATTGATTAACTCATGTGTGCTTGACTGGTTGGAACAAAAACCTACACCACCCTGGCCCTCTTCTGGACCAGTTTGACACCCCTGCTCTTTAGAGACATTGAAATCGAATTAGGGCAAAATAATGCTGTCAGAAGTGGGATTTGAACCCACGTCTCCAGGGGAGACTGCAACTTGAACGTAGTGCCTTAAATTTGGCCATCCTACCTATACAGTACTCCCAAGAATGATTGGCACTGTGGTTTAGATGATTAAACAAAAACATTTGAAATTTCACATTGAAGAACAGACATACTTTATAAATACATTGAATGGAATATAGTGAAAGAAATCTTTGAGAAGTGAGTCAAACACCAATTACAGGGTAGACTCACCTGAACGCAGCGCCTTAGACCGCTCGGCTATCCTGACCATAGTCCATATGAAGATATATTGCTGTTCAATTTAGATGATTAAACAAAAACATTTGCACTTAATCATTGAAGCTTAGACATACTTTATAAAGACATCGAAAAGGAATTAAGCCAAAATAATGCTGTCAGAAGTGGGATTTCAACCCATGCCTCCAGGGGAGACTGGACCTGAACGCAGTGCCTTAAACCGCTCGAATATCCTGACTATAGTCCATATGAATATTTGCTGTTCAATTTAGATGATTAAAAAAAACATTTAAACATTGAAGCTCAGAAATACTTTATAGAGACATTGAAATGGAATAAGGGCCAAATAATCTTGTGAGAAGTGAGATTCAAACACTGGCTACAGGATAGACTGAAACCTGAATGCAGCGCCTTAGACCGCTCGGCCATCCTGACTGTAGTCCATATGAAGATAAGCTGTTCTATTTAGATGATTAAACAAAAACATTTAAACTTAAACATTGAAGCTCAGACATACTTTATAAATACATTGAAATGGAATAAGGGCAATATAATCTCTTGAGAAGTGGGATTTGAACTGACGCCTCCAGGGGAGACTGTGACCTGAACGCAGTGCCTTAGACTGCTCAGCTATCCGGACTATATTCCATATGAAGATTTGCTGTTCAATTTAGATGATTAAACTAAAACATATGAACTTAAACATTGAAGCTCAGACATACTTTATAGAGACATTGAAATGGAATTAGGGCAAAATAATGCTGTCAGAAGTGGGATTCCAACCCATGCCTAGAGGGGAGACCTGTGATCTGAAAGAAGCACCTTAGACTGCTCAGCCATCCTGACTATACTCCCAAGAAGAAAAAGCACCGTGGTTTAGATGATTAAACAAAAACATTTGAACATTATCAGTTTAATCTTGAACTTTTAAATATATATTTTATTGAGTATTGTTTTGATTGTTTAAGCACTTTGTGAGCTTGGTCTGGAAAAGCGCTATACAAATAAAAATTACTTACTTACTTACATTCACATTGAAGCTCAGACATACTTTATAAAGATATTGAAATGGAATAAGGGCAAAAATAATCTTGTGAGAAGTTTGATTCATACACTGGCTACAGGGTAGACTGAAACCTGAACGCAGCGCCTTCAACCGCTCGGCTATCCTGAATGTTCGCGATATAAATATTAGCTCTTTCGTTTAGATGATGAAACAAAAACATTTGAACTTTTACATTGAAGCTCAGAGATACTTTATAAAGACATTCAAATGGAATAAGGGCAAAATAATCTTGTGAGGAGTGGGATTCAAACACCGGCTCCAGGGTAGGGTCATTTACAGTGAATATATGATTCCAGGGAGCATTTGCCAGTTGCAAAACCTCTTTGTCGAGAATGTACAGCTGCATGTGGGCCATATTGCAAACACAAATCCTGTTTAAAAAAAACACAAATGTTACTTTAGAAATGTAAAATAAATATTTTTAATGATCAGAATCATATTGAACGTTATGGGCTTGCACTTAATTTAAGAAGGTACCTTATTATTATTGATAATACATTTCATTTATTTTGCATTTTTCGTCAAACAATGTTTTAAAGAGCTCTTACTTTTTAATAACAAATTACTGACAACAAACTTGTATGGAGAAATTTTAGTAATAAGTTTATCCAAATTTTCCACATAGACTCGTAATAATACAACATTATTTTACTGAAAGACTGAAATCAACCCTGCACAATTTGAACAAATATACTCCTTCAAATTGATTTCCAGACAATACATCACATTAATGTCGTGATTTATGTCCAACTGCTGCAAACCGGGACATGGCAACTTTTGCAACGTTTAGCGAGTGCTCATTGGAAATGTGGTCTCCCGTCGGGCTAAACACTACCACTTTAGTCCACCGGCGTCACTTGACAAAAAATAGCACAATGCTGCTTTAAAACCTATTTACATGCTGTAATGAAGTAAACACGCGAGGAAGATCCGACCTTTGTTTACTTCATTAGTTTTTATTCACATCGTTATTATTAAACGGATCATAGATAAATGTTTCGAAAGAGAATATTAAATATAAATATAAATTTATTTAATTTTCATTTAATAAAACAAAATACAAGGCGTATTTTCTTTCTATTATAATCCAAAGGGAATAATCAGAATAGAAAAATCGGTGGATTTTGAATTTGTAAAATGAACAACAACATTTAAATGACTAAAGAACTAAAACAGAAAAACTGGTCGTTTTTCTATTACTGAACAGGAAATCTGGATTTACAAAACAACAGATCATAGGAGAGTCTGACGCGCTAAACTATTCCGCATTTAATCGCATTGCCATGTATTTTCTTTACAGTACATTGTTTTCCGAGGTGGCAAACGGCTGTGCCTCGAGGAAGAAGACATCCCTGCAAACAAATTCTGTCTGTTTGTTACTCTCTCTGTCTTCTTGCCTGTGCGTCTGTTTGTGTCATTGTGTCTCTTTCTCTCCATTCCATATACTTTTCAATTATCTGGCCAAGTTTCTTCATAATGATTTTTATAAACCGCCTCTCTAAAATAAACTAAATATACAGTAGTGTTGGTTTGTTTTGAAGCTTAAAAGCTATTTAATGACAAAGCCACTAACACAAGATTGATGTAACAACTGAAGCCTGAGAAAGTAATACCTGGCGCCTTTATTCACGGAAAGGTTGATCAATAGTTCTTAGCACATACACACACTAACTTAAGTATATTCTGGCCGAAAATCTTTTTTGGGCTCCACTTTCGGGCCTTATGTTTGCAGATATTTCTGCAGATTACAAGCCATCTTTTGCCAACTCCAAAATTGTAATGGCGCAAGGTTCCAAAGTCATTCTCTCTCCTGTTAACTGCACAAATCCTGACCTGCACTGGCTCAATTCAAGTATATCTATCTGCAGAGGCAGAGGATTCAGACCGACCGTCGATTCAGACAGGAAGTGGGTTTAGACGATGCATTGGGGGCGTGGTCAATTCCGGAAGTGGCCTCAGACTAACTACGCCTTCTTTTTATTTTGTGAAAGACTTATCGAAGACTAAGAGAGGAAGATGGAGGAATTTGTACAAGACGCAAAAACAATTAAAACTGTGACAACACGGTAAATTAAAGAAATTAAAATTTTAGCCTTTCTTTTAAATATTTTTTACGTTTCTTTTAAATGTTAACTGTCATTTCATTTCATAACGTTTTCACGTAGTTACATTTCTTTTTTTTTTCGCTTTTGTAAATGTTTATTGTCCTTTCATTTCATAACGTTTTCACGTAGTTAAATGGCGGACAACAGGGTAAAATAAACAAATGAGATTTTTTACCTTTCTTTTACACGCTTTTTTAGATGTTAACTGTCATTTCATTTCATAAAGTTTTCACGTAGTTATATTATTTTTTTTCGCTTTTTTTAACACAATTTTAACATTTCTTTTTTTACGTTTTCACGTTGTTTTTTAAATGTTTACTGTCATTTCATAACTTTTCCGCATCGTAAAATGACCATTTTTACGCTTTTTTAAATGTTTACTGTCATTTCATAACATTTTCACGCAGTAAAATGACAATTCTTACACTTTTTAAAATGTTTACTGTCATTTTATGTCACAATGTTTTCACATAGTTTCAGCAATGCTTCTGTTAACTTGTTTTTCTAGATGTATAACGTAATCCAAATGTAGGCTTACAAGATTGTTTCTGTTTATTTCAATCATTAGTAAGTAAGTGAGTAATTATTATTTGTTAAGCAATTGAGGTTCAAGCAACGTTTATATATATATATATATATATATATATGATTTCCTACCATTCGTGATTTTGGATCTGCATAAGAATGGTGTTTTAAACTTATCCAGTATGTTCATTTAAATCATGTTCTCATCTTTTATTTTGAAATTATGTTATTGCTTAAAACTATACTAATATATATTTGGCATTTATTTTTATTTCATGCAGTCAGTGACCTGCATGAACCTCCAGAGATCTTTGTTGGAGAGGTAAACGTGGAAACATTCTGGGAGGCATTGTCCAAAGAGATGATATTCATAGGATTTCTTGCAAGTAAGTACAGGCCTTTTTGCTATTTCATATGTCAAATATTAAACCCAGTGACTTTAAAGTGTATTGCTTTTATTAAAGGCACTGGACAAAATCCGTTTGGAGTAAAACCCACTTATCACTTTTGGGCCCCTTGGATTGGGAAAAAGACACGCCGGTCTGACAGTGTTATAAACACTGAATATCTGAAACTCAAACCTCCGAAACCTGGCTCTGAGACTACAGCAATCTCTGTGACTGAGGAGCGTCTAAAGGACGAACTGCAAAAACAAAGGGTCAGTCACATTTGTGGATAACTACTTTATTGTATAATGTATAACTAAATCTTCCAAATATACAATATTGTTTTCTAGGTTAATGTTATACAGGAATTGTGCAGAGAGTGTGGCCTTGACACAACAGGCTCCCGTAATGACCTACTCCTACATCTGTCCAATGAAATGAGGACAAGACAGACCTATGACAAAGTATTCGAGAAAATCTGGGGTGCCTCCAGTGAGTGTTATTCTGTAAATGTATTGTTTTGTAAGTAAGTAAAGTCCAGTATATTGACATTAGATTGTGAGTATTGGGATGTTGTGTTTGATTGGATGTTAGTAATTCCTCCTATTTTAATTTTCCCAAACTAGGAGGATTTGGTGTCGTCATGTGCACACGTGGCATAGTTTACAGCATGAAATGCAACCTGAGAGCGGAAATTCTTCGTGCACCAGAATGGTGCCATACACCCTCATGAAAGGCGACTTTCAGCTCAAAGGTGGCAAACAACATACATGGAAAAGCTGTAATAGGTATTTTGAAATCAATATAATTAACATGTTGTTATTCAAATAGTAAATACAATTAATTCATTTTACATCAAATACAGGCTTCTCAAGTGATCTTAAGATGACCCAGGGCACTGGATGTTGTGTGTAAGTAATTCTTTTTTTCTGGCTGTTTTTATCTGCATTTGATGTAACAAATAACAGTAATTGAGCTTGATTTCCATCAAATAAGAAATCAAGGGTTGTTTCTGGTGTTAAATTGATGAAAAATGACGAAACAAAACCATTACTTTATGCATTATGGCTATTGTGAAGTTGCCAAAATTGTTGTACATTTTCATGCAGATCATGAAGCCAAAAGAGAGGCTCATGCACTTTCTGGACTTTACCAATCTCGATGGATTGGGTTGTCCTAATTATGTAGACCTGTTCAGGTTGCTTATTACTCATTCAATGATTTGAGTGAACCTGTTCAAAGTTCGAAGTTCAAGGTTTGTTTTGCATGTTGGGATGCACATTGGAGAAAAAAAGTGTGGTAAAATTCACATTATCATTTATCTTTCTTTTTTTTAATATTTTTTTTTTTTTTTAATAAATATTTATATAGCCCACTCCACAACAAATTGGCGGGGTTGACCCTGGTGTCTAAATGTTGATGGTGAGATATGGTTGTAACTATTTTAAATTCGGGTTCCACTTACGTTTATCTTTTAACTTGTTCCAATTTATCTTTTTTATCGTTTTTTTTTTTTTTGTATGCCTTGCATACTGTCCTTGCGGCACCCTACAACTTCACAGCAGTATGTGCAAATGAAAATATTAACCTCTGTTTTTCTTAAAACAAACATTGAGTTCTTCCAATACATATTTGTCTTCCAGTCTGACCTTCCACAAATAAGGAAATGATGGACTCTGGTTTTGATGGAGAACTTTGGGGACTTCCATGACAGACAAGTCCTACAACATTGAATTACTGTGAGAAGAACCCATGTCTAACCAATTCATTGCAAGACAGAAAACCATGACAGAGAGAGCCAGCGTTGACCGACTTTTATTAAAGCATTCGTTTTTTATTTTATAGTTTGGGTTTTGTGGTTTGTTTGTTCCTTTTTGTTGTGTGGATGTTTTGTGTAAATATAGTTTTATGAACAGTGTCAATGTGTCTTTCAGTAATGTAATTTATATATATGTGTTGTTAACATATAAATGAATCTTCACAGCAATGCAAAAATGAATACATCAGATGATAACTACTGTTGAAGGTGTCTATATTTAAGCCTTATATTGGCATGGTTTTATTCAGATACGAAGAATGACACTGCCAAGATATTGTGTCGGTGCCCCAGTGTCTGTTTGGTAAACTGTTCAGGATTTAATACCAATAAACACTCTTTTATTTTAGATTTTGAGACAAAATGCAAAAACCTTTATCTTAAAACTTGGAGAGATTCTCTATAATGGTAAAAATAAGTGAGTAAATAGTTCATAGCAATACAATAAGTACTTGTTTATGGTAATCATTGCTGCATGACATAAACAACAACAACAACATAAAAATGCGTGTCACACCTGTATACGTGCCTGTCATGCGCGGTATAGTTTTCAAAACATGTTTTTTATTTAAGTCACATTACGTAGCAGGTATCATTAGATCACCCATTATCGTCCAGAAGTATCTTTAAAGTGCTGTTTACTAACTAGTTGTGTCGTTTTTAATTATAAATAAACTAAATCTGTGTGGAATGTTCTAGCTAACTCCCCGTTTAATTACAATTAATCACGCTTTGTCGTTCGATATGAAAATCATGTTTATACTTTGAATGTGTTACAGATTATTTTAAAGAACATGCTCGATAACAGGTATTTAAAAATGGCGCTGTTGAAAATCACTCATCTGAAACAATTTCCTGTCTGGATTAACGGTCCGTCTGAAATTACCGGCTGCAGATGGACCCTCCTCGCTCAATTGGGATTCTCTTGTTCTGAAATTCCTAACATCCTGTTCAGGTTTATACAAAAAACGACCCATTTTTCTGTTTAAGTGCGTCAGTTAATTTATGTTTTCTTGTTTATCTTATAAATTAAATATCAACTGATTTTCTATTCTGATTATCCTTTTTTGGATTAAAATAATAAAAAACACGCTGTATTTCGTTTTTCGTTTTTTGTTTTTTAAATGAAAGTTGAATTACCACTCATTTTTCGTTTTTTAACATCTGCTCTCCCATCGAAAATCCAATGACCAAAAGTTACACGGACCCTTTGACTAACTGTGCGATCCAAACAAGTAATTTGTTTGAAAATAATCTAATAATTAGCTTCATTATTATTCAGTTATTTCTACAGTAGCATTTGATGATTAAGTTTTATCAACGCTCGTAGTTAAGTCATTTTCATTTAAGTTCATTTTTATACACATTACTACCATCTAGTGGCCTTTTAGTATAACTACATCGATTATTCTAAATCAGTTACATTTTTGTAGATTTAATAATACAGAATATTCCAACTATAGTACAATTACTGTATGCAGACATGTTCAGTGTGTACAAGAACAGAATCACAGGTATTTACATTAGCACACCATAATAATAAATAAAACAACTGGATCATGGAGCATTGGATCCCCCTTGTTTTCCTTTCCCCACGTATCCTGTACATGAGTCTTTACAAGAGTCTTCATATTTCTAAAATACTTTTGTCACTCTCCCCAGGAACTCGTGCGTAGCCGAAAAAAAAAGACAAATTGCCGAAATTGCTCACTCACGTTATCTCATGTTCCCAAAAAAGGGACAAAGCAAGAGCAATCAATCTCCTCAACGTCATACTGTAATATTAGACTTGCAATTTACATATATCTACTAACTGAATTAGTAACCGAGTAGTAATGAATAAAAACAGAATCTTATTTATAAATTTAAGTCAATCATACATCATTTTTTTTAACTATAGGCTTTTATGTGTACACCGCACCGCACATGCGCAGCCAGGATACTGTAGGCTGCCCTGATCCTGTACTGTAAAGGGGTACTTGCAGAACTCTGACTACTCAGTTACTTACTCGCTCATCTTCCCTCACTCGTCTTACTCGTAAAGGACCAGTAACACAATCAAGAACAAGCTTTAAAGCATTTTACAAGTTTGTTTAATGATGTAATTTAAATCTATGCAGCTCTGAAAAAAAAAATCGAAAGTTTTTTAACTGCTGTATAGAAATTATTTTTTGTATTTCAGTTACAGACCTTTACATTATATAAATTAGGTTAAGTTTGATAAGAAATCATTTAATTTTGATTATAAGTAAGTAAGTATCCAATTATTTCGTTTTCTGCATTGTTGAAATGACAATAATAATAATGGTGATGCAATTATTATGAAGTATATTAATGTATATATAACCTTTCAGAGACAGATAAGGCTTAACATATAAAAAGAGTTCAAAACAAACATGAATCAGTTCATCAGGACGAACAACATTCTTATGTTATTAATCAATGCTTAAAGTAACATTTCACCTAAAATTCAAACTCATTTTCTACTCTACCCTTATGACGACTAAGGGTTGAAATTATTTTCAGAGTAATCTTTTGGAGACAAAAATGTTAATTGTAATGTAGCGACTGGAGCTCAGCTTCATATTGCTCTTCCGTAACAACCATCTTGTATTGAAGATCTTTAGGCTGCGGGCCTGGTATCATCCACTAACAAAAAGCCTAAAATATAGTTGATTAATTTTCTTTGGAACAATTCCTCATCATGTACATCTATATACTTTGTTTAAATATAGCATAAATGCAAACAGAAAAGTGAACATTATATGTAATAATATTTAACTAAATCGAAAATGGTTTTGCTGCTCCCAATGTTTTCTTTCCTACAAGCACGGATCCAAATGGCTCTGAGTTGTAAAGGTTGCGACCCCTGTGCTAACGATTATCATTTCATTATATACCACACATTACCAATTGAAGCCCTCTAACAGTTTCGCTATTGGTTTACCCCAAGGCGTCTCTGAGAAAGCTTAATGATCTCGCCACCCAAAAGGGGGCAGTCCACTTCCTATAAAGGCAGGAAACACCCGCCGCACTTCCTCCAACTGAAAACTCAGCGAGAAGGGCGGCGGCTGGGCGACGAGGTTAGAGGGCTTCGCACCAATTCGTAGAACCTGAGATTATGATAGATACCTCAGGGGTTCTACTTCTTATTGGTGCTCCGCCCTCGAACAGCTTCGCTATTGTTTTAAACCCAAGGCGAAGCCTGACGGGATAAATGTACCCCCAGCTGGACGCCGCTCCTGAAGCAGCATCGCTAGGGCCATGCCGGCCCAGGATCCAAGTCTACTGGAGCCGTGGGCCTCGAGGGGGGCACAGCAGCACTCAAAACCGTATGAGCTACTGATCCTGCCGTCACGTCAAGGAGATAGGCCTTAGCAAAGGTTGACGTGGCCGCCCAAGAAGCAGCTGAGCAGATGTCCTCTGCTGACACACCCTGCAAAAGGCTGCCACACTACGGGTGGAATGTGCCATCAGTCCGCTAGGAGCAGATCCTCCCGCTGCTTGGTATGCCCGGATAATGGCCGATCTCACCCAATGAGAAAACCTCTGGAAGGAGATCGCCTCACCCCGTTGGCATGTACCGTGGCAGATGAATAGGGCATCAGAGCGCCTAAACACAGCCACCCGCCGCAAGTAACAGTCCAAAGCCCTCACTGGACACAACAGGTGAAGACGTTCCTGACCCGGGTCCGAGTGGGCCGGCGGATGAAAGGCCCGCAGCGTGATGGTCGTCGCCCGGAACAGAGAACTCAGAATCTTCGGGCAGAACGCTGGGTTAGGACGAAATGACACCGAAGACTCCTCGACGCCAAAGGAAAGACACTCAGGTCTAGTGGAGAGAGCACAAAGTTCACTCGCTCTCTTCGTGGTCGTCAGTGCCAGAAGGAGCGATACCTTGAAAGACAAGGCTTGGTTGAGGCCTTCACTGCTAATGCTTATGTTATGCTGTCAGTTTCTGCCGCTCTGCAAGGTTTTTCTCTCACCAAAAAACATAAAAGGGTTTTTCTACCGGGGCTTTCTTAGACGGTCTGTCCACACGGATGAGGGCCAGACGCGATTGCTTGTCTTCTATTGAAAAATAAACCCCAGACAAGCCCAAGCAGCTACCACTTCCGGGTTGATACTTGCGCCGGTCTGACGGGGTTCCTCAGCAAAAAAGGTTAGTAAAATGAAGCTGATATCGGGGGTTCCGGTGTAGGTACAATTTCGGTCCCCCCTACAATATCGGTCCCCCCACTTCCTACGTGATGACGTCACACGCGTCATATGCGAACGTCTCTTTAAAATATTTTTTATGGGTTAAAGAAACGTCAACAGAACGTTTACATGATACTTTTGACCACACATAAAACATTTATATTGACAAAAAGACGATCTTCGTCAACATAATCACTTTCCGTTCTTTCATTTCCTGGTCTGACGACACACGTGACTTTGAGACCAACGGAAGGGTCTGCGCTACATGTGACGAAGCCGCTGATTGGCTGAAGCTGTTTTACTAATAATAAAGCACAACTGTATAATGAAATAAAAATCATTCGAGTTCCGAAATAATTCGCTTTTCAAAAAAAAAAAAAGTTAGAATATTCCCCTTTCAATAACTTGTCTGTAGTTCGGATCATAAACACCTCAGTAATTATTTAGGTTTCGATTTTTTTTAAATCAATTAAATCAATTATTAAATGTACATATGCCCACTTTATTGAACGAGTCATTTTTTTTAATTGTCATATTTGTATAATGTATGCACTACAAAAAAAAACGTGTTTTTTAACACTACTGGCAATAAACATTTTCTAATTTTCATACATTGAGATTTGTTGTCATATTATTGAAAAACGGTTGTAATATATTAGGGTTTATGGTCTTAATTGTAACATTAAAGTGGCCAATCAGCGACATTCTCACATCTAGCAGTTGATTGGCTGAACCTGTCTATATAAATATCGGCGATATTCAAAATTCTTCGCTTTGATTACTTGTAAGTGATCAAATACCGACCGAAAAATGGACAACATTCAGGATGAAGTTCGCCATTTCTTGCTGAATAACGACTACAACAACCTGACTCTTGACTGTGATAATCCTAAGAACAGAAGGAGGATAATTAGGAGAGCAGCCAAGAAATACACCATCAAAGGTAAGCACTAATTACATGTATCTTAATGACTAGTTTTTAAGTGATCTGCATTTTTTTTCTAATAAATAAATGCAAATATAGTGAACATCTTAGTTAACCACCCTTAAAAGGTTTATCTGATTGCTTTTTATTGTATATGAATGAGAAAATGATTTTAATATATGTTAAATTTTTGTTTTCTAATAAACAAATATAAATGTAGTGAAAATATTTCTAATTCACTCCAAAAGTTGTATCTGATTGTTTTTTTTATTGTATATGTATGAGAAAATGGGGACATTTGTTAATATTCACCTTAACTAATTTACTATCTATTTTTATCTAAAAGATGGCCAGTTGTATTACTGCTTCAATGATGTTCTACGCCTGGTATTGTTCACACGGGACCAGGTGTGTGAAGTCTTGAAGATGTGCCATGACGACCTTGGTACTGGGGGTCACCCAGGTAAATATTTTGTTCTTATTCTTTTGTATGTCCAATATTCTTTAACCTAATTGTTTTTCTTACTCCACTTCTTCTGTATTTCTCCAACATGCCTAACTCTCGTACTAATGACACCCAATGATCTGATCACGCAGGTAAACGCCGAACTTATGAAAAGGTTACGGCATCATACCACTGGACTAATCTTCGACAAGATGTGGACAAATGGGTGAGATTTTTTGAGAATTGGTGACATTTTAGTCAACATAAGATAGGTCTGGAATATATTTTTCCAAAGGTCGATGAGTGTCCCCGCTGCCAGCATCATGAGGTTTTGAAGACTGTTGCTCCAGTACTTCATCCCATTGAAGTAAAGGAGGCGTGGACTGTTCTTGGGATAGACTTGATTGGTCCCCTCCCAACCACCGCAAAGGGAAAACGGTAAACCGATACTTACAAATAAGAGTAATTGCCATACGACCTTCAGCGTGTCTTACTAAAAATGTTTGATTTATCTTGTAGGTTCATATTGACGGCCACAGATTTATTCACCAAGTGGGTGGTGGCTAAAACATTTATACTAAAAGTGCCCATGAAGTGTCCAAGAAGATTGTGAACATTCTTCTGGAATTTGGACTTGTTGAAAAGATTATTACAGACCAAGGCCGAGAATTCGTCAATGAAGTACATGATATATATTTATATATATATGGCAATTAATGTGAGTAATGGATCATCCCTACAATCTTTCTATGTCTATCTGTGTTCAGCTCAACAGCAGTGTTTTTAAGGCTCTTGGCGTGAAGCACTGCATCACCTCTGCCTACCATCCACAAGCCAATGGTCAGGATGAGAGGACAAATAAAAACATAAAAACAGCGCTGGCCAAGTACTGTGGAGATGAACAGAATGACTGGGATGTTCATCTCCGGGGAGTTGTTGCAAGCATTAACACATCCAAACAGGTAACATGCCACAAAGTACTCTGGTGGACAAAAACAAAATCTAAATAGATCAAATGTTTTTTTTATAGAGGTCAATCAAGTACACACCGTTTTTCGCTCTGTTTGGAAGACACCCCCGTACTCCAGGTGTAATTAACGCGATGCCAAGTGAGATGGAAACTACATCCGTGTCTGTTGAAATCTCAGAAGAACACCTGGAGGCAAAGGCTGCAACAGTTGCAGAGTTACATGCCAAAGTTAATGTAATGATCATCTGAAAACCTCATGTATTGAAGCAAAGAATGTCAAGTATCCAATAACATTTGGTTTTGTATGTTTTTTTAGATCTACCAAAACATCAAGACAGCACAAGAGAGCCAAAAGAAGGCATATGAGGCTCGGAAAGGAAGAAACGTGAAGTCTTTCCAATTCGACGTCGGCGATGAGGTCCTTAAGGCGAACAAGCGGAAGGAAGGCCGCAAAGGAGGGCGTTTGGAGTGCAACTGGTCTGGACCCTATGTCATTGCCTCCATTTCAGGGAAAGGTGTGGCAATGCTGGCGAACACTGCAGGATCTCTCCTGAAACAGAGTGTTAACATTTCCCAGCTCAAACCCTTCATCAGACCAGAATTAAGAGGTAGAAGTAATTTCTTTATTACAAGAGTAGTTACAGTCTGAATTATATTTACATATTGACCTGATGTCTTTTTGTCCGCAGCATCCATTAACAACAGAGAGAACAGCATACAAGGTACATTTATAAAAGTTTACCTTTAATAGAATGGAATTTCATGCATACTGAAGCATTTAGCTAATATGTAGCAAGTAATAAGAAAAGCAAGTTAACAATGGTTACAATAAGATCAACTAATACATTGTTATGTATTGGTTAGGTGAGATGATGTATGTAAAGAATATGGAATAACAAATATTTGCTATATTTTGATTTGTTCAAAAGTATCCACATCTGAGCATTCACCATCACTAGGTTCAATGCATGGCCATGATTACTGGTCAGGTGTTGGATATTTAAGAGAGATGCAACCTGACCAAGTCCTGCTGGTATGTATAAAAATGTTACAATTGCAATATATCTATATTGTGATGTATGTGTGATTTTTTTTTCCCTAAACTATTATTTCTAGCTTGACTACGTGCTGGACGAGCTCAGACCACCCGCGGAGATCATTGTAAAGGACCAATCTGTGTGCCTTACCAGAGAGGACTTCTGGAACTTGGGCCTTCCTAAATGTTTGGAAGCCAATGTAAGTGAACTTTAAAATTGTATTGCATTCTTGACAAATGCATCACTTGTTTCTTCTTTACCCTGTGACAGATTGGAAATGCATGCTTTAAGCTTGTTGAGGAAGCTGCTCGACGTCATGTAGGTTTTTCCACTCTCATTGAGAAAGACATAAGCCACTTAATACTTTTCTACTTTCGGTTTTCTTATTTTTATTTTTTAAGCAGCATAAATACTGAATGTGTGTTTAATCAACAGGGGAAACATATCCATGTTATGGATTTGTATGTGGTGCCAACAATGAAGATAGGAAAAAGTACATTTCCTGTAAGTTATCCACAGTCCTGTTTTTACCTGTGACATGATATATCTAATTCTGTTGTTTACAATTATAGGATGATCTGTCTTTAAAAGATATGATTGTCATTCCTGCCTGGAGCCGACAGACAGGGAGAGCAGATCACTATTTGCTCGCAGTGAGTCAATTTAAAAATACATTAATTAATCTTATTGTAATCCTGCTATACTTATTACTTGCTAAATACTACCTAAATGCTTCAGAATGCATGAAATTCCATTTATTTCTCACAATGATTTCAGGTCCTGAACCCAGCAAAGAAAGAGATTTTCTTTCTTGACTCCATTAAACCTGATGGGTTTGGTGACAGTTCCTACCAGAGCATTATTAGGTTTCGTAAATTTACTAAAGCCCTGTTCAGTGGCTTTCTTTGCATGTCAATTTTAAAGAATTAAAATAATTCATAACTTTATAAATACAAAGTCATACATAGGATAAATACTGCCCTGTCCTTAATAGATGCCTCGTTTGAAAGGCTTTTGCCTCATTTGAAAGGCTTTTGCCTCGTTTGAAAGGCTTACATAAGTTGTTTGTTATATTTTTTGCATTCTATTGACTATTTTATAACTTTTATTTCTTGTAATAATTACAGTAACCTTGCTCAACACATTGCTCCTGGCCAGTGGACAACAAAGTTTGGACGAGACCTGGAGGTGCATTTCTTCTGTCACTAGTATTTTATTTTATAACCCCTAACAACAGCACTCAACTTTTAATGTATTGTCTCACAGGGCTTTCCTCAACAAACGTCTGGGAATTCCTGTGGAATTTTCATGTTGATGGTAAACTAGTATCACTATTTTATTTTTTGGATTATCAGAAACTTGACCTATTATCTTCACAGTACGCACTCCATCTAACCACCGGATCTCCGTTCTGGTTTAATGAGGTCAGCATCTTATGTATAAAATATGATATTAAAATGATTAGTACTGAACATGTAATGGGTATAACAAAAATGTTATATTAATAGGAGGACATACCACGTATCAGAAAGTGGTGGTGTATAACTCTGATGCAAAGATTTGAGACTGAAGGGTAAGACTGAATACCTTTTTTTCCTAAGATTTCAATAAATGAACCCTATTTACACTATCTCTGCTCTCTATCAAAATTTAAAGCCATGGACGGAGATTTGCCTACTGGACCAATGAAGCCAGAGTTCTGCTTCAAGGGACACTGAAACCAATATACAGGGTCCCTAAGTCCCAAAAGAAGATGCACATGGTAAGCAAGATAATGGAAAAGTGACTTGCATTCAACTTTTGTTTTTCTGCACATTGATTCACTGAAACTGTTATCGTTTAAAGGTTCGGACTGAAAAGGCTGACAGGTGTCTCATACTGGAGGTAATTGTAATTCATATTATGTTGCTCTGAAAAACAGGAATTGCAAAGAAAAAAACATAGTTGATGCTTCATGTCAAAAACATATGTATTTGTTTCATGTAATTTTTTTAAAATTATTTTCAATAACATTCAATCTCTGGATTGCATCTACCATTATTTTGCAGTTGCCAAAGGAGATCCTCTCAGAAATCCTCCTTGAGGTTATCCTACTGGTGGGAGATGGTGCATACCTTACATTGAGCCTGGTGTGCACCACTTTCAGAGACACCGTTTCTGCAGATTTCTTCAGAATACGGGCACATTTTCAGTGACTTGATAGTAAGTACAACATGCATGTATTCACAAATCCTATCCAACTCCTTTTTCTTACGACTTTTCTTTTTTACATATATCCTGAGGCATTAATACCTGGAGCACAAATTCTGCATCCTTTAGAAAAGAGTTCTACAGGATGTACACAATCGACTCCTGCAGAGGGTGTGGCCTGGAATTCAAAAACAGTTTACCAGGTAAACGTGTTCGTAAGGTCATTCTTTGAACATAAAAATGGATAACCTTTATATTCATTTCCATAGGTTACACTGGGACCAGAAAAAGGGGAGATCTGCAGGCCTTTTACTCAGAAGGTTCCGAATACTGCAGTCATTTTTGCAGTCTAATGCCATAGGCAAAAGTAAGTTGTTTTTAGATTTTCATAGTGTAGAGTAGTTGCACTCCCTACCATGTATCTCTGCTTTCACTGTTATTTTCCTATAGGCACACATCCAGTCTCCATTGTCCATTCTGGTAAGGTGGCTTTTTTCCAATTGTTCCCGAGTTGGAGGATTCAGGTGAGTATTGTGTCTGAACATTGGCTTCCTGTAGAATTTAGAATATAATTTAAAATTCTTCTCTTAACCTTTAAGAGCTCTGTATATCCTTCCTTTTCTGCATTACATTCATCACCTGTGCAGTTTAAACACCTTTTTATTTCTCTCCCGGAGCCCCAGGACCTCCAGAGCTGCTGCTCATCCAGGATCTCCAAGACGTCATCAGATCCAGAGTTCTCTCCAGCACCTCCATGGACTCTCCTACACTGTCCTCTTTTTTTCTCACTATATCCTCCCTCACTCTTCTCTTTATCCATCTGTCTACCCCTCCATCCTTCCTCCCAGCCGGTCAAAGCGGCAGGCCGTCAACAATGAGTCTGGTTCCGCTCGAGGTTTCTGCCTTCTAAAAGGAAGTTTTTCCTCGCCATTGCTCACTGTACAGTGTTTCGCTTCTTGCTCTTTGTTGAATTGCTGGGATCTATTTTTCCTTAATTAACTATAGTCTTACTTCAACTGTGAAGTGTCTTGAGATAATGTTGTAATGATAAGACACTTTAAATAAAATTGAATTGAATTGAAAGCTTGTATTTTCTTTGACTTGAAGAGGCGAATAAACGACCCGTTACACACTCTTTGTGTTGGAGCGACTGAAGTGTCGTGTTTTGATCGTTTTATGAACCATTGGTGGTCAGACAGTTTATTACTGTTTGTTGAGTGTTGTGACCTAGAGGCCACATGCTCATGAATATACTGAAAGGCCGTAATTATTAAATGTTGTTGTCATTTTATCATTGTTTCTGTCATTTATTTGTGTTGCAGTGTAAATAAACAGACTTAACTGTAGAATTGTACGTATTATGCAACTGGAATAATCAGCCTAAACATGTTTCCCCATTGTTCTACAAGCCCGTTTACAATTGAGAACAAAAAGCAATATAGGAGGGTATATTCCAACAGTATTATGAAGAGAACAAATCTCAATAGTGTGAAAATTAGAAAATGTTTATTGCCAGTAGTGTTAAAAAAACACTATTTTTTTTGTAGTGCATACATTATACAATTAAAAAAAATGACTCGTTCAATAAAGTGGGCATATGTACATTTAATAATTGATTTAATTGATTTAAAAAAAATCGAAACCTAAATAATTACTGAGGTGTTTATGTTCCGAACTACAGACAAGTTATTTAAAGGGGAATATTCTAATTTTTTTTTTTTTCGTCTTTTTGTCAATATAAATGTTTTATGTGTGGTATGGTAAAGTATCATGTAAACGTTCTGTTGACGTTTCTTTAACCCATAAAAAATATTTTAAAGAGACGTTCGCATATGACGCGTGTGACGTCATCACGTAGGAAGTGGGGGGACCGATATTGTAGGGGGGACTGAAATTGTACCTACACCGGGTTAAACACCGATGTGATGGCAGCGTGGTGAAGAAGCTCTCAATAAAACCTGATAAATTTACTAAATAACCCCCCACAAACTGAGAAATTTCTAAAGATTTTACATTTTAAACAAAGGGGGCAAGCATTCTTCCGTGATTTGGACCCAAAAGACGTGTCTCGAAGGACAGCGAAAACACCTGTAGCGGCGCAGACAACGAAGCTAATGAGCCAACATGGCCGACATGGATCTCATCCTGCAAGAATTGAGAGGGTTCCGACAGGAAAGTAAAACTCAATTTCAATCATTAAAAGAAGAGATGTCGAAGCTAAATACAAGGATGGAAGAGGCAGAGGGACGGGTTGTGACGGCAGAAGAAAGGCTTCAGAACATCGAGGAAGTTGCTACAGAGATGCTAAAGCTACACGTGAGAGTCGAGGAGAAGATGGTGGACTTGGAAAGCCGATCTAGAAGGGAAAATATACGGATCTATGGCGTTCCGGAGGGGGCTGAGGAGTCATCCTCGATGATAACTTTTGTGGTGAACTTGCTTCGTGACGGACTTGGGATGACAGAAAGCGGAGCGGAGCTGAGGATCGAGAGAGCGCACAGCTCCACTGGACCTCAGCCGCCCGACGGCGCAAGACCGCGCTCCATCATCGTCAAGTTTTTGAGTTTCACAATGAAAGACTCGATTCTTCGCAAGGTTTGGCAAAGAAGAGGATTTTCCTGGAAATCTAACCAAATAAACATGGATCATGATTATCCTCCAGCCGTCATCAAACAGTGGCGCGAGTATGCAGAAATGCAGAAAAAGTCCTGAAGGAAAATCAAGTTCAATTTCAGACTCTTCCCGGCCAGACTACGAGTAAAATACAAAGACGGAACCAGAACCTACGCTACAGTGGAGGAAGCAACGGAGGATATGAGAAAACGGGGATACGACGTCACACTTGTCAGACCAGAGCAGTCACTAATGGAGCAGCTGAGTCGACTGACGTGGACGCGCGGAGGCGGCAGGAGGCGAGGAACACGCGTCACACTTCCACGTCAGGATCAGAGCTACAAGGAGAAACTGCGCGCTTTCAGAAGAACTCTCCACTCAGCGGGTTTGTGACACGTACAGTATTATTATTCACTCATAATTAAGATCAGCGGAAGGAAAACGCAAGAGAATTAAAAAGGTTTGTTTGGGACACTTGTGGCTGAACAGGGTCAGTTTCTGAGACCCCTCCTTTGGGAGTCACTCAAATTGTTTATTAAGTTGGATGTATTATTGAGTTTGTTTGTTTTTTCTGGATTTGTTTATTCGTTTTTGGTTTTTGAGGGGGGGAGGGAGCATACCCGTTTTGTGAGATTGTTCGAAAAGGACACCAGTAATGGATAAAAGATCAATAAATATTGTGTCGTTTAATATTAACGGCGTACTCAACCCTGTTAACAGGGCGAAGATATGTTCAAAACTTAAGAAAGATAAAATTCAAATTGCTTTCTTACAAGAAACACATCTTGATGACATAGAACATGGTAAACTGAATAAATCAGGATTTAAACACGTCTATTTTGCTTCTCATAGTTCAGGAAGAAGGAGGGGAGTGGCAATCCTCATAAATAACGCAGTAAATTACCAGCACATTTCAGAGTATAAAGATAATGAAGGTAGATTTATAATAATTACAGGTAAAGTTGAAGATGAATTGGTGAGTTTCTTAAACGTGTATGTTCCACCTGGGAGCGACTGGTCCTTCTATAAATGTTTACTTGAAATAATGACAACAAAAAGTCAAGGGATGTTGATTTGTGGGGGCGACTTCAATATTCGACTTAACCCCAACATGGACTCCTCTAATGGCAAGTCAGACACAAGAAACATCAACAAAAAGTTCAACAATATTATGGAAGAAGTGGGAATTATTGATACTTGGAGAGAGTTGAACTCAAATAATAACGAGAATATACACATTACTCAGCAGCTCATAATGTTTACTCTCACATTGACTATTTCTTCATGTTTAAAACGGATCTGCAAAGGGTAAATAACTGTGAAATAGGCCCTAGTAGTGTTTCCGTCCACGGTCCTGTCTACATGACGGTTTGTCTGGGTAAAAAGCGTAGATCTACAGTTTGGAGACTAAATTCAAACATTTTAAATAGACACGCTATTAAAGATAAACTGAAAGCTGAAATTGAAGACTATTTAGAATTAAATGATAACAAGGAAGTATCACCACCTATATTATGGGATGCTCTAAAGGCTGTGTTGAGGGGTAAAATAACTTCTATCTCTTCATATGAGAAGAAACTTAGACAAACAGAACTTATGGAATTAGAAGACAAACTGAGGACAACTCAAATGAAACACTCCCAGTCGTTAGATGATGCAACACGTCCTCACACCCAAGGCGTCATACCGTCCTACGCTGTGCAATGTCCCCCTGGCGTCCCTAAGGTAACGTTACAGGGGGGACAAAAACGTCGGTTTTCGCCTACCCGGGTCACCCAGTAATATACAGAGCACTCCCCGACGTCGGATTCAAACGACCCAGGTTACATTTGAGGCGTCGCCTAACTCATCGTTGCCATGGTAACGTGACGTGTCGCTGTTGTCATTTGGCTACCGTAATTCTAAAACTATGAAGCGCACCTGAAATGTTTAATGTCAACAGTGCGATTCTACCCCCGATTGTGCTTAACGACCTCGATCCACATTAAGGAGATGAACATAAATCGGTGAAAAATGCTTCATTTTTATTTTTTGAAGCTTGGATTGTTCACGCATCGCGGAAGTCAAGAGGCTCTCGCGGATTAATACAGATGGTAGAGTGGTTGCCTGCAGTCCAAAAGGTTGCAGGTTCAATCCCAGCTCCAGACAAGCTTGTGTCGTTGTGTCCCTGAGCAAGACACTTTACCCTGATTGCTCTTGATGGTGAACTTGGCGCAGGTGTGCAGCCTACTCCCATCAGTATGTGTGAATGGCTGTCAAAAGCACTACCGAATTTCCCCTTGCGGGACAAATAAGGGATTCTAAAAAAAAAATTTAAAAAAATGCTTAAAAGGTCCTGTAAAAGCGACTATATTGTATATTTGTAGGTGTTTCAACTCCATAATGTTGACATTGTTTTATGAATGAATAAAATAAAGTCTGGATGTGCTATTTCGCTTGATCCTCTTTATAATCCGGTGCGCTTTCCTATGAAAATAGAATCTTTCATTGAGATTGCGTTTATGGACATACAAGTATGTTTTCTTTTTATTTAGCTGCGATTATGAGCGTCTACGTGACGTTTGTCAACATTAATCGAGATCCTGCAGAGGTGACGTCACACACACTAATAAACTGATCCTGCAGCGGTGACGTCACACCACAGGAATAAAATGAGATATTGTGCTTGTTTGTTTAAAAGCACCATGAATACAATTGTAGATGTGTGCTTGTATAAAGACCGAGTTAAGTTTAGTTTAAATTTAGCGTCAGCTAAAAAGTTTTCAAACTGCCGCACACGCAACTTCCGCTAAACTTCCGGATGTTGACGTCACAATTGTTGACAAAGATCGATAGCATTTTGTGCTCACGTTTGTGCTGTAACTTGACGGAACCAGGTGCGCGTCACTCGTCTATTAAGGTAAGATATAATTATTGCTTTAAAACTCAGAAATAAGGTTTCATTGCGTGCAATGTAACTTTCTGTGGTGCGTTAACACGAGAGCTAGTTCGCTAAAACTTAGCTTTTTTAATTATAATGTAACTCACACACGTATTTTGTTTTTTATTTTGAAGGACGAAAATATATTTATATTCCAATAAAAAGTTTGCTATATTGGTAGGTCATGGTAGGCGATTTATTTTATTAATATTCAAGATATTGATTTCATTTATCACCTCCGCATATTAATACAGATAACATATTTATCGTATTTAAGTATATAAGTATACGTTTATTTTAACCCTTTTGGATGAGGGATTTGATCTGTTGTTGTTTTCTTTAAATGAAAGAATATATATAAAATAATAATGAAAAGTATTTTAAATTCCAGCATAAAGAGGTAAACCAGATGGAAACACCATCAAACAATGGATGAAGGAAACATGGAGAGCTTATCTCTGAATGATCAGGTATACTTGCTTGTATTTATTGATTTATTATATTTAAAAGGGAGCACTAGTATGTTTTTGTTTTGTTTTTGCATGGAAGTGACCTGCAAGAACTGTCCAGAACTCCAGACCTGCTTGACATGAAACCTTTCTCTCTGTGGTTCCTGCCAAATGATTTAAAATGTGAAGTAAGTGAGTAAGTACTATTTGTAACATAGTGAACACAAACTTGTAAACCTACAGCACATCCCATCATGTAAATAATCTAAAATGCAATTCTATGTTCTTTTCTAGGTGAGATGTAGTGCTGCATATCAGGTGCTGGACTAACCATCAGAGGTGGAAGGGGTCAACATGTCAAAAGCAGGTGAGATGGTTACATCATACATACTTTGGTCATTAAAATAGTCATGTTTGGTAATAATGATCAATACATTTCTGTGGCAGGACGCACTGACATGCTGACGCTTATGGTCAAGGTTTTCTGGCTTCTGTTGTTGGAAACACTTGGTCGTGCCTGTCAAGGTGGAAGGTACCAGACTGAAGAGTCTTTTTCAATAGATTTTACACTTCAAATGATTGGAATCATACGACTTCATTAATACAATGTTTTCCAGGCTCGGTTGACTTTCGGACAAAGAGGATTCGACGTTGTTATGGCAGTAAGGAGACGGCAGGAAGTGAAAGATTCTTGAGAAAGAGATGAACCACCTCTGGAAGTCTCTGTCAAGTCGTTGGGATTCCCTGAAAGAGTTGTCTCGCATGGCAGCGTCACAGCAAGGTAAGAGTTTATTTAGCAAGTGAAGAACAGAAGTACAGCTGCTCATTCTTTTTTTCTTATTCTTTTAAGATGCACCATGGGCTTGACTGGTGAGGCTTTGAAGGATCTTCAGAGCATTTGAGGAGCAGCAGCAAGTCAGCATGACGTCACTCGAACCATGACTCGGACCAGAAACTACTACACACAAGTCTACGCTGAGGACGAGACCATCAACGTCGTGCATATTGACTCTGATGGTTACTTGTGACATTTGTGACGATCTGTGAACATTTGTTTGATATGAAACCTGTAATAAAGCACAATTTGACATCATTTTGAATAACGTCCCATAGTATTCATCATCAGTGCAGGTAATGTGTTGTGAAAATGACTATTGGTGATTTAAAAGTTGTAAAAAGGTCTCTGTTTACCCCAGTTTGAGATCGACATAGAGTTCAACATGAAAAATATTCAGGCAAAGCAGACATCATATGTTAATGAATCATGAATGAATGAATGCTTTGTTTCAAACATGTTACATAAGAAAGTAAACTTAAGAAAAACAAACAAAACCAATGACATTAGTCAAACAATAATTATAGTCAAACAATAATATTTAACCAACATGTCGAAAAAGTAAGAAGGATGAAGCATAAGCTTTTCTATACCTAACCCTTCACTACTCTGTTACTCTACTCTATTATTAACCATCAACACCCAAAGCATTAAACAAAATACAAACATAAACAAACAAACGTGCAGCAAAACACAGTGGAGATATTTAAGATATAAATAGAGATAAACCACTGCTTTCTTGAAATCACCACACTTGCAATGACTTTCATAATTTCATAATGTTGTCATTCCATGTGCTATGGGTAAGCAGTAACAATTGATTTAATTCATCAGTAATCATCATTGTTTAAAATAGCAACTAAAGAGCTATTTGTAAATTACACTCAAACTATGAAATAGAAGACAGCACTTCTAAAAGCTTTGTGAGACCCACAGTACATGTTTGAACTTAAAAATATACATATTTATGTTATTGATAGGTGACTCAAGACTGCTGTTATACTATCAGAAAACTACACACACCAACATGATTCATTTGTTTGTAGTGGCCTATGCTACATCAAAGGGTTAATTCTCTATCTTCAAGAGGCATGAAGGCCCTTGTAAAGCTGATATTTATATGACACATTCAGATGGTCTCCTACTATCCTGTGAGAAGTTTGGTGTCAATGAGTCCAAAAATGAGGGAGGGGTTGTCATTCTTCTGTCAAGATCGTCTCTGAGTGTAACAGAATAAGCAGACCTGATCCTTCGGGAATGGACTTAGGCAACTTTTTTTCTACTTGGACCTCAGAGCTGATATTTGGATATGTTATACTAGACTCTATTCTGAATTGAACGGTGGTGGTTTGATGTTGCTATGAACTTCCTGTGCCCCATGGTATCATGGGAAACTTGGAGAAATCTGGACTTTGAAGCTCTATAAATCGACCATTGTTAATTCAAATGATCTGAAACTTTTAGAGGTTCTTTATGTTCCATTTGTACACATATGTTTTCAATGGCGTTTTTCTAGTTGCTTCCTGAAGCTACTTCAGGTTTGGGAGGGGCTATTATTATGGTTCTACCAGCATATGATTTTAGAGGTGTAAGAGGTCACGCAAACCAAGTTTCATATGTCTGAGGGTCACAGAGGTCAAATAAGAGCAAAAGAGCAACAGTCATGAAAAACACGTTTTTGGCCCCAGTTCATTCCCAGCGGCCCCTGGGGGTCTGAAAATGAGCATGATAGTTCACACTAGCCTCAATATCAAGCCTCTCTTAATTAATGTACATGTTATTGATTACTAATGTATGATTATGTTTGTACTTATGCAATACATATTATTGATTACGTGTGATACAGATGTAATTATTTCAATAGTAGTAAACTTTTAACTTTTGACACTGGATAAGCTATTAACTGTTATCATAAAAACTTTATTTTAATTTTTTAAGCATTCATTGGTATCAATTATAGGCATCTCTGAAGTTACAACTGCATTGATCATGTTGGGATGAATACTATGGGAGCATTATTCAAAATGATATCAAATTGTGCTTTATTACAGGTTTCATATCAAACAAATGTTCACAGATCGTCACAAATGTCACGAGTAACCATCAGAGTCAATCTGCACGACGTTAATGGTCTCGTCCTCAGCGTAGACTTGTGTGTAGCAGTTTCTGGTCCGACTCATGGTTCGAGTGACGTCATGCTGACTTGCTGCTGCTCCTCAAATGCTCAGAAGATCCTTCAAAGCCTCAGCAGTCAAGCCCATGGTGCATCTTAAAAGAATAAGACAATAAGAATGAACAGCTGTACTTCCGACGTTTTTGTCCCCCCTGTAACGTTACCTTAGGGACGCCAGGGGGACATTGCACGGCGTAGGACGGTATGACGCCTTGGGTGTGAGGACGTGTTGGATGATGACACTAAATTGAAAGTCCAAAAACTAAGAAAAGAAATAGATGAAAAAAATACACATGAAATACAAAAAAAACTACTTTTCACCAAGCAAAAATACTACGAGGCTGGTGGAAAATCTATGAGGCTCCTGTCCTACAAATTGAAAAAATAGCAAGCTGACCAGTTTATAAAAAGAATCAGAGACCCCACAACTAAAAAAGTGGAAACTAATCAACAAAACATTCAGAAATGTTTCTTGAAATTTTATGAAAAGCTCTACTCTCAACCTCAAACAGCTAATGTCCACCAGATTGACAAATTATTATCCCAAATTGAGCTTCCAAAGGTTAGAAATGAACAAAACGAAAAATTAACATCAAAAATGACAGAAGATGAACTTCGATCAGCAATTAAAAGATTAAAAGGAGGGAAATCCCCCGGGACAGATGGATTTACCTCCGAGTGATACAAATTAATGCAAGATCAACTAATTACTACACTCCTGAGAACATTTAACTGGGTTTTAGAACGTAAAGTTGTACCTCCCTCATGGAGTGAGGCAATCATATCTGTCACCTGCATACTTACAAGAAGAATTGAACCAATCTTACCTAAATTAATTCATGAGCATCAGACAGGCTTTGTTCGAAATAGACAAACTCAAGATAGCATCAGGAGAGCATTACACGAAAAGGCGTTCGACTCTGTAAGTTGGTCATTTTTATATAAAATTTGATCAAAATTTGGATTTCATGAAACTATAATTGATACTTTTGCAGCATTGTACAAAAAACCAACGACTCTCTTGACACTCTTTGCCCTCTTGTCTCTTGACTCTCTGGACACTTCACGCTGGACTCTTGGGGTCTAATCCCCTTCTCTCTTCACCCCCGTACCTGACTCCTGCCCCTTCCCTTTCTGCAAGTTGGTGAGAAGCTCCCCAGCTGCTTACCTTCTCAAGACTCAAGGAAGCTGCATGCATCCAAGCTCTTGCACTCATCCAAGCAAGGCTGAATCTCTCTGGCTCCACCAAGCAACCAAACTTCTCTTCCAGAAAGATCTGTGCGTCAGAGACTTGTGATCCCTTGAGTAGAGTAAAGATATGTCCCTGGTTGGTTACACCAACTCGCTCAAGGAAGATCTTTGCCAGCCTGCAACAAAGGACCAGGAACGGACCCAAGAAGACCCGACATCGCTGGATCCAGGGCCTTCATTCGTAAGAAACATTGTCACTCTTGCATTGATTGATGTGTTGGGATTTTTCAAAATTGATCATAGGTGGCAAGATTAGCTTAAGATAAGTCTTAAAGCTTTCCAAGAAGTTGACAATTGTCAAATCTTTCAAGTCCATTACTTCCTGATGAATTAATATCTTTCCTTCCATGATATCAAAGCAAGCATCATCATTCCATTCCATTTTTCTTAACTGTTCTCCCTTTTCTCTTTGTTTCTTTCAATAAATCCTATAAAAAGAACATCAGTTGCCTCTACAATTTTTCATATTTTTGTATAATCAATTTTAGAGCCTCTTTCTCTCTTACTAAAGTAGTAAAGGTATTAATCACGAAGTGGGGACTTAAGTTAATGAGATTGATTCAAACAAGTGTTTCATAATTATTAATAAGGCCAATTCATTAATTATTATCCACATAAATGTAATAGTTAGACTAAGTCGCAAAGGTGGTGCTCGTTTCTTCAGGTAATTTTACCTGGAGGAAATTTTAAAGTTAAATCTACCACAACTTAGATGTTCTGAAAATAAACCTTTTTATAAGGCATATAACATTACTACATATTTATTTATTTAATTATTTTTCTCTTTCTACTGTTTTAGTTGAGTGTTTGATTTGCCTTTATTATCTTCCCCTTTGTATTTCGTTGAACTTCTTGCGAAGAGAAAAGGCTCTGGACATTGTATTTATTGGCAAAAAGACTCCTAGGACTTTGGCACCATCAATTGTACGGTTTGTATTTTTATTTATTATTGTGGATCACTTTTGTACTTATTAACAATGCCTTCAGCTCCTCAGACGCACAGGGTGCGAGGGGGTCATCTGCAATCCTGCCTGCACCCCTCGATAACCTGGTAACATACAGTGCAGTGATGCAAGAGGGCAGCCAATCACCTTCTCAGCAGAACGTATAATCCGCAGCCGTCTTTTCCTGTCCATAACTCTCGCAGTGGTACCCAATTGCGATGAAGGAGTTGATGATGGACTCAACAATGGCCAAGGAGTATATATTTTAGAATAAAATTTATAATTTCTGGAAATAATAATGGGAAGCATGTATCATCCTCACTACATTTTAGATCATATTTTAAGTGTGTACATGGAGGACGGACTGCACATCTCAAA
Organism: Callionymus lyra; assembly: GCF_982586985.1. Classification (NCBI taxonomy): domain Eukaryota; kingdom Metazoa; phylum Chordata; class Actinopteri; order Syngnathiformes; family Callionymidae; genus Callionymus; species Callionymus lyra. Next base: position 4,110,618 of record NC_141825.1, on the reverse strand, counting down.
CTGGATTTATAAATAAGGAGTAAAATAGAAGTTTCAAATGTTTTATTGTTTTCTAAGTTTGATCAGAGTCACTATTTTACTTTTCTTTTAAATATGTTTTAGCTAAAAAGTAACAATAAATGAGGTAGTCAAGAGGCAGTAGAAACGTAATTAGCAACATTTATCACAAAAGTGTTGATAAGTAAAACGTTCATGCTTCCTGGTGAATCAATAAGTTGCATGGTCATCACTAAACACTACAGAAAATAAAATAAAACACAATTTTGATCCATGTAATATATCCACAAGAATTCAGCTCATGTGTAGGCTTTAAGATTATAATATATTTTTTCAAAAACTAATAGTTTCAGGTTATTTAACACAGGTATTATATGCATGTAGATTAAAGAGACTGTTATATTATCTAGCATGTTTAGAAGTGGTTCATGTGAATCCATTCACATGTCACTCATGACGAATGCGTTTTCTTGGAGATGCTGGTGGATCCAGAGAAAAGGCAGTTGGAGAGATGGGCCTGGATTCAGGGATGTACTCTGACTGATACTTGTCGATGTATGGCTTGGCAACATTCCACACCTGAGTAAAAAACATTAAAGTGAGCTGTTAAATGTCGACACAATAGTGTGATGATATTGAGGTTCTTCCACTTGCCTTTTGGTCAAGAATGAGACGATGCACAGCCTCAATATCTGGAGACATGAACCTGTCTTTGATCCATGGTCTGTTTCCAGCAGAGCAAAAGAGACAGACAGTCGCAAGTAGAGAATCATTAACTACCCAACTCATCATTTCAGTGGATAGAGGGTCTTTGGACCTTGACAAAGTGTGTTTGACTTACTTGACCACACTGCGCACCAGGTCATAGACCTTCTCCAATGGAGTGGTGGTACGAAGAGGACGGAGGAACTCGATACCCTGACAAGCAGCCAGCAGCTCAATAGCTAAAACTGAGCAGACACAGAATGTTCAAAATCATTTTACACATGGAAGTGCATATAGAATGATGAGTAAAAAACTATTTCAGAAAGTTTTATCGAAATTTCCATTTAAACCGGAGTAAAATATTTGAAGAAGGACCAAAGTACATGTCGACCTGCCAAGTGCTTCCTCATGCCACTTTACAGCCGTATTCTTTTAAATGAGATTTATGGATATGCTAGTCCTGGAAAATTATCACTCCGATGCTGTCAATCCTCTGTTTCACGGCTCATTTTCTGTATGATTATTTGTCTAGAATAGCTCTTGTTGTGTCTCTTTCCTGTTTTTTATCTTAACAAAGATAAAATGGACTCAACATACTTAAGGGACTCACCTTGCTCTACATGTTCCACCACTCTGAGCGCCTTCCTGGCTGCCCAGCCGCCCATCGACACATGATCTTCAGTAGCAGCACTCGTGGACAAGGAGTCAACAGAAGACGGGTGACACAAAGCTTTGTTTTCTGAAACTACACACAAGAAAACAGTCAGATCAGACGGTACACAGAGGCTTAGTATATGTGAAGACTGACCAAGCGCAGCTGCAGTACAGTGAGCGATCATGAAACCAGAATTCAGGCCTCCCTCGTTGACCAGGAAAGCCGGAAGCTCGCTAAGAGATGGGTTACACAACCTCTCGATCCTCCTCTCGCTAATAGAGGCCAGTTCATGGACGGCGATGGCCAAAAAATCAAGAGCCTAGTGACAGAGGAAATATTACAAACTTATTCAAGGATTTCTTTTTTAATGTTATCCCATTAACTAGGAATAGGACAAAATCTGCATCACACATTTTGAAACCTCTTAATGGTCTTTGTTCTGGATTTCTATCTTATCTGTTTCCAGTTCATCAACCCTCTGGAAAACCTCTAAAGGAGCATATTTTAGCGTTTACGGCCGGTACCTCTGTAAAAGATGATTCAAGGGCCTGACAAAAATGACTGCATGTTTTTTTTGTCTTTAATTATTCTGGTCCTTTTATGAAAATGGTAAATGGTATCTTTCTATGACTATATCTATTTATTTTCATGGTTCCTATCCCAGCTGCTTTGGGCAAAAGGCAGGGGACACCTTGAACTTACACCTGAAAAATGCAGTCTGTGTGAAGGAGTGTGGGAGTGCCCTGAGTAAGCATAGACATATATACATAGACACCGCATCGAATGCACACGGATGTGTATAAAGCGTCTTGGTACAGTGCCATCAGAGGCAGCGGCGCATTAACAACTGCAGGGAAGGAGATACTTCTCAATCTTAAAATACAATTATTCACTGAATTTTGGAACAGTTTGGTTAGTTCAAACCATCATACAAGTAGCTAAGATACAGACTGCTTGGATAATAATAATAATAATAATAATAATAATAAAGATTCCTTCTGATCATTTAGCAACTATGGCTACACCTTGGATAGTTCCTGGCCATAGAAGCTGCCGTTTGAAATTAATGTTCTGAAAAACAAGCCACCACAAAGTTGTTGACAAATAATAACTTCTGTAATAAGAAGAAGATACTCAAATGCAAGAAAGCTTCAAGCAATAAAGATCAGAATGTTTTTTTGGTTGTTTTGGTTTTATTTATGTCTGTCTGTCTATCTAGCAAACAAACCCTGTGAAAATAGCAAATGACAAATGAGCGATTAGTGATATAGACGTAATGCACTGTCGGAGCAAGTGGCACTGTTCCAAGGCGTCTATGTATATATATCTATGTGAGTAAGCCCTTGCAAGCAAGGAGAGAACATACCAACTCATCACAACAAGGAAGCACATTGCCACAGGTCTTTACATATGGTAGGTGCCATGATATCACTTCCTCATGTGTGCATGGATGTAGACAATTAGTTAGAAGGATGGTTCATTGTAAGTCTTTGACTTCATTTTTTTTTTAGGTTTTTCTTCTTTTTTTCAAGCGTTTTTTTATTAATTAAACTTAGTTACTAACCTTTGCTGGGTATTCTCCATGAAAATTACCACCAGATATAGTCTCACCCCTTTCTGCAAACACCATCTTCATCCGACTGTTAAGTATTCTTAACTGTTTAAATTTCAACAGGGCTCTAGGTACATGTGTACAACACCTTTGATTAAGAACATATTTCCTCCCCAAATAGTGAAGGATACCGGGTTATCAGTGGCACTGTTGATTTCAGTGTTGATGATGTTCTGGACAAATTTGATTGTGTCAGTGGCGATTCCATGAACCTACAATTGAGGAAATCAGAAAAGTTACAGCAGTAATCATTGGTTGTAAAAGACTAACATTTATGGTACCGATTGTAGATCATGAGGTTACCTGAGGACAGCAGCGCATTGTATAAGCATCCTGGACTCTGTCACAGAAGCGATGACTCTCTAGGAGAAGAAGCATGACAGTAGGGTTTAGTGAAAAGACATGAGCATGAACCTGAGTAAGTAAGTAAGTAGTTGAGTTGACACGATGGAACATCAAATCTTAAACCCACTCAAGTCCTGCCGCTTTCCTCTGATGTTCTCTCAATGATATTTAGCATTCTGCTTGGCTAGATTTGTTTGCTTTTTCATCCTGAGGTGTTTGCCCAGGTTGTCCTGGACATCTTTATGAACTCTCAAGCAAGTCCTGTCTCTCTTGTTTTTATAACTGAACTTGGACGTTCCACAACTACCAGTATCAATGTCACCTGCCCACTTGTCTGTTTAGTTATTTTTTTGACTTGTGAATTGTTTCCCTTTCATAGGAAATGTTGTTACATTTTGGATAGGTTGTGTATAAGGTTAAAAAATCTATATGGGGGTTGATTGGCAGAAATCTGAAACCCCACATTTTTATGAAATGTATTGCACCAAATAAGTAAGTAAGATTCAGTCATTTGTGATCTGGTGGTTCTAGTGCTGACCTGCGATCTGGGACGGATGATGGTCAGAATCTAAAAGCGACCGAAAGCGTTGGGCCACTTCAATCTGGCCTGGATGTGGCCGTAGTGTGTGAATGTCTGTGTCAGAAAATAGAATAAAATAAATGCATTATTGATGGAACATTAAACCTTAAAGCAAGTCGTATCTTCTCTGATCCTCACCGCTATCAAAGGCCTTTGTGGTTCCCTTCAGAACCTCCAGAGTGAGAGCAGCTATGATGTCAGCTTGCTGGGCAATGGCCTGGGCTCTTTCGACAGCCTCTGCCCCCAGTGATGTGATCATCTGGGTCCCATTGATCAGAGCTAGACCCTGTAAGAGCGAGACACATAGAGGTAGGTCAGGGTAGGTCAGGGTGGGTCAGGGTGGGAGGCCAGCAGTTGATAAGTGGGTTGATAACTACTCCAGTGTTTGAACCAGTGTTTTTGTATGATAATAGATTCTCTTTGAACTTGCTGGGTCAAAAAGCTGCTTCTGTCTGATCAAATATGCATAGGCACCAAACATTACCTCTTTGGGCCTCAGTGATATTGGCTTCAGTCCATGGGCCTCCAGGACCTAGTCATAGAAGAGAGGAAAACATGCCAAGAGGTCAAGGGACGTCGTAGGTAAACATGTTTCCCTTTTGAACCTTGCAACATCAATGAAACACATGCGTCACTTTTGTTTTACAAGTATACTTCTTACATATTTGGCGTCGGCCCATCCGCTCTTGGGCGACCACATTTTACCCTCTCCCATCAACCCTAGTGCCAGGTGAGAGAGAGGGGCTAGATCCCCACTCGCACCCACTGTCCCCTTCTCGGGAACGAAAGAGAGACAGGAAGCTGCAACAGGACCACAGTTTAAGATGACTGATCGGCTGAGGTAAGATTGGGATTATTGTACCATTAAAGGCCTGGATCATGGCTAAAAGTGTCTCCAAAGAAATTCCACTATGCCCTTTTGCAAGAACGTTGATCCGCAGAGCGAGCAGCATACGCGTTCTCTCCGGACTTAGTGGGTTTCCCACACCTAAACACACAACACAAGCAGTTACAAAAAACAGGCAAGGTCTAAACCAAGACATAAAATCTGACATGTTACCTGCTGAGTGTGATCGCACAAGGTTCTCCTGCAGCTCCCTTCGAACACACAGTTAGGGACACATAAAATGTAGAAATATTCAAGCTAAATAAATAATTTGAATAATAGGTTGGAAAGCCTTACTTGAGCTTGCTTACTGGAATAACAGTCCGCGCAAACTTGCCAAAACCTGTTGTGATACCATAAACGACTGAGGGCAGAGATAGACACTATTTTTAGACATGGGTTGTTTCATCCAGTGAAATTTCTTTGCAACAGTTGTAAGAGAGGAAAATACCTTTGTTTTCTTTAACAATTCTGTCCAAAAGCTCTCGGGATTGCACAACCTTCATCTCTGCCTCTGCTGTCAGCTGGAATCAATATCCCAAAAAAGGGTAGTTGTTTACAGATTACCAAAGAACGGTAGCTTCAACATGCACAGCTGCCACTACCTTTATCTTGTAAAGTCCTCTGCCCAAGTTAACCAGATCAGTCGACGTCAAGCTGTTGCCATCCAAGGCAAGAAACTTAAATCGTTGAACAATAAAACAGTCAAGGTTTGCAGATGTTACAGTTATACTAAAGTCCTAGTACAATAATAACTTTTTTGTGATTAGTTCATTTGAAGGGGCAAATGGAATGTTCCTCATAAACCACTATACACATCCACAGCTAGTCAATTAATTATACTAATTAATGAATAGTTATACGTAACTGTGACTTATAAATGAACTGTAAATGTACTTACCTCTCTAGGTTCTCTGTAAGCTGCTGTTCTGTATTAAATCATCATTGAGGAAACATCAATCCAACTTTATGCTTCAGAATCTTCGTAAATCATAGTTAACATTTTTGATTCTAGTACTTTTAAGCAGCAAGCAAATTAAGGATACAGATGAGACACTCCAGGTTGGCAAGGAATAAAGTCAGGAGACATGGTGTCTCCTTCAATAGCTGTAGGGAAATGGCAAATATTCACTTTCCGGTTCCGAATTTGTCTTGCATGATAATACTTTAAATTAGAGAGCTATTATTTCTGAAACTACCAAGCTCAACGAAGTCATTATCCTCCAGGACATCGTCAATGGTGTCGTCTGTGTCCAGCAAGCCCAAATTCTGACACCTGCGCACCAAAAACCGTGTGTCCTTCACATCGACGATACCTCCGTTGTCCGGTTTGTTCTTGATGTACCGCTTGAGAGCCTCCTGTCCGAGCCACCGGATGGTGTTGGTGGTGTCTCGGCAGGGCACAGCCAGCCACTCATCTCGGATGTGGACCGTAAATCTAGGCATTGTACTTTCAACCAAACTCTGCAGCAGTGACCGTGGCGATGCATCACAGAGGCATCGTTATTAAGAGGCTAAAGTTCAGCAGCCAATCAGGGAGCGAGGCCTTGGCCACGCCCCTGGGACTACTGACCCCAAGCATGGATATACTAAAATCCTTGTTGCTCACACAAACCCTAAAACACCAATTAGCTTTGACACATACATTTCTTATATAATGTGTCATATAGGTGGTTGAAGCTGGAATATTAAAATAGAAGTAGACTTTATTCCCATACACTAACACAATGGGACTAGAGCATCATCAATAAAAATGATAAAAGAAAGTATATCAAAACATGCAAATCAAACACAGAAGTGAAGTGAATGTGATTATTATATAAAGATTTATATATTAAATACATTTTTCACATTTGAGGTATCAATTCATTCTCAAATTTATGAAGTCTGTTCTTGAATCTCTTTGTCCTAGTTCTCCTTTTGGGCTCAAGCAGTAATTTATGATTGCTTTAGCTCTGCTGAGACAACGGGAGGGGTAGATGTCGATCAGGGAGGGGAGAGAACTGTCAATGATCTACTGAGCTGTTACAACTCTCTGCATCCTCTCCCTGACTAGGGGTGTGTATTGGCAAGAACCTGTCGATGTTGTAACATCAGGTACGGCAGAAGAGGAGGGGACATTTTGATAGAGGTGTTTCAACAATAAAGTCGCCAAACTCACATGTTTATCATTTCTGTTGTGGCTCAATGTTGAAGGTATTTTGCTTTTGCAATTTCTTCGATGTTTGAATTTGTTGTGAGCTTTGTCATCCATCAGAACTCCGGCCCCTCCCCTGCTTGAAAGTTGCTCTTTGCTTAAAAGCTGCACCATATGCATTCCTCCACGTGTTTTCCATGATGAGGGTGTGTCTGGTGCGCAAAAAAAAAAACTAAATCAAAACTAGTGTCTTCTTCAGCCGTAAAATATTTCTCCATGTCTGTAACTTTTTTTTCGTTTAGTGCAAGTGGGGCCCCTGGTGGCTGTTGGTCACTAAAAATCTATATAGTGCGTGGGGAAAAAGTACAACTTATATTACAAAACTACGTTACATTCACGAGTTTAATTTTCACTGGTAGACTGGAGCATTTGAAGTGGCTTTTACAGAATAATTAATAAAATAGAATTTGTATTATTTGAATAGAGACAAAAATTCTAAATCAAAGGAGGTAGTGATGGTCTGATGAAGCTTTATTTTTAGTCCACTAGATGGCGGTCTCTGCACTATTTTCCTAACTGTTGTAATGAAACTTCTGATGGCGCCACCTACTGACCTCTTAATTACATTACACTGCAAATGTATTTCTGAGACAGTGGTTCAAAATCAGTTTATTCACACACGTGGAGCAGAAGGGCAAAAGCTCGCTTGATCTTGATTTTTTAAACATGCAAAATGTCTCATGCCCAGACATACATACACATGCAACCACATAAAGGGGCGGTATAGATGAATAAATATTGTCATATATTATGTGATAAACATGATGTAAAGGATGGTATCTATTGACATTGACTGTCTATGCAAGTCAATGTAAACTCTCTATTCTCAGAAGAAACAGTAACCAACACAAACTAGATGGTTGTTTCTTTTGTGTCTTCAAATTTTTAAGGCTTGACTTGACTTTTGAATGCATTTAATTAAACAAAAAAAAAGTGGTACTTTTATATTGCAGTCCACCGAAACCGTGTTTAATGAATAAACAAAGGTGTTTTGAAATTAGACAGTTCCCTCTTGTGGTTTTAAATGGTAGTTGCTGGAAAGAATAGGTTCAATGGTGTTAGTTCATAACATTAGGGGGCGCTATTATCTGTATTTTTTATTTACTGACGTGAACTTGGCCTGCATGAACATATACGATACAAGTGTGGTCAACAATACATCGCTGATGACGTAGGTGCCTCACTCCGCGTCCGAAGAGTTACACTAAACATGCAAATTGTCTAAAAGAAAATACAATACACAATTATTTTTTTTTTGTATTTTTAAATGTAAAACCATCAAATTATTGTTATTTCCGACTCTATGTTGTTGCTTTACAAACGTGTTTTGTGGCAGTGTGGTATTCCGCGAAAAATAAATAAAAGAAATGGATTTTTAATATTTTAGTTTAACTTGTGAGCTACTCGCTACCATGTATCTATCGATAGGTGATGTTTTGATGGTATTATTGTTTTTACTGTTTATCAATTGAAAAAGTGCGTTTTTGTTGCGACACTTCGAGGAACGAGGCAGCCCTGAACTCAACGCTCGAGCTGCGGCCTGGTGATGTCACTTCACGGACGGTGGGAGTTTCTGGTGTCGTGTGTGCGCGCGGACAGAGCTCGACCGTCCGCGGGCAGCAGAGGGAGGAGGAGGGAGCAGCAGTGTGTTGACACAGACGGCAGAGCGCCTGGGGAATGGTCGGGGAGAGGAAGTGAGCCGGCTCTGTGTCTGCTGCTCCAACTTCCTGCTCAGAAAGAGAAAAAAGTCCAGGATCCGATTTCAGTCCAGCTCAGTCGTGTCGAGCCGCAGCAAGCATGGAAAAACAAGGTCCGGCAGAACCGTAGACTTCCACGCAGAGAAAACAACGTCGCAGGTAAACTAACTTTGTTCGACATGTGACTTTAAAGTTGCCGTGTTTAGACTCTCGGCTGGTGTTGACAGCGACTTGGGAAAAGTAGAAAGACTTTTTGCTTCCGGTACTGAACGCGAGAGATAGTTCGAGGGAAACACGGTTTACGGAACCTCGAGACGTATGCAGATGCTTTTGTTTCGGGGCCGCTGTTGGTTCTGCTGCCAGCAGGAAGAGAGAGCAGCTTTAGTCATGGCTCAGTAATGTCTGCACACACACACCGTCTAATCTCATTAGGAGTTTCCGTTCAGCAGACACACAGCACGTCTTTGTGCCGAGCATCCCCGAACCAAAACCACCACAATGTCCCTGTGATAGTCCTGGAAAGAGAGAGCCATGTCCGCCGTGTCAAGAGTGCTTGTCATCGCGACTGTTTGATAGTCCGCCGAGGTTTCTACATCCTGTTTGCCAAAGGTGACAGTTGGTCGGATCACTTGGGTCCTTTGTGTCGGTGCGGTGGTTCTGGTGCTGTTGGACTTCATCTTGTCTGCTGCCTCACTTATCAAATCCTTTTATTAATCACACCATTGTTTACGTCCCAACAGGCCCTAACTTGACCTTTGGTGTCCCTCAGGGATCGTCACCAGGTCCTGTTAGGATGTCACATATATTGGTTTCCATTCTGGTTATGAGTTAACTGTCTTTAATAGGTTTAAACTCAAAGTCAAAGATTCTCTACTTTTACTTTTGGTTTATCTTTCAAACTTTTCCTCTTGTAAAAAGATTTTGTAGCTTCATATTTAAACATTTTTAAAGGAGTTCAAGATAATGATTGCGTCGAGACTGTATAGAAAAGCAAATTCAAACAGAAAAGCACAAGAGATGATTTTTATTGTCGTCTGTCTTAAGACGGAGCAATTCAAGTTCAAAATGAAGGCGACGCTGTGATTTCAACACTTCAGACGGCAGTCGGTGTCAGTCAAACAAATGTTTTCTAGAGCTCCAGACAGAAAAACAAACTTCTTAAATAATGACAGCGTATCTGTGTGTATTGTGTATTTTTAAACTCCAGTCTGGTTAACTCAAACATAATTTAATATAATTTATAATAGCACATTTCTTCATAAATATTTATAGTGGGTTATAACTGTGTATTCAACTATGATACTACCATGTTGAAAAAATGATTAGAGAAGTCTTAAAGTTTTATTAACAACACTTAATTCAATTCATATTTTTCATGATTTATTTAAAGTCACTAACACGAGTGCTTGCTTTAAGCACACTTTACTATCTATAACAAATGTTAATGTCAATTTAAGTTTTCCTAATGTTGTGTAGAAAGTAAGAAAAAACAATCACACTTTTAACATAGTTTCTTTGAAAACGTTAAAAAAAAACTTTTTCTTTATCATAAAACATTTCTGTAAAAAGTAACACTCATGTTATTACTATTGTTTTTGACCTGGAGTTAATGTCCTGTATGACGGTGCTGAAGTAAATCAACTTCCTGATAAGAAATGAAAAGGCATTAACAATGATTCAAATCCAACTTTATCAACACTACTCGGCTCACGTTGGCACAGCTGAACAGCAAGGGTGTGTGAAAGTGTTTACAAGCAGAAAGTGCTCAAGTGACATGGAGGAGAGTTGAGAGGACAGTGGCGTGATCTCTTGACCTGACCCACTGTGGAGGGAAGTGTGCTGGACTGGTGGAAACCCTCCCCTGCTGTGCGATCTCCTCCGGGCTCTTCATTTGTCCTTGGAAGTAGAATAGGAGGAAGTCCTGACTCTGACAGCTTTGTGGTTTCACATGACAGATAGAAAACTCAGGGGAGAGTGTGTGTCGGAAATGAGTCCAGTCTTTTCTATCCGTCTTTTCTATCTGTCTTCTGGGTCGGTGCCGCCACAGGATGCAGTTCAAAGGTCAGCGTGTTTGTTGCCTCCACTGAAGGTGTAGTTTAACAGTTTCAATCAAGGAATGTTCTGTCAAACCATCAACACTTTCACTGTATTTCAGCTACAACAATCTTTGGTCTCATGAGCTCCGCTTGACCAGCAGAGATAATATATAATATAATATATAAGATAATATAACGGTGCTGGCCTCTCTTTTATACTTGTGTATATGCAGTGGTCAGTACCAGCAATCGTGGTCCAAAGAAGACATGATTTATCATGTTTTAAAAATAAGCTTAATCGTTTACAAAAGTGTAAATGTGCAATTATTTATGGTGTTTACTATAACGCACAATAATCTATATTTATTTATGCTATAATTGATCATTCATTAGTTCACACTGCTCGGTTGCAAACATTTTATTGATGCATGTATCATCAGACCTATTTCTGTGGCCCTCATAAGGACAAACTCAGTGAGGGTTGTTTTGTTATTCATTAGCTCAACTGACTTTCTCTGTGTTTTATTCTTTTAATTTGACATTTTACCCTAAAAATTCTTCAAAGAAAATGTGAAAATATATTTAGGTTTTATATGATATTTAGATGTAAAAAAAATAACCTTTTTTAACATTTAAATTAAATCTACGAGCCAATAACTAACATATAAAACAACACATTTTATTTTATATTTATATTTTATATATTTATATTTATATTTTATTTTCGTTTTATAATTTGATGCCATAAATATACAATTTACTTTCAGCATTTTATATTTTTTTCTGTTTTGTCTTCTCTCAACAGAACATTTGTATACGTCACAGTACAGATTGGAATTCTAATTTTCAGATCCCGATACAGTAGTAGGATTCCAATCTGTACTTGTAGGATTCCAGATCCTGCTGGATTCCAATCTGTGTTTTGACATATACATCCCTTGCTTCTTCTCTCTTCTCAGACCCTCAGTCGTAGTGTTAATGATGTCTCTACTCAAAGAAAATGGCATTCACAACCCTGACAAAACAATGAAAAGCCCTTTTTTGTGTTTGTCATCACACCGCTAGATGTCATTGTACTTTCTGCATTTGTACAGAGCTGTAACTGTCTCAGTGTGTTGACTCGACCCTCCGTCTGAGATCCTCGGCAACGATCGACTTTTACGACTGACGCAGTCAACAAGTCTTTTTTTCCTGATCAAACTGCGATGACTCGCTCATCAATTATTTGCCGATTCAATTTGATTGAATTGTTTTAGGACGACTGGTGTTACCCGTCTGCCCTCTGGGTTCCTGTGCTAGCAGACAGACGGGAGCTGCCAGGCAGCACATTCCTCTATTAGAGGAATAACCCACCCCGGGCCGTCTCACTTCCTGTGGAGAGAGGGCCAGGTTGAACCGCAGCATATTTCTTGCTTGAGCTGTTGTTCCTCCTCATGTTTTTTTCCCTCTGCCGCTGCAACATTATGCTACACGCTCGAACACACACCTCTATTCATCAGCCTAGCTCGTCCTCACACCAGCCGGGATGAGAGTGTGAAAGGTGGGGACGAGGCTTGGCAACATTTTGACGTCAGGGTTTGGCGAGGAGCTCCTGCACGCGTCTGTGTTGCTAGATAAAGGTCCACAGATGTGTAAATGAGCTCATTCTGAGGGTTGTAAGTGTGAAAGTGGAGGTTCAAGGTGAAGGAGGTCTAACAGTGTCCCCCCCACATGTTTCTGGAGGTATGGACAGCGCCATCACCCTGTGGCAGTTCCTGCTGCAGCTACTGCTGGACCAGAGTCACAAACACCTGATCTGCTGGACGTCCACGGACGGAGAGTTCAAGCTCCTGAAGTCGGAGGAGGTGGCCAAGCTGTGGGGGCTGCGCAAGAACAAGACCAACATGAACTACGACAAGCTGAGCCGAGCGCTGCGCTACTACTACGACAAGGTACCTTTGATGCTCACAATTCTTTATCAGTTCAGAAACACAAACCTATTCTTTGAAACGGTCATCATTAACCAACTCACTTTTTTATTATCTCGCTTTTATTATCATCTTAAGTTCTGGCTAGTCCAGATCTCTAGTCAATACCAAGTCAGAACCAGCAACATTTCTGCTGTGATGCTGCTAATTGGGTCAATAGAAGGTTACAGGTTAAAATTAAATCAAGGTCAGCCAAAAACGTAGATTGGATTAAGAAAAAGCCTTCGTTTAAGAGCTTATTGTAATTGTAGTTACAGTTTTAAGTTGACTCTTAAAATAAGTAATTTTTCAGGCAGTTGATTTTGCACTGAAAACCAAATAAATAAAATAACTAACTTCACAAAACTAGTCATTCGCTCTGTCAATGTACCTCTGCACACACAACCGTAAATACAAGAATTTCCCCAAAAGAGATTTTTAATTTTCCTCCTATTGAACAAAAATGGTCAAGATCCACTGAGCTGTCATACTTGTCTCCTGCGCTTCTGTTGTTTGTGTTTCAAAATGTTTAAAACGTACATCAAAATAAACATATATTTTCATCTGGAAAAATACATTGTTTAACCTGTTTTACTTTTTCAAAACTTGACAACAATGCACAAACTAAAATGCTGACATTATTAATTCAACCACTATATGAAACAACACGTCACATTTCTCGATAACACGACATGCAATACTGTGGAACCTTTAAGAACAATAAGAAAAAATGTTTTTGTGTTGTTCTTTGTTTGTTTTTGTGTAGAACATCATCAAGAAAGTGATCGGACAGAAGTTTGTCTACAAGTTCGTGTCCTTCCCCGAGATCCTGAAGATGGACCCCCAGACGGTGGAGATGGCTCTGGCCTCGGGGAGGTTTCCCCCGCAGGAGGGCGACTCACCTGAGCTGGACGTGGAGGAGGAAGAGGAGGAGGAGCCAGAAGAGGAGGTACACCGGAGGTCTCTGTCGGCTCTGGAGGCTCAGCAGTGTCGCAACGACTACCTGCGCTCGGGCCTCTACTCCTCCTTCAGCATCAGCTCCCTGCACAGTCAGTCCAAGCTGCTCCGAGCTCTGAGGGAGCAGCAGGAGGAGTCGCGATCCGTCATCCGCTTCGGCACCAACGAGAGGAGCGCCTCGCCCTCCACTACAGAGCCCTACATCAGACCCCCCCATCGCCCACCTCACTCCCCCACACCCCCTCCATCCCAGCCCAGCCAGAGCTGGAGTCCTGCAGTCAAAGAGGAGCAGGAGGAGGACTCGGACCAGAGCGCTCAGCCGCTCAACCTGTCCTCGGGGCACAGGGAGCGGGCCCTGCATCCCCCGGACAAGAGGAGGAGCAGCAGCAGCAGCAGCAGCAGCAGCAGTAGTAGTGGCAGTAACCATGGAGACAGACTCCCACCTAAAAGCAAAAAGCCTAAGGGGCTGGAGATCTCTGCGCCATCCCTGCTGCTGGCAGGAAGTGACATCGGGTCGATTGCCCTCAACAGTCCTGCCCTGCCGTCAGGCTCGCTCACTCCGGCGTTCTTCACTGCACAGGTGAGCTTTCTGGTCACCGCTGAGTTCTAGTGTTGTTAAATTACTGGAACATGTTGACGTGTTATTTAGGTCAAGTTAAGTTAACAAGAGTGTGGATCGTCCTGGTGAAGTTGTGAAGTATGTTGGGGTCTTGTTCCAGAGTGAGGGAAAAGCGAATATGGATGAACTGAAGGATACAAGTGGCTGAAATAAGACTCGAAGTAGAACCACTGCTCCTCATGACGAGCCAGTTGAAAGGCTATGAGACACTTTAAGGTCCTGCAGAAGTATCAAGGGCACATTTTAAAAGCCACAGGAAGATGTTGATGCTATAGTTACAAACTTTGGACTCTTACACGAGCTCAGCTGTAGATCATCATAGAGACACAGCTTGGTGATAAAACAATATCCACAGAAACCAATTTGAACAGTTGGAATAAATGTTCAGTCACCAGCACGCTTCACAGTCTAATACAGAAAAGTCTTATTTTTTATAATTCATATCAGCTTCTGTCTGTGGCCTGGTGAACCACTGACGGGCAGAGCTGGATGATGTCATTGCACTTTCTGACCCAGATCAGCAAGTCTGACTGTTGAAAAACATGTAAACCTCATGTGTTCGTGTTAACCACTTCATCCGAGTGTTCTTCATGTTGAGTGTTACAACTTTCACGTTGCTTGATTCTATGCGAGTTACTACTCTTGTAGGCAGCAGAGGAGTAGAGCTGTGTCCTCCACTCTCCTCAGTACAATCCCAAGTGCTTTTCTAGTCGAGGGTCATGTGGCAAGTGTAGACCTCCACCGTCCCAGTGCACGTCTCTCACCATCCGAGAGGACCAGTTTTAAAAGACAATGAATATAGATGGGGGAACTTCCCTACCACGGCTTAATCACTTTCTACCAAACTAAGAATTTCATCCTGCTGTTTATGCTGGTTAAAATTAAAGAAACAACAAACACCGGTGAAGACTTGACCTCCTAGGCTGAGGTGGAAATACAGTTTGTAACAGCACTGTTGAGTTTTTTAGATTTATTTTAGGCATAAATGTTTAAAAAACAACCATATTATCTATAGTTATCCTAATTTTAGTATCATATGCATTGAGAACGTAAGAAGCTCAATTTAAAGGCCCTAGCTTTTGTTGGCTCCTTCTATTGTCAGACCTGCTATGACTTAAGTTGCCAAATTACTGCTTGTGCATGTACATTTCTACATGTGGTTAAGGCTCTTGTTGTGTCCGTTTCTGGTTGAAAGTGAAAACATTCTCTCAGTACTTGGTCACATGACATTCACAGACTCTCCAGGCAAAGGTATGTAGCAATAAAAGTAATAATTTACACTCCTAGTAATAAAATAATAAAATAACAGCCAGAGACTTCTACTATGTGGGTCATGAAGCATCAAAATTGAAGCATCATTTCAGAAATATTAAACAATAATAAAAATAATGTCAAAGTTTTACATATAGTTGCTTTAAGAAAATACAAAAAAGTTCTCTAATGGTCTTAATTTTACATGGATTTTTGTCTTATAGTAAAATAATGAGTAATAAAATATATTTATAGACAAATATGAAACATCACTAGAACAAAAAGATCATTTGTCTATTTATTTATGATAATCAAATATCTGAACTTGACCTTAATATGTGTCCAGGTTTATGGTGTTTATTTTAGTCACCTTGTTTATTTTTATCTATTAATTATCATTTGTTTTCTCCGTCATTGAACGTTTCATTCGTTCCTAAACAGCTATTAAAGTACGAGAAATGGATCATGACATAATCGCTCGCGTGATCAGTCATCCCAAATGAAGAGAATGAAATGCTGTATCAAAATTAAGATCCCATGTCAGTAGATCTAACATTATGACCTGCTAGCTGTGCTTCAATCTCAGCATTATAGTTTCCAGTAGTCCTGGTGTGAGTCGCTGGTTGTCACGGCGACGATGGTTACGGGGTGGACAGCACAATCTTGTCTCGGTGAAGTCTTCAAACACATCATCTCTCTGCCGGTCGGAGTCAGAAAAACAAGAGATTAGGAAAGGTTCGGCCCGTCAGACCGGCGAAAGGCGGAAAGGGCCCTAAGTGGTGCCATATGGCCCAATAATTCCATTAATAACGAGCCGGGTCGCTCCACAACACTGGCTCGCTTCTCTGAGGTGACACAGAGGAAAAGTGGGGGAGGGGGAGACGACCAGGGGAGAGCAGGAGAAATTGATTTCATATGTTTGCTCTGGAGCTGGCGTTCCAATCAACAACATCCCCCACCGTCCCCGCCGCTCTCCCAACGTCACCCCGCTATTCCAGGGGAGAAACCACAGACTTCCTTCCTGCTCCTTCACTTTGTTTTTCCAAACGCCAAAAACTGTCGTTTAGCTTTGGCTGCATGTTTTTTATTAGCCCGGAGTCTGTTCGTGCCCTCACTCCTCTCTCCCTCTCCCTCTCTCTCTTTCTCCTTCTCCTCACAGACGCCCTCCGGTCTGCTGCTGGCCCACAGTCCGCTCCTGTCAGGAATCCACTTCTGGAGTAGCCTGAGCCCCGTCGCCCCGCTCAGCCCGGTCCGGCTGCAGGGCCACAACTCTCTGTTCCAGGTGAGTCTCGCTCCACGGGGACCGTCGGTGACTCTGCCTCCGCCTGCTCCTGCTGTTTGATTCCTACATCTCTACACACACGTTTTGCTTCCAGGCCGCCGTGTGTGTTCTCGGCACTCGCCGCACTCGCTCCAAGAGGTGACGTCACCCTTGGATTCGACCTTGCTCATGGGCTTTTTAAGCGGAATCAGACGAAATGATGCTACATTGTTGAACACGAGTTTCGTTTGAGCAACACATTCAACACTTCTTTGAAGTCATTACAACTATATGACTCACAAAATAAGTCAAATAGTAACACAATCACCAAATGAAACACAAACTTGTTGCCTCTGCTAAGGCAGCTTCAAAGATCCAAACACTGAAAAGTTCAGAGGTCGCAAAAGGTGGAAGAAGGATGTAAATAAACAGCACTCTGCTGTGTAAATGTCAAACATAGTGTTGCAGTTCACTGCGCTCTTTCTTCCTCCTCTCATCCTCTAGTGGTGACGTCATCCTCACTTTCACCCTGTTATTCTGGTTTCATCTCATTTGCTAACGAGTAAACACATGCGCCCCTAGAGGTGTCTCCCGTTAGTGCACCCAATGAGACTTCCTGTTTTTTTTTAATATTCTGCATGAGTTGGATCAATAAAGAGTAGTTTTTCAGGCAGCCTACAGGGGGCGATCGACAACAGCTGAGTCATCACTGACTCTTCTACTGAACCTGGTTAAATGTGGCCCCTTAATTGGTCAAGACTTCTAAACCATGGATGCAATGTTGAATTTAGCCATAAGCACAACATACAGCGTCGTATTAAAATAATACATTCTGTTTTAATAATAGATAAAGAATGTAATAAACTGCGCAGGAAGTGAAATAATTTGATTCTGTGCTGGTGAGGTTCAGTGCTGAAAGTGGGACCAGAGTGGTGAGGCTAGTGTCGGTCGGTCAGCAGGTCCATCTAAGGTGTCCTGTTTCAGTGCTGGAGAGGAAATCCTGTCAATACTTCCTGTTTGAACCCTGGGGAGCCGGTCTGAACTGGGCGGACCGGTTTGCAAGCGGCTCACACACACACTCCCCCCCTCCTCCACACACACACACACACACACACACACACACACACACACACAGACGGTACCGGATTCTCTGTGCACAAACAAGGCTGACGGCTGCCTCCGGAGGCGCAGGGAGACAGAGACCAGAAGGAAGAGGCACAATGAGAGCGGAAACCCGAGCGGTGACAACGCTGCGCTGACTAACTCTGCTCCGCTCTCTTCCTCTGCAGTTCCCCAGCATTATCAACGGACACATGCCTGTCCCCCTGCCAACCCTGGAAGGAAGTCCCTCCTCCCTGCTCCTGTCCCCCTCCAGCCACAAGTCCTGATCCCCCATCTGTGGACCGTCTCCATGCATCTCACGTTGAAATGTTTCATCAGCGGCGTCCTCAGCGACAGTATGTGACCTCACTTGTTTTTGCACTTGAGTTGCTGCGTGCTCCGGTGGTTGAAAGCACTTGGTGAAAGTTAAAAAAAGAAGAAAATAGGAAGCCATTTCGCTGCGACCTCTCCGAGACAACGTGGCGTGTTTTGTTGTGACAAACTTTCAGCACATTTCTACTCCGTCTGTCCAGGACGGCATGTAGTCGGCTCTGTTATTCAGCCGGCTGCACATCTGAGCAGAGCTTTGTTGATGTTGTAATCTCTTTTCCACCGGCACGTTCACCTGGACAGGTGGACCAGCATCACTGGATTCAGACAAACGGCAAGATTTGTTGTGTCGTGTGAAAGCAATGATGTAACACCTAAATTTCAGCAACTTATCAAGAGCATTTAAAGATTTTTTTTCCTCCAGTCTGTAGCCTTTTTACATCGAATATAGATGTACAAGAGGCGGCATAGTCTGACCTATTGTAAATGCATACAATAAACCTGCAAAAGAATCCTTCCTTATATAGAACGCACTTACAAAAATGGGATTAAAAAGAAAAAGTTTTATTTTTTTTATCAATTTGACCCAGGCCTAAACTTGGAAGTCTGACAAGCTACCATGCTATCCGAACAATGTTTGTGTCCCTGCAGAGTTGCCGTAGTGATGTAACAAGTGGACGAGAGACTAAAGTAAAGTTGTCTGAGATTACTAAACTATTAGAAGTAGTATTTCTTTGAAATACTTCTTATGCACGCACAGCCATTACATCACCATCAATCCACATTGGTGGTCATAATTATACAGCTAATCTGGCCTTAATCTAAAATATCAAAACAAGGCTGTTGGATTTTTAAAGGTTAAGTAGTTGGTCTGCAAATAAGATGTAGCTTCTTCTATGTGCACCACAACACTCGTGACAAACAAACCTCATCACGTTTGTGCGTTCTGTTCAGGGCTGTCTGTCCATGTCAACGTGGCCTCTGTATGTATTTCTCTGCACTACGCTTCTGATAGTACCGGCTGTGCCTTATTGTTCTATTGTTGTTGGTTTTTCTCCAAAATATTTTGAATGAAGACAAGATTTCAGATCGATGAAAAAACTTTAAAACTTGTAATGTTTTGTTTTTTATACTGGACGCTACAGTTTGTATTCTGTATCTTTTGTATTGTGAATGTCATTTTCAATAAAAGCATTGAATGCTAAAACACGAGTCGACACTGCTGATGTTCAACATTTCTTTTACTCTGGAAAAAGAAAGTTTTGGGGAAAACGTCTGCAATGAAATCCCACACTGATAACAATTATCCACATATGAAGTTAAAGAATATGATACAAAAGTTCTGTGGTAACACTGTTAGACTCAGTTTCACGAGGGGCGGGGCAAGAGGAGGCGAGCGGCGGCTTCCTCGTACAAGATGGTGGCCATGCAACAAGACGCAGGCGTTCCTAGAATAAAGGTCAGTTTGTACGGCGAACAGCGAAGAGGAGGCTCTTTCTTTGTAACAGACAGGTCGTAACAAATGGTGAAAACAAATGATCAGTACTTGAGGTTCTGCTCATCCTTCATCAAGGTGGAATTAAAAATAAAGAACTTAAGAATGTGTTTAACTGTCTGTGTTTAAAGTCCAGAATAGCTCAGTGACCCCATTTACAAAAGTAACATCAGAAAATATAGTTTTTCTCCTTAACAGTGAGCGAAAAAGTGGTGAGGATGAACCCGTGGGGGAGGGGGGAAAAGTCAAATGACAAACCCTTTAGAGTTTACAGGAACTCAGAGTAACTTGGTTCTAAAAGAGTAACCCTAATGGACTGAAGCCGCTGAGCTACTGTCGTTCAGTGTGAGGCGAGGGATTCACAGACCAGTTACACTCCTCTGCTAACAGACTTCTGTGCTCGTCGCCACCAGAACCACATGGAATGATAAACCAGCACGATCATGATTCCACGGCGCTCCCACCAGGAGTGAGAATGAGGAACATACCCCCGTGCACTTCCGAGCTCAGATCCATGTATGAAATGAAACGATGACAAAACAAACACTAAAATACCACCACTTCAAAAAAAAGAAAAGAAAAAAAAGTCTATACACATTGCATGAACTCATTAAAGTGACTGAGCCAGTTAGATTCTAGACAGTAGTCAGGTTTAGCAGCAAATTCTCTTCTTAATAAATATAGATGTACAGTATATAAACGTCTATTCAAGGGCCCACTTCCGGCCAAACCTGCGAGGGGGCGGGGTCACACTGTGGACGAGCACCCAGGCGGGGAAAGTGAAGATGGGGATGGTGATGATGATGCTTCACGCCAACATCCATCCGAGGTCACTGCTCCGACAGCGCGAAGTTAGTCCCCAAATAAAAAAATACAGTCCGGAAAATCTAAAACAGCATGCTCTGGCGTCTGCTCTTGCCGCTCCCTGAGGAAGAAACACAGCGTCAGGCGGAAGAAACAGCGACACGTGATGCTCGTTCAAGCCGTTAGATTCACTTCAATGTAGCTCAGCAACAGAACCGCTGCCACTCTTAACGCTTCACATGTTGACCAGCAGGTGGTGTTATCGTCACACTGCAACCACGCTGCGGTTAAGATCCAACAAAACAACTAACTAGACCATACTTGCCATGAGGTGAGAGGGTTTTTTATGTTGTTCTTCTCTTTACATTCTATCACTAGTGTTGTTCTAACAATCACTTTTTGTTTTCTTTGGATTATTTCTTGTCCCTCAGAATAAAGTAAAAAATATCCACACGGTTGTCTACATTTGTATGGATTTAAAATATACCAATTAACCAATTATATCTTATTTAGTTAATAATAAAATATAAATATTATTAATATAATAAAAAAAAATGATCCGTTTTAGGTTTTCCATCCCAATAATGCATCATAGTAAGACAGTTTCAACATTGTTTCCAAATTTACAAACAGCCAAAACATCATAACCACCTACTGCTTTGTTTTTTTTTCTTAATTCTTTCACTTTTTTTAGAGATGAAAAAGAATACAAAAGACATTTTACTCAACTAAAATTGGGTTAGTTAAAATGTACTTGGTAAAAGTGACTTGAACTGCACATGGAGAGAGACGTGGGCTGCTGATCATTTTACTTTTTTAGAAGGTTTTCTCATTTCAATAGTACCGATGTACGACGAGTGAAAGTTATCTATGAAGACCTTGATTACTTCATAGCTGGTAAAGGCACATGCTAAACATGCTAAATCAATGTTCTAACCAGGAGATCTTGTTGCTGGCCGCACGGTTGAGGCTGTTTGACATAGAAATACACATTTACTTTGTAAGTTTCATCTTCTGGACTACTTGTTTGTGAAGAGACCAAAGTGTTGTTTCCAACACTGCTCATGTTCGGTTTCTTACCTGACTCCGGATACGAGGAATTCCGGTAACCAGGGTCTCTCTGCAGCTGGACCTCCTTCAGGGTGAATATTGATATGCCTGCCAACAACACAGACAGACTCAGTGACGGCAGCACTCGCAGCACTCGCAGCACTCTGTGCCAGGAGAATGTGGGCTCTGAACCTCCACCAAACGCAGATTGATCTTTGTAACTTGTACGCGGCGGAGCGTGCCGACTCAGCAGTACTTACTCTCTGGCAGCGCGTTCACCCGGGGCCCCAGACTCCTGAAGTACGGCTGCCTCATGCCCTCGTCTGCGGAGATCCTCTTCTTAGACTCGTACTGAACCATGGAAACACAGAGTGGTCAGAGTTTGGCGTGACACACAGTGCGGGAATCTTACACTCACTTTTAGGAATGACATCAGCAGGTCAATGCCATCCGTGTCCAACCTGAGACAGGAGAGAAGAGGGGAGGGGGAGGAGATGAGGGAGAGGTCAGTGGAGGTGCTGGAGGGGCAAAGATGCTGGCAACTGTGAGGAAGGAAGTGGAGTCAACTATTCCACAGGATTTCCTAACAGGAAGTGACAAAGAGCACACACTCCTAGTCACACAAACCCGAATGCTAGACTCGGGTGTACCTGAGTTGGCTGAGATACGTTTGCTCAGTGTCATCTCCAATGATGAGCGGGCTACCGAGAGAGGCGGGACAGTCACGTTTAAACCTCTGTAAGAATAGAGGTGAGCCACGGTGGGGGGGGGGTACCTGGGTGCGTGGTTGATCAGGGGCTGCGTCTTGTACTTTGGGAACTTGTAGGACTTGAACTCGTCGATGGAGGAGATCCCCGGCCAGCTGTCCTCGGTGGGCGTGCCTGTTGAGGCGACATGATACAACACAGTCAGAGTTCTGCTTCGCCCGGGGCAGCTGGGGATGTTTTTCGTGCCGCCACGGTGGCCACATGCCGGGGTTAATACGATTAAAGGATCATGTTGACAGAGTGGTCGATCTCTGCCAGCAGGGGGCAGAACTGACCTAGAAGCCTGAAGATGAGGTGCAGCTCGTCCTCCACCGTTGAGCCTGGAAATAGGGGCCTGCCGGCTGACATTTCGTAGAATATGCAGCCCACTCCCCTGTAGAGGAAACATGCAGAAGAGATTATGACTCTTTGGGTCGTGTGGTCACTCGTCCTTCAGTTGATCCACAATGGCGAGACATACTTTAACAAACTAATCAGAGCCAAACAATCTCTGTGTGGGTCATTCACAAGAGTTGGCCTTGTTTAAGGCTGACCAGGGCTGATTTAATTCACATGATGAATGCGTATATTTTTGTTGCACTCTAAAATGGGATCAGCATTGGACAGTTGTTACTTTTATAGATTAGATAGATAGAGTAGATGTCATGATTTCACCATGCTGAAGTTTGACACGCCACCTGGGATTTTAGGTTTACTTTGGTTATATTAATTTTGCACTGTAAAGAAAATTGTCTCGACTTCTTAGGAATTCAGATTTGAACCAGGGCATCTTCCCATATTAGCACAACTTAACTACCTACTTTAACCTCCTGGTCTCAGTTCAGAGGAGCAACAGCTCTACTCCGAGTCCTATTTAACAAGCTCCTTATTCAGTGTCTCCACACAGCTCAAGGGGGAAACTCACTTCTGTATACTGGACTTGTGACTGAAATGCTGGTTTTCCACCTGGTGTGACTGGTTTTGAAGAAAAATCTGTCTTCACACCACCTTTGTTTTCAAATTCCCTTCAGATGAGTTGTATGTCTTTGTGTAGTACTCTTTCAGGATGTGAATTCCTTCTACTCATTTCTGTTTCCTTTTCACTGGTTGCTGTCAACACAAAAGCACCGACTGTGACTTCCATCTGAGGCAATAGCTTCAGAACGGGGAGGAGTTTAAAAAAAAACAACCCACGTCCGATAGAATTGATTCTTTCCATTACTGTAAATGACTGACATTTCCTCTACCTCTCTGTAGACAAATAGAACGTGAACATATATACGTATATTCTGTGTGGTACTTTAAAGGGGCTTAAGAAATCAAGTTTTTCCCTTTTTGAACATAATCTTAATACTCTAGAATTATAGTAGTTTCGTAGACTAAATCATTTTCAATTGACTTCTAGTGAATATTACCGATGTTTAGTTGATGATGAAGATGAAGAAGATGAAACAAAGTGATTTCATTTGTAATCGTAGGAAACAGACCAGGATCTTGCCTACAGATGACATCATCTGACAAATGTCAGATAAAGATTTCAGATTCATTCACTGTCGCAACTCGACAAGAATGCTGGAGCAGAAATCAATTTTTTAAATAGCAGTGGGGGGCGTTTCAGTTCAATCAGCTGAAGAGGAAAACTTCACAGAGGAATTCAGCAACAGCTTGATCACCAGCAGACGTGCCCTAAATCTCCGTCTCTGCGGTGCGGATTACAACACCTGTCTGCGCACATCATGTGACACGCTCCAATCAAAGTGACGCAGCGATCCACCATCCACGACTGAAGCACCCAAAAACCCAGATAAACATGTCGTATTAACTTCATTATGACATATCAAGCCGCCCTAAAAACTGAGTGTCAACCAGACAGCTGTTGAGGGAGATTCAGGTCAATGTTGATGCCGTTTCTGAAGAGCCCCTCATCACAAATACTAATATAAGTGTATTCTATTAAAGAACATCTATTCTCATTAAAAAAAAAATTAGAAAATATATATTATGTAATTAAGTCCATATCCTTTCCTAGCATATCCCATCAGCATTGCCACAGTGGTCCGCCTTCTCTACCTTAACCTATTTTGTTTTGCTCTTCCTGCCTTCATTACAACCTCCACGAATCTGGACTAAATGTTCTTATAAATATAACCATTAGTTGTAATAATCACATAGTCAAGCAAACCAGTCAAAGGTTCGGATAAACTGAACAAAAAGAAGAGATGAAGAAATCTGTGTTGTGTGTTATTTGTTATATCAAGACAGATAAATGAACATGCTTCATAAATGTGGAAAAAACTGCTAAAATCTTTCAGCTAAAATCTGTAACTACATTTTTTTTAGAAGATGTTCACTCACCACATGTCGATCTGCGTGGAGTACTCAGAGGAGCCCAGCAACACATCTGGTGGTCTGTACCAGAGCGTCACAACCTCGTTGGAGTAGGTTTTAGTGGGCACAGACTTGGCTCTTGCTAGGCCTACAGAGGAGGGAGATGGAGAGTGAGAGGAAACACAAACATTCTCTGTTCATTTACTTGAAAACGACTGCTTTTAGACAAAAGTTCAGGCAGCATAATAAAGCTACAGAAGTCTCCAATGCTGAGGCTCAGTCTCCTGGTACCAAGCTGCTACTTTCAGAACTCTGTCAGGAATGTTCTGATTACATGCCACAGAGAGTTGCTGCGGAGTTGTTGGCTGAACAACCACATCCAAAAGGTTTGGTTGGACTGAAATCTGGTAACTGCGGAGTTCATTGAGCCTAGCGGTCATGCCCCAGAAACTCGTCTCAGATGATTTCAAGTTCTCTCATGGTGAAAACGGCCATAAGAAGACGGTCCACTGTGTTCTTAATGGGTTAGACATGGCCGACAACAGCCCTGGGGGTATAAAACAAGCTGGTCAAGTTGCTTGGAATGCTTGTTTGTCTGTCCTTATAGAACATGTTTTTAGAACATGAGTTTTTTTACTTTTCATTTGTAACCTGGGTTACTTGTTTTTATGCTCGCCAGGAGAAGAACATGGCATTACGGTTACATGTGTGGTGCACACATAGATGCCCATCATCATCTGGCAATCTTCTGCTCATTCTAAACAGCATTTACCAGGGAACCGCTCACTGGCAGTTTCTCTGTTGTTGGACAGGAGCCTCTAAACCTCAGAGATTGTTTTGAGTGCATATCTCACTTGATCATCTCTGAAACTCCATGGATGACACATTGTGGAGCTGCTGCCACAAGCTTTATAGGTGCGAGTGTATTTGAGGATCTCAAACTTAGAATATGAATAGATAATGAAAAACAATCTTTACCAAAGTCGGCCAGCTTGAGCTCCCCTCTGTCATTGATGAGCAGATTCTGTGGCTTCAAGTCTCGGTGCAGAACTTTCCGTTTGTGGCAATAAGCTAAACCTCGCAGGATCTGGTACAGAAAGATCTGGCAGGGGACAGAAACACTGGTAAGTCGAATGAAAGCAGATATCACTCAGTCTGACATGTCATCTTACAAAATGAGAAGTTCAACAGTCAATGTCTCTACTCTACCACCAGGGGTCGCACCAGCAGCGTGTGCTGGTGAGGATGCAGCCACTGCTTTCCACACTCACCTTGACATTCTGCATGCTCAGGATGTTTCCACAGTCGTCCATGTACTGCTTTAGATCTTTGTCCTGGACCACAGACAGATCACATGTGTTAGTTGAATCAATAATGGGATTCTGTCAACCACAGGTGTTAATCTCCTCGACTCACTGGCGAGTCGTGCGAATGACTTAAAAAAATATTTGTGCCTTTCCTCACCAGATATTCAAAGACCAGTGTGAGCGACTTCTCTGTGTGTACAATATCGTGGAGCGTCACAATGTTGGCGTGTTTCAGGTCCTTCAGTAACGAAACTGAGAGCAGGGGGATGAAAATAAATGATTAACGAAAACGTCTGAGGTCATTGACAAGAGAGAACCACAGTCAAAAGTTGGTAACATGAGGAATATCCTAACAACCCTAATGTCCTCAGATTCTCCCTGGAAACAACAAGAAATGTGGTTGTTTGGTTCATCTAGCTCACACACTGCACATCAATCTTTCACCACAAATGTATAACTATAGGTTTCTTCTCTGCCTTATCTCATGCTTTAATTCCCATCTTCCTATAGCAACTCACAAACTAAACAGACTTGTACAAATATGTGCAACAGAGAAGTGCAGTCATGTGGACAAACAACTGTAGAGTTACTTATGTAATGTTGTAGAGTGGAGTGAGACAAGATATCATAAGGAAAAAAGGGATACATCAAATAAAATGTTGGTACCAACGCTACGAACAATCCATTGCATTTTTAAAATTTAATTTAAAGATTCTGAATATTTACACGCAAAAGATATAAATAAATCATGGTGAATTAACATTAAGGTACATCATTTAAATTCATCAATCCTAAAACAAACATTTTCTTAAAATGTTTGTTTTATTCACATTAGAACAAGACATTTTCATATTGCCATCATATCTACTTGAAAATTGTGTAAATAGTTTAACTCTGACCTCACCAGAGCTGCATAGCTACAGAGCAGCTATGGTCCACTGGCCTCACTATAGTGTAATCTAGAAGGCATCAGTAACTGTGTGTAAACTGTTCTGCCCACAAATCTTAGATTTCATCATTGAGGACTGGCTTCTCATTTATTTAAAAAGCGTTGCCTAGTTTTTATTCCTGTTTCATGTCACATATGATATGATCTCAGAGGAAAATAAAGACCGATGTCAGAATCTGTGACCTCTTTTTGACAAAAAAGGAAATGTGTACTTCTCTAACAGATATCAATATTAACCATCTGAATTCCACATGGCCACAAAACGTTCATACCTACACACAATATAATTTTTTCTGTTGCCTCTTTGAAAAAATGGAACTAAATATTTTCTCAAGAATGATGCTGCTCAATGTGTAAATAAGTTAACTATAACAGACTAAGCTTTGATGATTCTGGATGTTTTGTACCTTCTCGGATAGCTGTGCACGGCGCCCCCTCTTCGTGCTCCAACCGGATCTCCTTTAGTGCCACAAGGTTGTCCGTCAGCTTACTCCTCCCCTTAAAAACAGTTGCGTACGTGCCCTGGATAGAAGGGGAAAAAAATGGGTATCAGAGGTTTTTTCTGGGAACAGCAGCACCTGAAACACGCTCAAGGTTGTGACCCACTTACCTCCCCCAGTTTATCCAGTTTAATGTAGGTCTCCAGCTTTCCAAAACCAATCTCAGACTGAAAGAAAAAGAGAAAATAAATCAACAACAGCGGGGACTTTATTAGTGATGACAAGCGAACACCCACCACAACAAATCCTTATGACAGCCTGGAAGCAGAAGAGGGAGCAACTAACACGCACAACCCCGTTAACAATCACATGTAATGTCTTATGACAAGTGCTGATCAGCTTCTGGCTTATGCGTTACTTCATGGACATTATACACAACTATGCGTTAAATAAGTCAGCTATCTATATAATATGTATTCTGGTTGTAATGACTGTGACAAGGAGTTTAATCTCCCCCCTAATTGCAGAATGTTTGGAAAACTTGTTGGACTGTAGAGTAATAACATAGCCTCATCGGAGTTACTTCTGCCCGAAGCGTTTACCTTTGGCTAAATTCACATGTTCACATGGGTTTAGCACCATCAGCATCTTTTAAAGTGCTATGAGGTTTGCTGTACAAACTTTGAGGGGATTTTTAGCATAATTCTGGTTAAAGCTTAACAGTAACTTCCTTACCAACTTAGTTTCTATGCAATCATAAAAATAACCTTATTAAACACAATTACTGAGGTAAAAATATCATTATAACATTTGCATTTCTCAAGCATGAAATGTGTTACAGATTGAGCGGCCATTTTGAAAAAGAGATTAAATAAACATTTGTTTTAACTTCCAAAAGGGAGAAGGGAGCTTGACCTCTAAGGCGAAGGGGAATATTTATTAAGATAATCCTGGGTCCTTAGCAGCAGAAGAATAATACTGTCGCCACTGCCAGTGTCACCACAACATCATCTACACCAGAGCAGGACGAGCAACAGCGCCTGACTGAGCCGGGAACTACTCCTGAAGAATGAATTCTAACATTAATCATGTTATGAGTGAGACAGTTGCCATAACAAGTCTTAAGTGAGATGTAAACATGTGTAGAAAATGAATAGCATTGTGTTTATAACCCAATAATGAGCTAAATATTCAAGCAAAAACACTCTTAGCCAAGCCTGAATTCTGATAATAATGTCAAAAACAGAAGAAATCTGTAGAAGGCAAATGATTGAGCTGCTTATCATCTTATCAGCCTATGTTCAAGTCAATATTTCGATAAAAAAGATATTGGTCCTGTCTGAGCAAACCTGAATGTGTGGTTAAATAATAAAGGTGGAGTAAATCAAGGTTTATATGTCACCTCTACAATCTGTTCTCGTAATATAACTCTACTCAACTGCATGTTGAGCTAAAGAAAATACAGTTTGACCTTTACAATACATGAAGAAAATCATTATCAGTAAGCTGTATTAATTTAAAGGCTGAAAATAAATAAAATTAGTAGGATTTTTGCGGAACATGGATTTTTTATATTTGGATGTTTTTAAGAGTGTCTTTTTGGACGATGATTACTGACAATTAGTCGCTAAATGGATTTAAGTTTGTGCCCCACAAGGAACAGATTACTCTGAAAATAATCATAACCCTTAGTCGATATGAGAAAATGTGTGAAAGTAGAATTTTGGGTGAACCATCACTTAAATGCACCACAACTTGGTGTCCAAGTTCTTATTTTACATCTTAGGCGTTGATAGTATAAATGTAATTTCACAAGAAACACTTAATGTTGAAAGTGGGGCTGTTTGTTGCACCTCTACATTGACCTTAAATGTAAAAGTTCATGAGACAAAGAGTGATATATACCACTAAAAAGTAATCATAGGCAGGCAGGCTCATAACCTCCTTGGCAGAGGTAATCATGTGTTGCAATTAAATGTTTCAATCAAGCAACATGTGATTTCTCAGAAACAAAGCAGCCTTTGATTTCTGCAGATACATAGACTTTAGCAAATAGTGAATACAATGATAAGAGTACATACAACGAGGCAAGCGAACACAGGATTGCATTTTTCCTATAATTATAGCCATGGAGAACAGAAATAGTGAAGGTCTGATAAAGACATTCTCATGACATGCTCAAAAACTGTAACCTACATTTCAGTATTTAAATAAGCATTTTAAAGTTTTTTATTTCCGCTATTCACTCCACTTTCAACGTCCCAACTCACCAGAGATGCTCTGCGGGAGCGGCGGCTTAGTGGCTGGTCAAACGGGGGGCTGCTCAGTTGCAACTTTTCGAGGTAACCGTCTGGTATCCGGATGTCAGCGGGCAGGGAAAGCCGCTTATTCAGGTCCTGAAAATAGACACAAACAGCCAAGAGCAAACTATTTAAGCGTGGACCAAGAAAAAACACATGTAGTCCATCAGCATCCTACACAGGTTTAAATAAATACCACAGATTGACAAGGAAATGGCAGAAAATCTAAATAAATATTCCGTGACCAGAAAAAGCTAACATTAGACGGCTGCCTTGGGCCTAATGGGTCAACAGAGGAACTAGTGTTTAAAGGTGCATGCGCAGCAGCAGACATGTGTCTAACAAAGGGGGCTCTTTAAGAGTTCACTGTACAGCCTTTCACACAGCAACAAAGTACAAAGGCATGATCCTTATAACTGGTTATATAAAAATCACAACAACTCGGCAGACAATGTCTGTATTCTTCCCATCACTCATTTCCTCCATTTGTTAGATTATTGTTAATCCTCTCGGCTGGTTTATATCCACTTCCGACCCTTCCGCAGTTGCACCAGATGACCCTGCATCCCTCCTTGTGGTGCGCTAATGCAAGAACAAAAATACACTTTGAACCTCCAGTGGTCATCAACAAGAAGATTATTGATGAATGTGTAACTGAGTCCACTTACTGATGGACATCTTAAATGACCCTTCAACCTCTCTTTCTCACACACACAGTTTTAGATATCTGCTGAAATATTCAGACACATGCTAGTAAATGAATTCTTCATTTTCAAATAATCGTTCTCTTGATTAAAATAAATTTATATGAAGCTGAAGAGTATCAAAGAAGATGCAATTACAATGTTGAAGGACACATTGGACAAGGAAACCACTAAACATGTTCATCCAAAGCCACATACAGAAGTCAAATCAAGATGTGGTTTTATAACTCGTGTGAGTCAAAGGTATTATAAAGTAGAATGTGTATATGGTCAGATCTAGGTGGGCTGAGTTTTCTGTCTCGAGTGAAATAACACATGAACTGAGAACAGAAACTTCTATTTTAATAGTTGCTTCGTGTTCATGTTTGCTGTGGAATAATTGAAGTGATACACAGGAAGTACTTTTTCTAGTCCTTTTTTTCAGACAGGAAGAAGTGGTCATTTCTTCAGGTGAAGCTTTCACACAACACTTTGCAATAGGAATGAAAGATATTCTCGTGAACTTGAGCAACAGGAAACTATGAATCACTGAGTCTGACTCATCAGATCTGACAGTTATTTGAAACACCTGCTACTTTTCTCAGGTTGGCTTCTATTCACTAGCACATTTTAAACAACAACTAGCTAAATAAATCATCCAAAGAAATGTCCTGTTTGAGGAGATTTATTAGGGAATTAAAACAAATTCCATTTTTTTTAATTTTTATTAACACAAAATGAATGAAGCTGCAACTCAACATCAAGAGAATGTTTTTTAGTTGAAAATGACAGTATCTTACTGAAAGAAAATCATCTTTAAATTATTTTTAGAGTATTTTTAGACCGTGGTTTGGTTTTATGGGCAATAAACATCCCACAACAATTAGTTAGATGAAAGAATGAGCCCCTCAGCTTTCGCACTATTGATAGCATGATAATTGTGATACGATATCATGATATATGATAATTGTAAGTTCTAATTGTTATTTTGTTTTGTTCATTTTGAGCTAGGAAATGATTTCTATGACATGTAAAATGTCTGTGTTCTTAGGTTCAAGTGACAAACATCCTATTGTTATGGTTTGCTGTGTCACTCACAATTGATACACATTTTTCTCACCACAGAAAGTGATGCCTTCAATCTTCTGACCTTTGAACCCCTCCCCCGGCTGTTGTCCAATCAACTAGTCTTAATCTGTTAGAAGAGGAGCCCATCTGGAGCGTATTACACTAATCCATGTGATGTAATTCCAAAACAGCAATGGCTTCCTCTGCTGTGAGAGAAAGACAATCTGCCACCTGACCACCAAACGGGGGATTTCCTCACTCATCTTCTCTTGACAGGGACACAGAGTTAATAAGGTTCTTCAATATGATCTGTCAGGTCAACTTTATCAACAACTTGGCCTTTGCTGAAACACGCCGAGGACACAAACAAGTCTGTGCTCATCCACACAGACACTACAAGAGAGGCAGTGTTTTGACGCTCTGCTTCCACACTACTGACACACAGCAAGAGGTGATGTGTCATGTCTGATGCCCCAAAAGAAGTAAGCAGCTTAGACTCACGATAAGATTTTTTTTCCCAGTGTGCTCAGCAGCGTGCTGTGAAAACACATTCAGACAATCTTGCGTCAGAGGTCTTCACTGTTGTTCACTCCATCTCCCCTTGACGCAGCTCAGACCACATGCTCTCCACAGTCAACAACCACCCATAAGCCACAGATGTTGTCTTAATGTAGCCGATATTATTTTGTACGACACACCTTTAAAGGACGGTTCAAAATTAACTAAAAAGTTTTAGCAACCAGTGGTGTTTAGAAGGATCGTATGTGCCCTAGTACAATGTAAGTATTTAAAACTATACAATTCTTGATCCTCATAAACAAATTACAAACTCAACACAATTCTAAGCAATGGTTTACAACAAACAGGAAAAAAAAAATCTAATTAGGAGTCATTAAGATGGATTGAAGTGGATTTGTCATCAAGGGATGTGACGTACATTGTAACTCCAATATGAAGTTAAAAAAGTAAGAAAAAATAAACTGGCATTTGTTGTAGGACCTGGCCCAAGTTAATATTTAACAAAAGATTGCAGGTGGCTGAGATGTTTATTTATTTGAGACGGTTTTACCATTTCATTGTCTTTAAATGTTAATCTTATGATATAAAATTGATTCATTTAATCTCACAATAAAATGATTGATACGATATTTTTTTGTGTAGTTTTATGAACGATTTCAGGGCATACAACATTTTTGTGACATCTTTTGATTCTTCCACTCTTGTTTTGGTTGAATTTATTGAACCAAAAGCCAATATATGCCCAAATATTGACTTTTAAAGCAGCTTCAGCCGAATGTGTACTATCCCCTCATCCACAGTCATCAGATGCAATTTAAGTAACTCTTCTGTTGTTCCATCTGACAGACCACATGCACGAAGTTGAACTAACAAATATGAGTTTTGTCCATTAGGTGACAAAATCATAGACCTTTACGGTTTGTCCCTTAGCAGATTTGTTGTCTATACAAAAACATTTACATCTTTCATATTTTGTTTAGGAGAAAGCAAGACTTCAAGTATAACGGAACATCTTTCATTAGTTTGAATGTGGGTATAGAGTATATAACCATCTTCTTCTTTTTTTGACATATTGCATTTACAGTACATTACATAACTACTTCCCATCACTGAAAAAGAGTGCCAAGTGGGTGGATGACCGTACGAAACCTTTTGCAAAACAGCTTTCAATGTGCGTTCTGAAGTACACTGTAGTGTGTATATGTGTTTTCCTATTGAGATTGTGTGGGCAGTTGAGGACTTGCTCACGACACACCACGTCAAAACACCTACACCAAGCTGCCACATGTAACTGCCGTGACTACCACAAAGATTCCAGCCAAGACATTCGATCACTTGAAAATGTACAGCTCCAAATTATTTGTGTATATTAAACATTACAGATAATATGAACACCTAAAGGTTGTGGAAGGCAAACACAAAGTCAGTCAGTTGAGAGTTAAAAAGTGCAGCACAAGAAGAGAATAACAGCAGAATGCTGGAGGCAACTCACCTCTGCAGAGATGCGTCTGTTCCCTCTGTTCCTCAGACAGACTCCTGTGGGCGACTGCACCTCATCAGACGATGTTCCAGAAGCCTGGTCACTCTCTCCATCTGACCCCATCTTCATGTTTTCATGAACAATATCTAGATCCAGAGGAAAAGTGAGAAGCATAGTTGAGATGAAGAAAGGATATACATATATTAAAGAAAGACAAAATCTAATGAATACAATCAAACTTTTTGTGTCAATTATACAATGACAAAGATATTATTACGGTTGACTTCAAACCACCATATTATGCAAGCAACAAGTGATTTTAGTATAAGTACTGCAAATAAACGCATCTATCAATATCTTTCTTATTCATAATTAGTAAAGGAAATAAGGAAATCTTATTTCAGTATTTCCCGTTAGCAGTTGATTTGGCCATTTTTTAATAAAGCATCCCTTTCTTGTTTCTTCCAGAATGCGATCTTTCTTTACACCCACAATAACTTTTTTCCCATGAACTGCGATATGATGATGTGAATGTCTCTCACCGAGGCGGCTGCCATTGCGAGGCATTACCATCAGCGATCCCAAACCTGCTCCACCGATAACACTCTGTGGTCGTCGCAGAGGTGGCTTTTTAAAGGAGCCGGTGTACTGGTGAAGAAACGAGTGGACACTGTGAGCCGACGGTGGACGTCCATTCCTCACGATGGGCTCTGAGGAACCAAGAACACAATTTTTCAACACCTCAGCACAACCAAAATAATAAAATACCTAACCCATTTTATTGACTAAAAGAAATGAGGCAATCCATATTTGCCTACGCAAACAGATGATGAATCTCATTATTCATATCTTCCATTTAGCCCCACGGTTAATCAATGTCGGGCTTGAAGCATGGACATTTAAGATGAATATAATACATGCTGAACTCATAATCATAGTGCATCTACACATGAACAGATTACAGAGTCATTGGTGTGCTTATGCAACAGGATTTCACTTTTAATCTACAGATGGAGCCGGACTGATATTAAGTTTTGATCATCTTAACCGTCAGAAATCATAAAGACATAAGGGATGTTGTCATGGTCATATTTACTTATTTACATTTTTTTAAACTTGAGCACAATTTAATATATCCAAGAATTACCTACCCCTAGAGTTACCTTGAGCATTGAGGCAACATCAAATATGAACAATTTTTGAGTAAATCAGACATAAGGCTGAGATGAAGGCCACCATGACTAAGATACCATCAGCAACTAGTCATATCTAAACTGTATAAATACAACAAGAAGAACAAGTTATATCACAATCCAGAGAAAAACCACGGCTCTCCATATTTGAACGACTTCCAATTTCCAGGGTCATTACAGTTCTTTGTATCTGTGCAAATCGGACTTAACTAATCTCACAAGACCCTGGTTGCCAGTTCGGAGAAGAGAGAGAGTATTCTGTGTCAAAAAGATTCCATTACATAAGTTTAGCCAACAGATGTCACATTTTGGAGCCTTCAAGTTACTTTTCACAACTTAAATAACAAGTCATGGGTGTTTACTTCCTTGCACAAACGCATCGATGACTTTCCTGAATTACAGATTAGACATTACTACCACAGACACGGGCAATATCTGTGAAGTGATGTATCCCCTCTCGCATCTCTGAAGTGACTGCTACCGCTGGCCTGGGTTATGACTATGAGTGTTACATAATACGATCACCACGCTTTCCCCAGTCAGAGGGGTCGGATCACATTTGATCTGGCTACTTGTTTCTGTCTCCTTTCTGTACAATTTACTGTTACCACAGCTGCTAAAACCCCTCCCCGACCTCTCTCTCGCTCGCACACACAAACCAACATGATCTTGTGTCCTTCTCGCCCAGAACAGAACACTCTGGCCAATCCTGATGTTAATCAATATACAAAGGCTGCTTGCACAGTCCAGTCCGCTCGGAGCGGAAACTTCAATGATATGATTCATAAAATAAAAATGTTTTATTTCGACAGGGAACAGGGTGGCCAACCAGCTGAGGGTGCTAGAATTGAGGCAACCAACAAATGTGATCCTTGTTCTACCAAGTCATCCTCGTTCCCCTGGAAATATAATGGGAACTCGACAGCTCTTCCAGGCTGGAAACCCATGGCAACAGGCTTCTCCGTCAAGCTGATTTCATTTCACAAAAGCTCTGATATTTGTGTCCTTCAACAGGATTCAATTGAATAACAGAACTTTATGCAAGTACTGAATGAAGCCGGAACCGAGACTACTAGTGAATCAGACCCGCATATTGTAATTCCATTCATCTTGCATTGACAATGTTGATGACTCACTGATGGAGATTAAATCTAGTTGTAAACCGTTTGAGTAACATAAAAACAAGAGGTTAACAAGGATTAACTTAGTTTGCAAAAAGTCTGGGTAGTCAACTTCTGGTATCTTATATAGAGGTAGTTGACTGTGTATTGCTTAAATTATAATAAATCTTCCATTGTAAAGGATCCAACAAATGTCTGAACTTTAATGTTTTGCATTCCCCAAATGTGTGCCTTTATCTTTTGTTAGCTTGACTTAATGGTGAATCAGCAGAAGAAATTATTTTCCATCAAATTTCTTAGTAACACACATGATGTGATGCTGCCTACACGCATTCTTCAATATTTATCTCCGGTTATTTCCATTTCACGGACACCGTGTATGGACAGATAAGTAAACGGCCTTATTCTGTCATCATATAATATATCGTTCCACTTTACTGAGCATGTATACAACATTCTCTTCCTGAGAAGTCCATATCTCCTAGTAACAGGTGAGTAAATCATTGTTGATTCAGGCTTAATCAGCTGACCAGTTTGGTGGTTTAACCCATGAACTACCAAATTTCAAATTGTAAAATTTGTTCTGAAAGAAAAGGATTTTCCTTCTGTGAATAAGTCCTGATCGATCAAAACAGAACTGAAAATAGCAAAAGGAATGTAGCATCTCAACATTCTCGGAGAACGAGAGGTTACGAGAGCAGAGTCCATTATGATGCAATAATGGGCTTCACTCCTCCTCCAGCCAGCTGTATCACACCCTGCTTTGTTTATTAAACGTCTATTTTCTAATGTAAATATTTTAATGAAATATTTTAAGAATTGTACAAACAGACACATGATGAGTACAATAGCAGTTCAAGATCAATTTAAGAGACACTTAATCAACATATTAGTTGCCCTTCATGCCTGTCATCATCCACCCTCTCTTCCCTGCCTTTTGGTACCACCTGGTAACTGCTGTGTAGTGTTTACCTCAGCAATGGCATCATTATTTGTAAAGAAAATAAATAAATAAATAAAAACAATTTTTACACCTCATGGGAAACTTGGCTGTGAAGATCCAAGAAAAAGTTGAAGAAAGTCAAAGAATCATACTGAACCATGCATTGATCATTTTAGTTCAGTTATGTGGGTTAATGGAAGTTGCATTTGGATAAAGACTGCAATTAAAATGCAGTCCATTAAATTTGAGCAACTAAATCCTATTTCATAAACGCATCATTTAAATTTGCTGCTGGCAGACGTGGTGGGCCAAAATACTAAAATATGTTAAGCGGGTTTAGTCAACTTCTGGTGATAATTATGATTTCTAAAAATCTTCACTTGAGTCTAAACTGAAAATAATTTCCCAAAACCCTTCCACACTCCCACCAGCGTCTGTACTTCCTCTGCTCTTGGATGACTTTTGTGTTTCTGCTGTGGATCTCTTCCTATTCATGCTGCTATTATGTAACGATTACGAAACACAGATCTTCGGACAGGTGACAAATCAGATGTAGCACTGGAGCAGAAATATGACAAACACAGATGCTCCCACACACGGTCACTGAATAAGTACATAGAATTAAAGATGATACTGTAGCCTTCTCAGTCGTAATTTATAAGCCATAACAAATACATGGTAAGTCTGTTACATTTCAGATTTAATTGAGATACATATCATAGCATTCATTATAACAGCAGATGCTTCATAAACCCCAATAGGATGTCAATCTTACCGCTGTCCTTTAAGCCATTCTCCTCAATGGTCATCTGCTCTGCCAGCTCAGAGAGAGACTCGTCGATGGTGTGGCTTCCTCTCAGAGTCTGCGAGAGACGTCGCTTGAACCGCTTCATCTTCTCCATGGAGCTCTCGGGTAGGGGAGGCCTGGGGAAGAGTATATTAAATGAGTTATTAATAATAATAATTCATACAAATTCATTCATATTGCAGGTAACGTACATTTCATATTTCTAATATTTCAGACAGGGTGTTCCGAAGTCTAGGTGCTCTGAATGAGTAGACTCTTTCACATAATCTCAACATTGGAAAAAAAATATCTGAGCATCCTGGAAGGCTGGTAGAGTGTCTTGCAGTCCAACAATGTATTGAGAAAGCAATAGATAGGCGTTGTAAGTCTTCCACAAAATTCATTGCCATGAAGCAAAAAACTGTGTTTTCATCTGAAGGAACATATGTTGGTATACAAGAGCACAGGATTTTTTGCTATATATATATATATATTATTTTGACTTGTGTTAGGGTCCAAGGCCATTATAAGGGAAGCAATGCTAGTTTTGCGAGCAAAAATAAAAATACACTTGCTCTACAATTATTCAGATAAGTGTTCTGTGTGTTTTTTAAAAAAAGGTTAAATAAAAAAATAATAAAACCCTAGGCAAACAACATTTAAGCCCGCAATGGTGTCAAACTGGTCCTGAAAAGGGCCGAGACGGTGCAGGTTTTGGATCCAACCAGTCAAGCACATATAGTTGAACCAATCAGGCATCTGAAGACAGTCATCAATTAATTGTCAGTCAGTCTTGTTAAAGCCGACCCCCGATTCGTTAACTCATGTGTGCTTGGCTGGTTGGAACAAAAACCTGCACCGTCTCTGCACTTTTCTGGACCAGTTTGACACCCATGATTTAAGGTAAACTTGCTAGATAAGACAGAATTTTTCTCCCAATGACAACAGGATTTGGGTGACGGCAGTGATGTAAATTAAAAAAAATCAATCACATAATATAAAACAATGTGGACAGAAGATGGATATGTAAACATTATTCTTAGCACAGATGAGACAAAACAGCCTTGCCTCAGTCAATCTATGCATAGAATTTGGGAAAATGAACAGATTGTCAAAAAGAAGACTGGAACAATAACCAGACACTCAACACTCTGACGTTAACTATGACTTGCCTGCCTCAAGCACATTACTTTACATTCCAGCTGTTGGGAAAACATGACATTGCAGTGAGAGATTCTAATGGCCGAGTTTGGCAAACTGGACTGAAAAGGCAAATCCTAAAAGTAGGGGGGGATTGACTGATGAATGGAGCAGGACTAGCCCAGGCTACGTTGAATCCACATCACACATTCCAGCCACAGTGACTCTCCGGTGAATCTTCATGAGTGACACAGTACTCCGGTAAAAGTGTGGGTGTGTGTGTGTGTGTGTGTGTGTCGGTGCAAAAAAGGGAGAGGACGTGTGAGACGTGAGTAACTGTTTGAAATCAAGCCAGAAGACATTTTGGAATTTCTTGGCAGGAGTTGATAACAAGTGGTTTCTCCCCCATGAACTCCACGTACAAATGATGAGTGCAACGCATCTGCAGATCTGGACATGTCGGTCTGTGGCCATGATGTGTGAACACTGACGTAGAGACAAACCGGTAATTTATTTTTTAATGTGTGGGCCTTTTACACTTTGTGCCAATTAAATTCACTCATGCAACAATTTCAGCTGGTATGAGGCAGTGTTGCACAAACACATAACTACTTAAAATTATATTAATTAAAGTAAATGGGACAGTGCTTTATGAAGACATTCACACAAGTGCCACTAGACGCTCTCCCAAAAAAATTAAATGATCTGGCACATTTGTGTGAAAACTCTCAGTTGATTTGTGTTGTTGAATGAATGATTGATCCAGATATAGAACTACAAGTTTAATCCAGTAACTCATTTTATTTCCTTGATTTACTTTGAAGTAAATACACATTTAACTTAACCAAAAGTTGTACTTTAAATTTCCATGTTATTAAATATGTATATACTTTTATAACCTTCTTGTAATGCGAATTCATCATATAGTGATGAAACTGAATATATGAATTTTGTTTTAATAAGTTGCTAAAAAAAAAAAGTATTATTATTATTATTATTATTATAGTAAGAGATATTTTAAGTAAGATCAGTTACCTCTAGCTTTAACCTCCATATTAACAGCTTCAGTAAATAAAAATACAAAGAATCAAAAGTTAAAAATAGTTGATTTATGATCATTTTATATTCTTACCAAATAAAACATGCTTCTTTAAATGTAGGTGATCATATATTGTTTTCTAATGTCAAAACAGTCAAAATGCTTGGTCTTCATTGGTTTTTGACTCTTCAGTGTTAAATGTTAACTTTATAAACTCTAAACTTTCATGAGTAACCATGCTAGAACAAATGCGCAACTACTAGCAAAAATGACCATAAAACTAAACATAAAAATATGGTAAGTGAATAGTAGTTGATATCAGTAAACGAGTTGTATAACTTTATGAAGATAAATTGTAATATCAATGCACACTGGGAGAGGAACCATTCATTATTGATCCATCAGGCATTTATATTAATCTCTTGTAGCAAATAATTAAATCAAATGCTATATTAAGTAGCTTTTGTTAAACCACAATGTCTGGCAATGATGACACATCATAATGTTTATTTGGGAACAGAAGCATCCTCTAACAAAGACTTGTTTTAGGGCAAATGGCTGCCTACAGTTTCCTATTGTATAAGAAAATTGTTTAAATCCATATGACCCACCATCGCAAGACACAACTAATTATTGGGACAAATAACATGCATGTTAAATGTTTCTCATTTAATGATTACAAGGTCTGAATTTCTATCCCTATCCTCTGAAGACAAATCATATAGAAATGTTTCAAATTCCCTGGTGGGAAAGTTTGAAGCAACCTGGGCAAAGCGAAAGCTAGAATATTAAACAAAGTTTTTCACAGCAGCACCACACAATGCAGCTTGGCACACTGTTCGTGTTAATTAGAGACAAAGAAACAGGAAAGTCCAAACTTGAATACCTACATGTCACCCAGCTTGAGTCATCAAACCAGGAAACAACATCGATGACTGGTTACGTGATTCAGAATTGCCATTGGTCATGTCTGACACTAAAGACTAAAGTGAATCAAACATTGCTTTAACAATAAATTAGTCATTACAAAAGAAAATAATAATAATAAAAGACTGAGGGGAAAAAGAAAACGACAAACTGTGCACATTCAAGACTGATAGAGATAAAGACTTTTTCCGGATGGAGTTAAAAGTAGGTCGCACATAGTCAGTTCCATCTTTGAAGCAGCTCTTTGGTAACCACCAATTCTGTTGTCAAGGTGGCTGTTGCCTTGTTTTCAGAAGGACGTGTGCAGACTATTTAACATTAGTGACATAATCAAGCTTTAAGACCAGATATTTTCCATTCATCTTAATTTCCAGTGAACCTCAAGAAAGCATTTAAAAAGCAGCCCATCTATCTGTAGTTTACTGATGAGTAACTTTGCATCACAAAGGCAGATTTAATTTATTCTCAGATTTATGGGTCTGACTGTAGTAAACCCCTGCCTCAATATGCAGTAAACACTTCCATAAGGAGGCGTGAAGACATTCCTGCAAGTAGTCGCAACAACCTGAATTAGTTCCTCTCAAATCAACATAACACTGACCGAGTTTACCGATTATACAAAATCCATTTTACCTGCCTGAGGGAAACTATTCTTGGCTTCACCAGCGGGAAAAATGATTACAAGTTAGACAAACACAAAATCCTGAAGCTCTGACTTAAGCCATCGGGTTTATCCGATCAGAGCCACAAGAGTTGCTTCTTTGTATCTGCACATTTTTTTGTATTAATAATATGTGAAGCAGCTTTTCTTCCTGGAACACTTAACTGTATTTCTTAAAATCCTCTTTACACCTCTATTTGAGAAATTTCAAAATGCATGTGACAGACCTCGATGTTTGACCAATGACAACAGAGTGGGGGTGTGGTTATGGTTAATAACAAGCCAGAAGACAAAGATTTGATCTCCAGAAAAAATTCTAATCGACACATTAGTTGCCCTTAAACAGAAAATACAAGTCTGGTTTAAATATTATGTTTTCATTCTTGTAGGCTTGATTCTACCTTAATTAGATACGTTTTCATTCTCCAACACTCCCCTAAAAATCTATACCAAAACAAAAAGTAATATTTTAGTCACCTGCCTACAAAAACAATGCAGATACTCATTTGCCATTTGTCTAGCCTTCCCCCTCTCTATTTGTGCCATGAGGAGAAGTTGAATATTGTGACAATCCTATATAGAAGAATATGCTCACAATGTTTTGAAGAACATCTACACTGCCTTTAAGCATAAGGTGGTTGTGGTGTTGTGATAATAATAGAATGTCAGTAGGTATGCAAACTAAACTATACTAGCAATGCATTGTTTAGTTAGCGAGCGCATTCAATATTGCGTTTAAGCACAATTTCTCCATAAATAAATGTTTCTCTACAGATAAGGTCATATAGGTAAATTGAATTCCTGATTTATGCTTCTGCTCTTTACTCTTGCGGTCCACTACATACTGACACCTAACTAAATGGAAACAGACCTCAAGTACACAATCAGTTATTCCTCAGCCTAAATTAGCTATAGATAGTTAGGACATTCAATCACTCATTAAAATGCAATTTGAAAAAGCACATTTGACACATAAACAGGACGTGAGCCCAGTAAGCTTATTTGCACCTTTTAAACCTCACAAAAGTTCATAGCCACGTTTGAAGGGGTTGGGGGGGTTAACTAGTGTGCACACGCATGTCTGCTGGCCCGGGCACTTGCTCTGGGATTGAGTTTGGTGGTTTGGACATGATCCCCATTCCTACTCTTATCCCAGCTCCCCTAAGTAGGTGGGTCTTTAAACAGAGCTGCTGATCCGCTGGGAGGGGGCCAGAGACTGGCTGTGGGGAAACAGTGGGGTGGAGGGGGTCTCTGTGCACAGCACTGATTCTGGATTTGTTTCCAAGGCAACCCTGCTGCTTTTTCCATGTTGAAAATGCAGAGCACGAAAGGCAAGCGCATGCATACTGATTTCCCACCACCCTTCATTTCATATCCAACCCCGGCCACCCATCTGCATTATTCCCTTTAATAGATGTATACTTTGTGACTTTTAACACATCCACTCATGACTCCAGCTGTAAGCGAAATCAGGATTTTTATACGTTGCTCTTGGCAAGTACAGTAGGTATATATGAAAAGAGAACTGGATGCTGGGGAGGCGTGAGAGGAGACGTCACTGCAATGTCGATGCTGCACTGGTGACAAAAGACACATGCACCATATAGAGTCTGTCCTCTCAGGGCCAAGGCCTGTGGTGATAATGAACAATGAACAAGCTTATGAAATGTTAAGATTAGAGCTCCAGCAGTGCTGTTACCACCACCCCCAAGGAAACCCTGCTATGCCAAACCAAAGCTTGAGAAGGAAGTACCATGTATCCCACTTCTGCTGGACCATTCAATTACACGAGGGTGACTGGAATTGCTGCTACCCATAGGAAAAGGGTAATGATCCCATATTCCATGTGGCCGAAAAAGTTTAGTAAAAAGAAAGCAGGCTACAAGGGACTAGAGGTCTTTAAAAAAAAAACTGCTTTTTTAAGATGCTGAACACAAAAACACGTGACAGTTGGCGTGATTCACGGATGAGCTCAGCGTTGCCTTTTCTAAAGAGCAGCCTTTTCTCATCCTGACCAAGACAATGAGGACATGAGTGAAGGAGCTGGCTCTATTATTGTGGCCTTACATAAAGACTGCATTGTGCGTAGTAGCACGGTGCAGAGATCCTCTAACCTCATGCTGGTCTGGTTTTGTTAATATACTATACTAAAAGTATTCACCCAGAGCAGACGTGTTATTTCTACACATTGCGGAGTCAAAATGAATCAGTCCAGGAGGAGAAATGTTTGTTTTAAGAAATATTCAGCCAAAATCCATAGCTGAATCCAAAACCTAAAACACATCTAAGATAAAATGATGACAAGTGGGTGAGGTCATCAGATAGTCATCGCTAAAGATTAATAGATCAGTAATGTACAAATACACAGCACAGGTTTAAAGACTGGTGTTGCCCTAGTCTCACTGTACTGCATATTTTAGAACAGTTGCTATGACCTAATTTCACAAGAAACAACATCAAACAGTTGATTTATGTATGATGTGAATTGTTCATCAAATAAATCTGTGCATGGTTGGACGGGGTTTCGAAGTTTAGAGTATATTTCTAAAAACATCCTCAGACTTTTTAACGGATCAAAAATGATTTAATCCCGATGGATTTTCCAGCGACCAGGAACCACTTCATGATAGCTGTTGCCACCGTTACTTGATGGTTGACCCTGTAAACTGTAGCGCCACCTGCCTGTCCCATGTGCATAAGAGTGAGTACAATTTTTTTAAAGCCTTTAAGAAAATGTTTTTCTGAATTTGTATAAGGTTTCTACCTTTGATAAGTATTCAGGTGTAAATATATTAGTTTACAAAAGAAAAAATGTTGTTAATTAAAAATAAATCCTAGTGCAACTTTGTACTTAGTGTAGCTTAGTTTAGGAGTCATGAAGGTTACAGAAATAATGAGACAAATTAAGAGTTAGAGAACATCAGAACTTTTTACTTTCTGATACCAAAAACGCAATAAACATCAAAAGTTTCAATAAAGGTAAAGTATACATTCCATTACATATTGTAAAAATAAAGCGTCAGTCCGGAACAAGTTTGCCTTCACTGACTGAAGAAACTAAAAAAGTTTACTTCATGAAGTCACTTTTCTTTGTCTTTTATAAGGTTAACCACCATCAAACACAGTTTGACTTAATGTCAGGTCAGATTCATTCCTTTTTTAAATGGCAGTTTTAGAAGCACAGACTCCTGTTCAGGTCATTAGAGAGATAATCACCAAGGCGTGGATTGATCCAGAGTCAAGTCACCTGGCCGGGGCTTCAGAGCATTAGCACCAGACAAAGTGACCATTAGTTGCCCTCTCCACGCCCGTCTCCGCTCGTCCTCCCTTCAGCTCCTGATAGTCTTTCACTACACTTTAAAGAGAACGACCAGACAAGGAATCCATTTGAAAGCTCAGGGTTATCAGAGCATCAGCTTACAAATCAAACAACAAAGACAAGCAGCTACCATTAGTACCTGAGGTAACACAAGTTAAGATACACCCAAC
The DNA here is from genome assembly GCF_982586985.1 of Callionymus lyra. NCBI lineage: Eukaryota > Metazoa > Chordata > Actinopteri > Syngnathiformes > Callionymidae > Callionymus > Callionymus lyra. The sequence continues at coordinate 4,065,974 of NC_141825.1, read as the reverse complement.
AACATACCGCTAGATAAACCTCTTTGTTCAACTACAAGTTTTGCCAACTGAGATCCTTCCAGGCTGTTGCACCTAAGCTTTGGAACAATCTGCCTCTCCCACTGCGTTAGATGGATCTACTGACTCCTAGAAAAAGCATCTTAAGACCTATGTATTTGTGCAGGCTTTTTCTGCTATGTTTGTCACCGTGTTATCTTGACCTTTTAAAGTTTTAAAAATTTGTATGCATATAAATTACTTACACATAGTCACATTTAAACTCAAAAGCTACGTTCTGTCATTTTTTACAAGATATATTTCTAAAACAATACTATTCATCCTTTATTAGGCTTTAAAACTTATAAATTAATGTTCTAATGCTTGATTCAGTTACTAGTGCAAGTCACTTTCTTCCACCCCAAACCCTTTCAACCAAGCTACCTTTTACCAATAATGTTATCTCCATATTAAAATGCAATGACATGAGCTCTACTAGTGGCTTTCTACAGAAAATATGAGCAATTCTGAATTGAATTCTTTTCTGAAGGATATGAAAATCCCTTCTGTACAAGAATACATATAACTCAAGAGTGACAAAAAGGCAATCTGTAATACTCATCTGTAGGACGTTAGAATTTTGAATATCTATTAAAACATGTGACACAGATCAGTGACCAGCGTTCAAAGAATATCATAATTCTGAGCAGGTTTGCAGCGTCAGAGTTGAAACGTTTGTCCACTGGAGCAACTGCAAGGAAGGACCGAGCTGCTGGTGCCCGAGAGTTCTTGTTTTCATGCCTTAGAGAAAAGAGAAAGAGTTTGTATTCATGGCTATCTATAGACCGGAGCGGTGCCGGTGACATAGCAGCTGTTCCCCGGAGAGTGGTGACACATTAACCTTCAGCCAGCTGTCTTGGCAGACCACTTAAACACACACATATGAGCCGTCAGGCAAAAACGCACACACATAAATTAGCATAAAAAGTGTGAATAAAAACCTTGAACTGCACAGAAAGTGACATTGGCAAGTTGCAGGAAAGTATGAACGGGGTCATTAGTACAGACATCTGGGTGTGTGCATGTACACCCAGGCAAATACCAGACCATCATTTGATCTTCACTGGAACTCTGGGGGATCAGCGCCGCGTGGCTACAGCTGTTTCTCAGCCGGTCGGGTTACCCTGGCATCACTATCCCCAAGGCCCTCACCAAGGGAACGACCACGAGCCTACCCAACACACAGGTACAACTGCCCAGACCAGATACTTGCTCTGGTGAAGTGACTGAAGCTCTTGAAGGACACATGCATTCAGCTCTCGCTTGTCAGTCAAAAGTGATATCTGTTTACAGGAAAAGTGAGAGTGAAAACTTTGTGACGTCTTAAAAAAGGATTTGTTTTAGAATTGATTTAGTATTTGTTTTTAAACATAAATGTGAAAATGGTTTTGTATAAAGAAAGCGTTATTAAGCCAATGCAGTTGTTTTTTCTTTGTTTTCTTATAGCAAGAACATTACATTTTATTAATTTCAGCAGTGTCAGGGTAGATTGTGGAACGATAAAATTTAAAAAGATACATTTGTGTTCTCACCTTTTTCCAACTAACATATCACATTCAGAAAAAAAGTGTAAAAAGTCATGATGGATATTTTATGCAATATCATTCAACCACATCTGTCATGACATCACCACCCACAAATACTGTACAAGACATTCAAGCATTGAAATGAGTCATCAGTCCACCCTCCTGTTGATCGACTCTATGAGGCGACAACTATTCTTGATATCACAGGTGTCATTCAACTACTTTCCACTCAAATCTGAAATAATCTCTGTGGTTCATCCCTGAATACATGATGTATGAGGAACCATCAACTAGAATCCAAAAGCATGTTTTTACTACTAAAGGTGTCAAAACTCTTACAGGCCACATAATGTGATTTGGTGGGCTGGATTCGGGACCCAGGCCTTCAGTTTGACACATGCGGTCCCCGTGTTCTGCTTCATTCTAGACTCATGAAAAAATCTTATCAAACTTAACCACAATTATGGAGCAGTTTGGACAAATATTGATTTGGTTTTAGAAAATGTTTCAAGATGGCGGCGCAGAGCAGTGGCTTCTTGACCCCCTGGGCTGATAAACAAATAACAGCAGGATTATGGATAATTTTGATGCTAATTTTGTCAGACAATATAAACTAGCATGGCAGACTGACGCTACTGAGGACATCAACCATCATTTATTTCATTTTCGGGCCGTCATATAGTCACATGACTTTAGAGCGACGCCGAGCAGAAAGAGCGAGAGAAATGTTAACACTCCGCTTTAAACCGATGATCACTGAAGTCTACAGAAGCTAAAGAGCAGCAGTATATGACAAATGTGGGGATAAAATGCTAACAGTGTCTCAACAACATGGAACAACATGTAGCATCAGACTCACAAGCGAACTTTTCAAACCCCCCTATTGACCGCGACTTAAAACAACATATGGAGTAGTGAACAATCTTCTAATATGATGATGGCAGCTCAGATGAATGATGCTACAGTGTCCACGTTAACATCCTGACATCGGTTCATAAATTTGAATTGAGACGTGCTGCTGGCGTGTTTGTGTGTGTATGCTAATCCAAAGTATTACCTTCACAATGACACAATTCAAATTGTGTAAAATTACAATATATTAATGTTAATGACAGGAGATGCACTTAAATATGACGGAGAAACTTGACTAGGAGAAAATTTGTGTAAGAAAAGAAAAAAAATACCTTAAAATACAGTGATATGATTTTAAAAAAAAAACATGATATAAAAATGCTGTCTACCGCCCAGCCCTACTTTAAAGGGTATTTTTCAGCCCGTGGGTCTGAGAAAAAAAATGGTAAAGTTTCCAGGGCCATCTCATTGAATACAGAGAAATAACTCCCGATCTAAGCAATATTTCACTTCTTATGAGCCGAGGTTGATGAAACAAAACGTGAGGATGATCAGAGAGTTTTGAAGCTCAACAGAAATCAACCTTTTATAGATAAATATCCTGATGAGAATCTGATGGATTCTCAAGCAGAAATGTATGCCCAAGTTTTGAAATCATCATAAATGGTTGTTATGGAAATGGTATACTTAACACAGGTAGTGACAACACATTTAGGCCTGTTTTCAAACAACAAAGTGAAGGTTTGACATATTTGTATTAACTCCAGCCCACGCCATTTTTATACTCCATTGATTGACTATTAAATTAACAGAAAAAATATTCTCATAACAAAAAGCAAATCAGAAAATTAGCATTCAGCTGTCATCTGTTGAATTATTAGCAAATTCAGAAAACAACAGCAAATAAACAGACAAAATAAACATCTCCTCCACTAAAATAACCATAAAGAAATAGCATCCATCCACCCGTACAATAACAGACAGCCGATGAGATACGAGCATATGCTATAAAGAAGGATGTACAGGACTTGCATCATCTTGGACTTTTAATATACAGCAAAGCATCCGCTAAGCGAGAGGGTTTCTCAACATATTTCTTGCATCATCTTTAAAAGCAAAGTTTCAGATGAATTCTCTAGGCATCCTCGAAACAATCCACGTTGAATTGTTGTTTTGCACAACAAAGACCACCTAGTTGACTCCCAGATAGCTAGAGTCTACTGAACTTGTTGCCTTGAACTTGTTCATCTTCAGGAAGCGTAAACCATTCAGGCATGGATACGTTACAACAGCCACCAATAAATTAGGCGTTTGGTTTTTAAGCCGTATAAAGTTGGGTATGACCACTTGAAAATTAGTTCAATGAGTTAAAGATTGAAGTTGATTGAAATTAAAACAAATGCACCACACCCTGGTTGAAATATTTTATAGAAGTATTTGGCTACAAGTGGACTGACTTTCTATGGAAGCTAGAATAATTTGTGCTTCCAACCAACAACAAGAAAGTGGCTCTAACAACAATATGCTGGACTCTATGCTGCTGCCTTAGTCTGCCTATGCTTATGTTTACATGTCTGGTTGTCTACTCTTGGACGAGCTGTACTGAAAACAATTTTGTTATTCTGGGAAACCAGTTCAATGACAATAAAGAAACCTTGATTCCTTTGATTTTGATAATTTGCTTTTTCTTCTCACCAAGTAAAAAATACATTAGTGTCGGTCAGGACACGTCAATCAATGATAAAACATTAAAGAAGATGCATCTGAGTTTAAGGCAGGTCGCTGATATCTATACACAAACAGAAATTGTGTATAATTAACATTCTTGTCCGTGTACCCGTTTTACAATTAAACATCTTCCTCTTTCATCTGTAAACACACTTGATCTTGAAATAACTTTATAATTAGGCATCAAACTAAACGTTTGAATAATTAAGACTGTGTTTATCAAAGAGTAAGTGACTTTGTGATGAAGTCCATGTCCCAAAAAAGACATGGTGATAAAACCTGCTACTCAACTCTCATTAAAACAATTAAACATAAGAGTACCTTGCAAAAGGAATTCTGTAACAGTTCCTTAAACTTAGTAAAAACAATTCTTTAAAAAGCATTTAGATGCCTGATCTATAGCGATATAGAGAGTAACTGTGATACTGAAGTGCCGACGATGTTAAATTCAGTAAAGTTAAAAAGGAAAATCAAAGACAACCAACTTAACTATGACCAAGTTGTAAAGCTAATGTTGTTTTCTTCTTAAAGCTTGATAGCTTGTAACAAATAATGAGTGCAATCTTGTCTCTTCTCATACAATGAAATTATACAATTGCCTTTTAAAAAGCAATGTTTTTAAATTTCTTCAGAGCAATGACGTATTCAACGCATCATTTGTTCTCACACAAATGTAACCTGCATGATCTTGGAGTTTGTTTTAGAGCAAGGTTATTCTTGAGGGATCCAAGATTAGAACTAGTCGGTTGGACATAATAAGAGACCCCGTTGACTTGCCCAACGGTCCCTGGCATTACCAGAATTTGGCAACTCTTATTTTACCAAACATGTCTTATGTTGGCTCGTCTACACAGATGGTTTACGGCAGTTAATACTGTGCGTTTGTGTGTGCGCGTGTACGTGTGTTTGTGTAGCTGGAGAAATGTAAGGGCCAGACAAAGATGACACCTGTGAAATGTGGGTCAGTGCGTTGGTTGATCGCAGCCGTGCAAGACGATACAAGCAGAGCAGCAGAAGTCTTCATGACTGCCACACACTCGCACACGTACAGAGACAAACACACACACACACGCGCATACACACACACACACACACTGTGGCGCACGCATACAAACAGCGAGAGAGACACACACACGGGATAATGATATAGTTGTAGGTAAACTTCTAGGGAGCAGCCATGTTGCTAGCAGCTTGTTTAGCTAACTGCGACCACCCGCCGGTGAGCGAGACGAGCTGGAACAACAAACGCTGCATTCACAGAGTCACAGTAAACATTGCTGCATTGTTCCTCCTGTTTGTGTCAAAGCCGCGAGCGTTTCACTCGAACAACTGTCCTCTCTTCTTCGCGTCCAAAACCGCCGACGTTTCTCCGCCGGTTCTACCTACCAGAACCGATGAGCGCTGCTCCGTCCGGAGTCCCCCACCTCGGAGCTTCTCTTCAGGCCGGATGCCGTCTTTACGTCCGAGAGGGTTTTCAAATAAGCGTCTTCTGTGTGCGGGGTTCGCTGCGGAGGTGGTTTACTTCCAGGCGCAAAAGACGCCTACATCCGCGGGGCTCTGACGTCCACGAACATGGCGAGCGTCAAAGTTTGAACGTCGGTGAAGAAACAGGACGCGCTGCTGCGGCGGAGAGCATGACAGAGTGAGCTGAGCTGCGAGGGTGACTGAAGCTCGTCCTGCTGACGCTGACCGCGGATGTTACCTCACCGCAGGGAACAGCGACACCTAGCGGAAGATACCGGGACATCCTACGAAAGAGCCAACGTGGCCTTACAGCGCCCTCTGTCGGTCGATAGACGTTGGAAATTACAACCGAACATGCTAACATTAGTTGAAGGTGAAAGATTAATAAATTAAAGAAAGAGGTGATTTTTCAAATTCATACAAATAAAGCGCGTCTGATGTATATATATAATTATCTATATATATATATAGATATATATTATTTTGGATCAACAAATGAATGATTTGGTTGCTAAATTAGGACCACTGTTTTATTTTATTTCATTTTAATTCAAATTAACCTTTTTATACTTGTAAGGCAATGTGCAACATTTTGCCCGTTTTATTATTTAGGAAGCCGTAAATAACCTATCATATAAAATTGTTGTTTTATGATTTATATTCAAGTAAAAAGTGTTTTAATGATGAAATAAAACACAATCCATTTGTTTATTTACTTTGTATCATATCCTTTTCTTATAATATTAGTCTTTTTTCTATGTTGTCCTTGTTACTGATGATTCCCAATCGTATAGGCGTCAGAAAGGACAGCTGAACAATCACAGGGTTACTTTAGTTGAAGGTGAAATATTAATTTAAAAAAAGATTCTTATATAAGGTAAGGTAAGGTAAGGTAAAACTTTATTGAACTAAATTGTTTTTTACCAATAGCCAGCAATTTTTCATAAACAATAAAAAAATAATACTTAAAAAATAAAATAAGAAGAAGAACATAAAGAGGAAGAACAAGATGACACAATCTAAGTCTAAAGATAAAGACAAAGAACATAGGTCAAAGAAAAACAACAAAGACAAAGGATACAAAGACTAACATAGCACAGAAAATCCAGATACTTTCACTCCACTCCTGCCCCGGAACTCAGAATTGTACAATTTAATAGCCCGAGGGATGAATGAGTCCCTGAGTCTATTTGTTTTGCACCTGGGTAGGAGCAATATTCATACACATATAGCATGTCTGGTATATACAGTATATACGGTCCTTTTTTCTATTTTAGCTAAAAAAAAAGAATGCTTTGTTTGTGAAGTTTACACGAATTATCAACTCAACTCAACTTTATTTATAAAGCGCTTTAAAAACAACAACAGTTGTTACAAAGTACTGTACAGTGACATAAAAGAAAGCATAGTTAAAACACACAAAGGTAAAAACAATATCAAATAAAACAAGTAAAAAAGCACTTAAAACAGCTCAGAGTCTCATGCTGTGTTAAAAGCCAGGGAATAAAAGTGTGTTTTAAGACGAGATTTAAAAATGGACAGTGAGTATGTATCAAACTGTTATCTACTCTGTTAACAATTTGTTTACTTTATTTTGTATTACTGAGTTAAAAATTAGTCTTCTGAGTTGACACTACATTTTATTTAATCCCACTCCAGGTGACAGTCAACATTCTGTACGTTCAAAAGATCTACTTGATAGGGTGCTGTACAGAATAAATATGAAGATGATGCAAATGTCAAATTAAATTGGCGTCACAAGTAAGAAAAATGTAATGATACAGTTCACACATTCTGAGATTGATGGGAAGTATTCTTCAGGAGTTGGTTGACGGAAACCACCTGAAGAATGACCTTCAATCACATAGTTGTTGTAAGTTACAAGCTTGTATAAAAAAACACATGGTTAAATGACTTTGACAGTAAAATGACAACATCTTCCTAAATCCTCCCACTTTAATTCCTGCTCAACTTTCCTTCCCGGCCAGCAAGTAAACATCATATTGCCAATAATATGCTGAGGTGAAGCTCAACGGCAGAGCAACAGCACAGTGTGATTTGACAAGCTTCATACAGCAGGAAAACTGATGTTTTGTACGGGTATCTTTGGCCTCACACACTCACCAGTGTGTACATGATTAACAATCTGGTTTCCTTTATGTTCAGCATCTCATATGAGTCCAACCCCCCCACTAAATCTCCCTGTGACTGACAGTCAAGTATATGAATCCCAAAGCCCTCCTCTCACACACACCTACACCTCTGCCACAGGCTCATCTCTCAGCTCCTCTAACAGGAACCTGAAGATGTCTTGGACGTCCGGGAGCCTCCTGACTCTCTTTGTGGTGCTTTTTGCACTTTCCTGTGAGTCCAGTGCAGGAGCATATTCTCTGTTTACTAACACTGAATTCATCTATCGTGTCAGGCATCTTAATGACATCAAAGTCTCTCTTCCATTAACTTAGTCCACTTGTGTTCCGGCAGTGTCTCTGGAGGTTCATTCTGCAACTGTTCCCAGCACAGACAAAGAGCCACAAGGTGAAGAGCTGCCTCAGCATTTTTTAAATCAAGCAAACATCCTTATTTCTTCATGTTTTCAAGCAAAATCTTCTGCTGGCACAGCAGGTTTGCTCAAGAGGATCTTCCTGAAAGAGTCTGACGCCTCAAACTTCTTCAAAAGACGCAGCAGGAGAGGAGTCAAGTCGCAGGACGAGATCGATGGTGAGTTTTTGCAATAACTTTGAAATAATACCCTTTATATCATAGAGCTGGTGGCAACATGTGTGTGTGTACACAACTAGATGGCCTGAATCTATGATATTAATAGATAAATATTAATTCATGAGAAAGGTATCTGACTTCATTTTATTAAACCCTGAATGAAAGTCAAGCTAAAAAGATGAGTCAGGTAGATAGTTGAGATCTTAGCCTGCAGCAGGATCCCCAGGACTGCCTGGAGGTCCATCATTCTCCAGTGAAAAAAAATATTCTTTCATAGAATTGCTGTGAAATTTCCCACAATAATGTGTCTGACATTCCGGGCTGATGTAACGCATGTGTTATGAGCAGCTCCGGCAGCAGGTAGGTGAGAGAACACACAGACCACGGCTCTGACTGAAACTTACATAAACAGTGTGAGGAGCGAGTGGGTGAGAGTTTGGGAGCTGGATGTGCCGACACGCCAGCAGGATGAGCTGGAATTAGACAAATATTTTGGATCAATTTGAAGTATACACACATGTTTGGAAGTTGCAAGTGCACGTGATGCTTATTGACACTTCAATATATAAAATGATGGACTTTAAATGCTGTTTTATAATAATATTCTAACTACACCTTCACCTTGCACAGAGCTGTGCTCAAGATCCCCAAAGGAGGTCAAAGGTCAGCATATTTGGAAGGTCCATCTCAGTCCATGCCTGCAAAAGATAAATTATTTGTGAGAGGCTTCACTTGTTTGACCCCTGTAGTTTTTCATTATTCTTATTCAAATTGACCTTTTCAAACCTGTAAGACGATGTGTGACCCCGGGGGCCACACGTGTACTGTCTTGATGAGAAAGACTGAACCAATTTATCATATGAAATAGTTATTTTGAGATTAATATTCATATTAAATATTCGTATGATGAAAAGTCTATTAACTTTTTATGTTGACCTTGATGATTTCCCACCTTATAAATGCATGTTTTCTACTCCGTTACTAACATTACATTGTTTTCTCTCGTTTATGACTTATCTTTTTTCATATTTTTCTTTTACTAAACTCTTTACACAGATTTATCAACAAAGGGGAATATAATCCATGAGACTGTAGTTATATAACATACTCTTTATGTAAGCATCAACAGGGACTACTTCTGTTCTCTCAATTGCTTTTTACACAAAGATTAAACATCATCAGCGTGTGTTCACTCACACAACACACAAACAAGAAAATGCGGCTTTGATATCGACTGCCTTTAGATGATCATCTATTTATCTTTGTTTCTAGCAGCCGGGTTGACAAGGACGAGTGTGCGACTGTGGGTCGTGCTGCTCTTTTCTCATGGAAATGTCAACTTACTGTGCAATTCCACTTTACTTAGGATGTTCTGTGTTGTGGTGAATGATCACAGATCGTCTGAGTCACAGCATCACAGCTAAGAAATATATTCAGCAATCATTCAGCAGCCTTTGTCCGGGCTTCCTTGAGTGCATCACACCTTGTTATTTTGAATCTAGTGAATGAAAACGACCTCAAGCTAGCTGTCGATGGACTCATGATCTACGCCTCATAGTAGGCAGACATATTGTCTGTGACTAGAACTGTTGAGATGAGGAAGTGTTTTGAAGTCAAGGACAGACCCACTGATGGACAGGTGGTTTTGCTTCTTCAAATAAATACAACAGTCAAATTTTAACAAAGTGTCAGTCTCAAAATAAAGGTTCTTGAGATTCTGAAAAATTACTAGTTGATCTAAAATAAAACAAATGACTTTCAGCTGAGCAGCGGCAGGTTCTGGCGGCCGATGAACGGAGGAGAGAGTTCCATGAAGAGAAGAGGAACGAGTTCGAGAGCTACGCTGAAGAGGAGCATGATGGTACGTGGAGCTCATATTTAAATGTCACGAGTCATTCCTGAACTTTATTATACGGTCTTTCAGAACAAAACGAGAGGACAAGAGAAAGCACGGAGCAGTGGAGGGAGTTCCACTATGATGGGATGGATCCTCCTCAAGAATACAATCGACACATCTGAACTTTCATCTAGATGTAGATAGACTTAATTGAACATGTGTTTCTTCAACTTCTTGTCCTAAACGGCATAATGGCAAAATCTTTAAACAAAAAAAAAAACTATTAAAAAACAAGTTGCCAGATTCATCTTTAACCTGCGCTTCTGTTTTGATGACTATTCTTTCTTGTGTACAAAATAAACTGCATATGAAGAAGAAAAATACAAAAATAAAGACTTACCCAAGGAGGGTACACTTAAGCTTTTTTATTTAAAATGTATTTCTAAAAACTGTTTTTTCTTCAACGTTCTTCTCTTGATGGTAAACATGCTAACGCGGATCTCAGATTTTCGTCACTCCTGCTGAGGTTTAAGGCTGAAATTTGCCTTCATTCATTTTAATGTTTTTAATTATAAAATAATTTGTTCTTCACACTTTTGAGTTCAGTTTGGGTGGAAAACTTGGTTTTTGGTGGGAAATCTGTCAAATCAAAATGATTCAAATCAACATCCAAAGAAAATTAATACAGAACTCGAACAATAATTATTTACATTTATTCACTAACATACAAGATCATGTCTATACATTTTCCGGTTAAAAATACAAACATTTACAGTGTAAATATAAAAAGAAAACATTGACATTACTCTGCCAAAAAAGCCAAAATAAATTCAAACCAACTTCCTTTAATACACGAATCAAGTCCAAACAAAATATTTAGAACATGCACACAAATAGTTTTTTTGTTGAGAAGATTACAGGGAAGACAAAAAGAAACACTCAACTCCCAGAGAACAAGTGTCGAGATTTGAATTTACTGTAAACATACAATTTGAATATTTTACGACAGTTAGAGATGAAGTCTGCGGAGCATGTACAACATTTGATAATTGTATCTTCAACCCTCGCACTTACAAGAAAATTAAACCACACACACACACACACATATTCTGCTAAACTCTACAGACCGGGAAGAAAGCTTCTTTTTGTTTTGTTTTTAATTTGCCACTTCACGTGAGCGGAAGCAGACCACAGAAGTTCAACTAGTAAACAACAAATGTGATTTCATTTTTTTTGCATGCGCCACTGAATAAAATGTTTTAAAGATGAGAATTGAAAAATTCATGTTCCGTTTGTTTTGCCACTCTCCTGATGGCACGTTCATACGCAGTGTTCGGAGGTCTAGCAGAGGGTTTGGTCAGAACATCCCTGAGAACTTCTCACAAAAGCAGCAACACGTGGTCGCCCTCTTGTGGTCAAGGGGGCACTTCACAGTACTTCAGCAACTTGGTTACAACGGTACGACGGATAAATAAACAACTTTTTTCAGTCCGGCCTCACCTAAAAATGGCATACTTGCTAGAAAAGTTGAGACATGTAGTAGGAAAATAAATAAATCCATTAGTGCGGCTCTTCTGCTCTCTCACTGCTGCAGCCTTGAGAACACTCTCAGTCCAGCCCAGACCACAAGACTACGCACTTTGAAGCGAGGAAACGTGTCTCTGTCGTACTGCAGCAAGTAAAGACCGTGTTGGCCATTTGCAGCAGCGACCACAGAAACACAAGAGAAAAGCTGTCAAATGAGAGTACAGGTGATGTTACAAAGATTCACTACAGATGTTGATTTGCTCCACCGAACTGCTGCGCATCCATATATCACAGCGTTCCATTAGTTCCACACCATGTCCCGGCTGTTGGAGTACCATGACTGTGGCAGTGCACTTGAGTGCCAGGCAGTGGATCCAGGCTGAACACAACTCTTTCCCTCAGAGCTCGTCTTCACCTCCACTTTTTTGAAAATGGAGCTCCTCAAATTCCGGCCCACCCCGGCACAACGGGGCGGGAGGTTGCGGGATGGCAAACTGGGCGATGACCTTTTTAAAACACGAGGCCGTCTCACAGCTCCGTGGTCTCCCAGCTCACCTCCCGCGGAACTTGGCGTCATTTAGTCCCAGTGTGGATGACCGTGACGGTGGAGGGTCGCGGCCGCGGCGCCTCCACCAGAACAGACGCTTCCTCTGGGACAGGGGAGGAGATGTGAGAGTCCTGCTCGTAGGAGGTCACTGAAGAGGGCAACTGGCTGATTGTACCTGGAGGGAGATAGGATGGTGACTAGAAGACCTTAGTCAACAGTGTTTCAGGTATATAGAATATTCACCCTAACATCCAACTAGCCATGGTTTGACCATAATATACCTTGTTCATTGAATGAATGAGAACTGTGGCTTTGCACTCATATAACAGTCATTATGGTATTCTGCAGTAAGAATACCTACGGGAGGGAGCCAGACAGAGTGAACTAAGCTGGAAGCACAAGTTTACTAAGCAAGAAAATGAGTCAGTTCGGAGCTCAAAGGCTAAAAAACAAAGCAGGAAACAGAGCTTGTCCATTGGAAGAAAAACTAAATAATAAAAGAGATTATATTTTCTTTGGTAAAAAGGAACAAAATAACTCAGTAGATTTAAAAAACAAACTTGGCTGACATGTATTTAGGTGCTGTAGTTATGGTTTGAAGGTAATCCAATAGTTCAGTCAGTGAAAGTGGCGTGTATCGAGTTACTGTCAGATGGGTCTTCTACACGACATCCTGATGTCAAGAATAGGACAGTTGTGCTTCGGATTTCAAAGTCTAGAGGATGAATATTGGCATTCATGACAAGTCTTTTTGCGTCGCAAAAAAGTGCTAGATAAATGTTTATTATCATTATTATAAGATAAGGGGCCAGGACCGTGACTTGACTCACTAGAGGCTGACAAATAAAGATTATATGTAGAGCACGTTTTTAAAGAAATTAAATGCACGGAGTGATGAGTAGATCGATGATAAATATTCTGACACCAGTAGTATTTTCATGCGCGCTTTCATGCGAACCACCTTTAATAGCTTGAACTATTGGAAAACTGTGTTCAAGGCTCCTTTGATGACGAGCACACCTCATGGTACCAACAGTGAGGAGCACAAATGTTATGTTTGTTATGAAAACATCTGCGGCGAGTGCCTCCCGTGTCACTCACAGTCCTTCAGGGAAAGTGGTGCGCAGTCCACCGACTGGCTCTTGGATGGGACTCTGCTGCCGGCGCTGGAGTCAGTGCTGGAGCTGTGGATGCTGCTGTTGAAGCTGGTTCCCAGCTGCAGGCGCCTCATGTGACGGATCACAGCTGTGGCATTAAAGGCTTGCTGCAGGGAGAGAGGAGACGTGTAATACCACTCGCACACACCACGTCAACTGCTGGGAACAGATTACTCTCCGCCATAGATTATTCTTTTTGTTTGGTGTGTTCTCACCCGCCATTTGCTCTTAGCAAAGTTCTTCCGCATCTGCCGACTGACTGATTCATGGATGTTCTTGCAGAGTGCAGTATCGCCCGCAATCCTGCAATATTCAAGTGGGACACGTGATGAACACTCGCACTAGAACAGTCACGTCAATGATGAGAGTTTGAGTCCATCCTGAATACACTGCTGATGAGTGGCTGTTCAAATACAAACAGGTGGTTTAAACATGACAAATTATGTTGTTGGATGGTCATGTTAAATAAACATAATGAAACATGTTTTAACTTATTTAAAATTGGTATTTTATTTTCCTCTAAAGGCTGGCAAAAATTTGAGTACAAAAAGTACTGCTTGTAAATTCACTAGTTAGTGTTGAGATCAGAATAGATGTAGTGAGCAGTGAGGTCATCCAATTACAGTTTCAGCCATCAGGCTCTACAATAGCTGTTTAACTCTAAATTAAGGTTCATCATCAGATGACAGATCTCAGACTGCAGCCCAAACAACACATCTCCATGTAACCTTATTAAAATGATAAATGTTAAACAATACGGTACAATACAATATTTATGGTCAAAACCACAAGGCTTTTTATTATTATTATTCCAAGATTGAGATTTAAAAAAATAATGTGGAAAGACCTACAATAATTACATTTGTATACCAGCAGGCCATGATTTTGCAATCGCATAGTTTAATAAATGTAATACAACTTATTAGAATTAGGATAAATAGTTATAAAAATAAATAAATAACATGTGCAGCACACTCAAGTAAGTGTCACCTTTTATTTAATTTCAATACGACCGTTTAAAACTAGACAAACAACTTCAAACTTGGCTACTCCCTTATACCACTCTTAATCCACTTTAAGTCTCTCGAGTTCGAGTTCCTCAAGAGACACTTTCACAAATACAGTTATTTTAACTATTAAACATGATGACAAAACTCTTTCTAGGTAGAATAAAAATAATACACATTTGCTGAAGATCATGCTTTATGTTTTCTTACATTTCTAACTTTTTTTTGTAACTTATTCACAGCTTTGTGCGACTAAAAAACTTCAGCATCAAACTTGGCATCATGATGAATTTGATTTAATAGACAAGAATATTGCATTATTATTTGTGTCTCCCATTGCAGTAATAAAGCAATTCCCTCCATTTACCAAAGGCATTTATTTTCATATCTGTAAAACTCTGATCGATGAGCTGAAATGGTATCAGCAGATTCCACCCCGCTTCACATTCATCATCATGACTGTCTCCCAGACCTGGCCGACAAGAGTCATTTCTCAGTGTTATGACACCTGCTGCTGGTGTCAAAACTCACATATTTGTATCTCGGTGCTGAGAAAGGCCCATTATCCGTCATCGGATTCATTCATATTGTCCTGAGACGTCAGCGAGCCGAGGAGGCGTTCTGTCAGACGGAGCTCAGACATGGGAGGACAACCTAATTGTTCATTAACGCGCCCACATTCTTTAAGGACGAGTACCCCGCTCACTAATTGGCAGCCATTTATACAACAGATTTCTCATTGAGGGCGACACTGATGTTGAGAGGGGGGGGTCCAGCTGGGAGCCATGGCGACAGATGACAGTGGGAGGACATGCTCTTCATGACAAATGGCCGTATGAGTCACGCTGCTGTTTAACCACTCCGAAATCTTTGATGTCTCCGGTAGTGTGTGTGTGTGTGTGTGTGTGCGGCGGTGACCATTTCTTACCAGGGATGTTCCAGGGACTGGTCGCAGGTGAACCTTTTCTCCGGATCCTTCTCCATCAGGCTGCTAATAAAGTCTTTGGCTGTGGTAAAAAAATGAAGACAGAGTTTGATATAGAGCCATGCATTCAAAGTTAGACCCTAGTGTTCCATCGTATTAGTAGTATTTAATAGTAGCCCAACAATTCCTAGTCTAAACATTTGCTTCAAAGACAATTTTATTCAATTTTTTTTAAGTCGTTGTGATCATCACTTCTTGTTTCAGAAAGTGTCCCCACTTAAAAAAAAAAGAGCAGCAAAGGACTTCATTCCAACAGACTCAAGCTAACTTCCTCTAGAGAAGGCTTGTAGCTGACAGTATTTACACACCATCAGTATTGAGTTGATTAAGGAGTGTGTGTTCTTCAATGTAAATACTATCTACATACAGTTTGTAATTATTTTTGAATCACTTTAAAAATAAATATATACTAATCATTAGATAATAACTGTTAAACTCATAGAATATGGACTTCTGCTGTTGCTATAGTAACAAACCTTCCGGAGAGAGTCTCACCAGCAAAATATGTTCTTCATTGTGAATTGCTTTGAACTCATAGTAAGAAAGTGACAATTATAAACAACTCCTGAGGTATATTTTAGAGACTTCGAAAGTAACTACTATAATGTGTATGTATATAGGTGAACTGTACCTCGGTGAAAGAGATAACAGAGCGAGTGGGCTCACCTGAGTCAGATATGTCATCCCAATACGGTGCGTCAAACTCGTAGTCGGCTTTGAGGATCTGCTCGAACAGCTTGGAGTCGTTCTCATCATAGAAAGGAGGGTAGCCGCAGAGTCTGAGTACAGATTACACAACAGTCCGTGTCATCGACCAGCCGACGTTACGAACTTGAATCCAAAATGTAAAAGGATTTGCTGCAACATAATCTTATTCACTGGCACTTATTTATTGTTTCATACGGCCGGGAGCCGGGAGACCCCGTCAATGGATTAGAGAAAAACGACTTAAACTGAAGGACACAGTCGAGCAATTGACTTTGTGCCCACGAGGTCTGTGTCGGTCTGTTGTAGGGAAGAAAGAGCTGAGCCACAGGGCAAAGCTTTGCATTGACCGGTTGATCCATGTTTCGGAATTTAGATAAAATGTCAATGATTTAGACGGATCGTTAGAGATATTCAAATTATTAAGACAATTAATAGAAAGAGATTATAGCGAAATATTTTACTTTCGCATCAGTTTGAAATAAACCTCCAAATAATTGGTTTCCTAACATGTATCATTAAGGAGTCGGATTATTTATAAACTGCAGGTGCTGGAACCTTCCCAGCTGCAGCAACATTGCAACAGGAGATTAGACTATCTTTCTGTCACGATAGGTGTGCCACCTGCCAATTTGTGTCAGGACGCCACTGATAAGAAATAATCCCACAAAGCCTTTAAGGATACGTTTGTGTTACATGCACGCCGTTTCAATTCAAGCCTCAAATCCAGACCGATTTTCTATAAAATACTTTTCATGGTGAAATATCTTTTTTTTTGGATCAATCATGAATAGATACTCACAGGATATAAGCGATGACCCCAATAGACCAGCAGTCCACAGCTTTACTGTAGGGCTTCTGAGCCAAAACCTCAGGGGCTGCAATAGAAACAAAAGTTGCACATTTAGTTTCAGATGAAATGAGAGTTGTCCTAATCTAGCAGCCTAATGAGAAGAGAAGGTGTCTTCGGTGGGTAAATAACACATCTGATTAACACGGCTCATCTCACATTCTAGTCTGAGCTCACCCACATATCCTGGTGTCCCGCAGGCCGTCGCCATGACGTCACCTGTTCCCTCCATCTTGGACAGGCCAAAGTCGCTGATCATGATCTTGGAGTCATCATGGGGACTGAAGTAAAGAAGGTTCTCTGGCTGCGAGAGACAAGTTGGTTAAAGACTCTTTTAGCTTACATACATTTTATATTTTCTCCACCGACAACTGGTCTTCAATAGTACATTATGCAATATTTTTATTTTCACATCAAATCTTATTGCCTTCTATGATTCATTAATTCACTGATGATTATTCCTGACCACCTACACTAGTTACCCGTCATTCAGGTGACACACAAAAGACATCCAATGGGTTTAACATCACAATGCCACAAGACTTCACAGATTACACCGGTTATGAATAAATGTAGTTTCTTCTGACTTTCATGTTAGGACCTGGTGTGGATTCCTCAAACGATCAAATAAAAGACCTATAAGATTATAAACTCAGAACCTCCATCATCTCCATTGTACCTTCAGGTCCCTGTGCACGATTCCCATAGAGTGGAGGTAGTTGACTGCGTCCAACACCTGTCGGATGAGCCGACTGGCATCCATCTCTGTGTAGAAACCCTTTTCTACAATTCTGTCAAATAGTTCTCCTCCCGAGACCCTGCAGCACAACACGTAGAGAATTTAATTTTTACAACGCTATTTTCATACAAGAGGGTTTCAAAAAGTATGTAATTATTATCCTATTATTACACACAAGCAAGTATGGACAGCATTTCTTGCCATGATTGTACAAACAACAGTGTGGATGTCAAACGCTGTTCACTATATTAGCAAGGACTTTGCGTTTCATCCTTCAAACACATTTTAGAGAGGTCAACATGTCAGCAGAAAAAAAACAAAATAAAACACTCCCACAGATATCAAGTATATAAACAAATAAAGAATCACAAACAAAGCAAAGACTACATCGAAAATAGATAAAAGTAAAAAACTGTTAGTATTAAGAGAATAATATATTTAATCTATAAATTTGTGGGGGGTTTTGGACACTGTACGTCACGTTATGATGAGAGGGTGGATGAAGACAGATGATCAAGATGGCGGATTGGTACTCACAGTTGCATTATGAGGTACAGGTGGTTGGAGCTCTCATAAATGTCCTCCAGAGCCACGATGTTCTCGTGCTTTATCCTGCGAAGGAAACAACAGACCATGTAGACGCTTTTCTATCAAAGCACAAGCAACTAATGAGCCACAATTAGCCTCTTTTCTTTTCAAATAATGGCGCCGGCGACCACTGACAGCATGATGCGTCTTGTGTTTATTCAAACAAACAGCCTCTGTTGTGTTCATGTGTGCTCCTACATGCGTGTTCTTTTACACACTTGTGCAAATGTTACTCATCTCATGGGTGTGAATGTTACTCGTTGCATGAAAAGAAACCCTTTTGGAGTCTAATGTTGAGCTGTGTGATAGAAATGAGAGGATGTTCGGAAGTGAGTCATGCACGGCAACCCCCATCAGCAGGGGCACTTGGAGAGAATAAAACAGGATGGAAAGAGATGCTGGAAGTCTTGTGTCCAAGCAACCAGCCAACAGGGTTTCAGTAGAAGCCCAAACAGATGAGGTTTAGCTGCTGGAAACAAAAGGTCATAGGAGGACTAATCAACCATCAGAACTTTGACACAGTATTTTGCAAATTAGCAAAAGTCGTAGCGCTGACAAACTCAGAGAAAGGGGCCGAGTGCAGGAGATCACGACAAAAAGAGGAAAAGCAGAAGTCAAAAGACGGCGACTGTAACCAGGCAACTACGCCCACGACAGTCACTTCTGCACTCAGTGATAACAGAGATTCTCCGGGGAATAACCCGGTGTGCAACGAAGGGATCTCACCTGGTGTCAGTCTCATTTGACTATTGGGGTTGCACTGTAACCCTTTTTGAGACTGATCAGACAATCGAAGCAAAAGAAAAAAAAAAATCTTCCAACTCTAGTGTCGTTCAGTACTTACTTTCTAAGCACTGCGATTTCATTTTCGATGCTGGTCTCCTTTCCCTTGAGAGCCTTTTTTGGGATGCACTTGATGGCCACCATCTTTCCGCAGGCCCTCTCTCGAGCCATCACCACCTCGGAAAATGCCCCGCTGCAAGATACGAGGGGAGAAACACGTCAGCCTGCTTGGACGGGCAATATTGACAGAGGAGAGCGAGGCGGGTGGACAAGGCCAGAGTACACAAACAACATATTGGGAACATTTACTGGGAAGTGGCGAAGACTTGACTCAAGCTGTCAGCTGCCCTCGTTGGCTTATAGAGCGCATGCTGCCAAAGGCACTGCAAACAATTTTAAGAAACCTCTAAAGAGGAACAAAAATAGTTTTGTATAACTCAAATACACGTCTTCTGTAGCCATCTGTCTCCATACAAACAAATACAGAATTAAGGGGATATTTGCTCGAGTAATCTGCATCTGTTGCTATGATACCACAGCGAGTCCACCTTAATGAAGCTTGCAGAGCAGGAAGCAGGACTTGTTTTCTTTACACATCCCCTTTTTCTATTCTTGCACATTTACCGAGCTCCTTGATGTGTGGCAGTACAGATGGAGGTGTGAGTGTACACCTCGAAGGGAAGCACACAATATTTATTCTCGAAAATTAACATAACACAGGTCGTTTATCAGTTTGATAAAGAAAACTGGTAAAAGTTTTTTCTTTAAAGTGAATACATCAGGTCAATAGTGTGTGTTGCTTTTACTGCTTTCACTGTATTAAAGGTCAATGATGGCGGTTAATATATGAAGAAAATAATTGTTGGGATTTGTTTTGTCGTTATTAGATGTTGTACATATAGCCCTGGCCCCTTCATATCCAACATATTCGTACATGTCCACATGAGTCCAATCTGAGCCCGCTCTCCACACCTTTTATTATCCGCATGAGTCGCTCCTGGATCGAGTTAATTTTCGTTTCATCTCAAATTCTTCCGTAATAACAACAGATATGCTCGTCATAGTTGTTGTCATGTTGTTCTGTTCTCTCATCATCCAAGGCACCATCTTTATGCCATTATAGTTGCTCGACTTTTGTTAACATTTCTTTTATCATCATTGTTTTTCTAACTTTCTCCATATCCTTACCGATCTTGTTATTAAGTATCCATCCTTAAAAACCAGCACAAAAAGAGTTGAATGCTGAATTCATGGGCTGCAGTGATGTCTACTGAAACCTCTGCCTGAAGTTCATTAGCTTCAGTGTAAATACAAATATTTACAATTGATTATCGGTCTTCTATTCTGATTTAAGTGTCTTATCAGCTTCAACAACATGCGTTTCTCAGTGCTAACATAGCTACAGTGAGCCAGTGCAGCAACTTTTACATCGTTCAAAATTTGTACAGGACTTTGTTGCTGCCGATGAGATAACAGAGGCACAAAATAATAGAACCAACTGTTGCGTTGAGCGGTGAATTAGATCAATGCTTTGAAAGCTTGCTTAAAATACATCCACTCACACATTGGACTTGTATAGAGGCTTGTATTTTGCAGACTATAACACGGCCAATAATGCTTTTCTACATTTTGAATTTTTGTTCTATAATATTCTTAAAAACAATCCGATCCTGTTGTGTTCATGTTTTATTTCTCCATTTTGTTGCTGAGCAATCAACTTGTGTTGCACATGTTGTCATTATTCCTCTAATCTGCTGCCAATACACAGAAAGTAATCAGGACTGCGCCTTTTCATAAGCTTGAGAAGGTATTAATTAAATAAGGTTTTGGGAACGACAGCTTGAAAAGAGCAACACGGATGAGAAGGAAACCTGCCTGGGATGATTGACAGCTGTTCAATAGCAACATAAAAGGGTCGATTACATCCTCAAAGTGTAATCAGTTCCTCCCAACAGGCATCAGCTTCTCGGTCGCTGGCTGCACTAAGTCCCTCAGTGGCCATCAAATCCATGCTAATCCTTCACTCCATCAGTCCTCGGGCGGGAGGGGGAAGGGAGGGTCAGCCAGAATCGCAGCCATGAATACACATGGGCGTGCAAACAAACTACCTGCTCACAATGCTGCAGGTGGAGAACCCCGGACCGCTGAGAGACGCTGAACCCAGACCTTGGTTTGACCGTATGAACGAGTTTGTGTTGCTGTGAGGAAAATGAGCATTCCGTGCATGCACCACACTTCCACAGCTGCACAGACATTACAGGAAGTCACATATAAATAGGATTCATCAGACTGAAGTGTGAAAATGTTACACGCCTACTGCAGCAGGAGAGGTGAACCCCCCCCCCCCACACACACACACACACACACACCCCATCACCACAAAACAGCAGCATCCTCACATCCTGTGAACGACTGCATGACAGAATGTAAACCTGCAACTTCCCTTCAAACTCTCACACAAACAACTGAGCTGCAGCTTCTGGTGGCATTTATGTATGAGGATGTGTGAATGCTGCCACTGGTGACGCGTGTACTAGAAGCTTTCATCATCATATTCATCCAACCAGCATCTGCAGGTTCTTGAAGAAGAATATTAAATCCAACCTATATTTTCAATGAATTTAAAAACATGTACATGTGAGCTTATTAAAATTTAATTAAAATACCTTCAACAGAAAAAGCTTGTTTAATATCAGTGTTTTTCTCCTCTAGTGTATGTGATGTATTCACAATGAGTTTGTCCACGTCATAATTTTGTCTTCTGAGAGACAAATGTTAATTTTAGGGTAAGATTTTCACCAGACTCAGTAGGCTGGGCAGTAATTATCAATATCAATGAATGAGCAAAGCAAGGATTGAATCCATTAACCAAATGTCTGTGACACAGTTTGTGAATAATCATTCTGCACAGTCATGCAATAAAATGAATAACACTGGTTGGCTTTTTGCAAGCACTCTGAAATTACAGTATGTGTGTGTGTGCATAATTGGTGCATAAACGTATAGAACGCCAAGTTTCTGCCGGACAATTATCAGACGTATAGCTCCATGGTTCCAACGCCACAGAAACAGAACTGTGGTGCATGTCAATAGTAAGTAATACTAACTAATAAGTTCAAGTAAGGCTTGTCTGATCTGAAAAATAAACGTCACCACATTTTTATTTCTCCTACATTTAAAACCAGTTCTTTTTGACTGGAGGAAGCATATGTGAATGAGACGAAACCCATGAGAAAACTAGACACTTCATGTACTTGCTGAAGATTGCCCAACAAAGCAATTCAAGCAACAAACAGTTATTAAAAGGAATTACAGTTATTAATCATATTTGTGTAGTTTTTACCCCCTTTCTTAACGCCTTTTTCTTTTGTTTTCGCTTGAAAATTCAAAATCTTTCTAATGCTACAATAATTAATGTTAAAAAGGCTTAACACTAACTAAACACAGTTCATGCCAGGCTAACTTGTTAACTAGCTAACGTTTGTTAACCCAGCAGTGTAATGTAATTATTTATTTCCGCTTGAATAATAAATGTATGAAGTTCTGCAAGGTGGAATTTATCACCTCCTAGAAAAGAGTCAACAATCTAAAACAAATGCAGATGATGACTCGTTTGTCATCGGTAGTAAAATAAGTATATAGCCCATCCCTTATGATATGCAACTAAACACATTACAACCACTTTTATAGCTGGTTCAGTGGCTTTAACTTTAAGAGGAGACAGAACTTGTGAAATTGTAAAGCCTCTTCTCAACTATTGGAAAACACACACTATTCCACTGGACTACAAACTACTTCCTAGGAAAAATATCTATCATATTCATCAAAATGTTTATTATGTTTTGTCACAAGTGCACAGGTGGATTGGTTATAAAAATGCTCAATCCTTTTGTTTTTTCACAGTGAGAAAAAGGAAAACACAATCATTAAGACAAGTAGAAAGACATGGAACTAGATTACATGGAAATCATACATACTTGGTTATAAATCTTAAGGGGTTTAAGAGTAATATATAAAGTACAACACATTGTAATCAACCGTTTATGAAGACCAGATTATTGAAATTGCCTTAGTTGGCAGAGAGAAAAAACAATGTAATGTACAAAGCCAGAAATAGAATTTTACCTGAACATCTTCAAATGTTAATGAGACCGACACCTGATGAAGAACATGAAAGACGTAGAAGGAATTTTTGTTCAAACTACTCCAAGACAGGTGAACATTTTAGTTAAGTGACTAAAAATATCTAAGTAATAATAATAATAGTAACTATTTATAACAGTATTAATATAAATAACACAACAGTATAAAAGGTAATGATTACACCAATTGATCAAATTATACACACACACGATGTTAACATAACACACACAATGATCTTATGACACAGACAAAGTAAGTATTTAGTTAAATCAATCAGAAATAAACATAATTATCATTTAAGTGGTACCTTTCTATATTGTGTTTAGTGAAATAGATATATAGATAAATAGAAAAATGCATAGAATATGGATGGAAATCATACAACTGTTCTTCTTTTAAACATCTATGTTTTTAAGGGTATAATTGTTAATAAATGTGAATACTTTATCTTTTGTAAATGACAATAACGAGTATGCATATTTTGGTTTCAAACTAAAGTCATTTTAGCAGATTATTTGACTCTCGATCGTCAGCTGCCATTACAAAACATGTCCTTCACAAGAATGTAACTGAAGGACCCTGTTGGTGGGAAAGGAAGAAGGAACCAAGGACTTCCATCGGCCCAGTTGCCTAGCTGCCATTTTCTCTGCATTCATTGGTGCTTTCAAGGACCCAACACTCTGGCAGGAGTCACATTTCAGAAGGTCTCCAAAGACTTAGAGGACTTAAGTTTCACATCACTATGAAAACTGAACAACAGTACTGTCGGTGTAGACATGAGCTAAAAGGTCAGTTAAATGTTATCTTTTTTGTGTTCAGACATTGTTGAGTTAACCTCAAAAATGTCTATTATCTTTTTTGAGATTTTAGTTAAGATTACACCTGGGGGGGTGGGGGGGTATGTTTATCCCGGTGATTTGACACACATTTTTTCCAAAAAACATTGAGAGCACAAACATCACCCCTGCAGAACTAAAAAGACCTTTAATCCCTGGTCGTCCACAAAGAGGAAGTTTTCTGAACAGGCAATTACCCAAAAATGTAACTTCTCGAATTTGAAGATCCTTATCTACACTATATACAGCTATCAAAAAGCTGACATCCAAGAAAAGGAATGCAAGTGGAAAAACAAGAATACGTCATTTCTGTATGTGGAAAACCATTTATGGTCAATTTTGCTCAAAAAAGAAGACTACTGGCCGCGTGCTGGATCAGTAAAAAATGTAATTGACGTAAATGACGCGTTTGTATGTGCCCTAGGTGAGCTGGGTAAAATGGTAATTAAAGCATGTGCCGTTTTATATAATTTAAATTATGAATAGTATTTTTACATTAATAATTACTGCATAAATATACCCGTCTTATATACACGCAATAAATAAAAGCTTGCATTGATTATCTGCTATAGGTTTGCAACATTTGAAAGTGTGTCTTAGATTAAAAAACTCACTTATGAGGGCGTCTTTTTGCAAACCACAAACTATAGTCTACCAGTTCCAGTGGCGTAAACAAATATTAAAAGGTCCAGGGTGGGGAGAAACTATTCAACCTGACATGACAAAAATTCATATTATGTTTGACAAAGATCCAGCCTCTAATTCTTCAACTAGGTGTGGATAGTACAGATTAAAAAAAACGATGTCAGCAAGATTAATCAGATGTAAATAGGGCCAGCGGACATCCTGCTGTTATCCGTAAACACGGCTCCTGCCCGCTGTGTGTATATAGGTTCACCTGAGCAGGTTACTTAACTTGCTTCCACAGCCATCAGCAGCTTAAGGCTCTGAAATTAGCTGCAGGCCAGTGGTCAGACTCGAGGATGGACTTCAGTGGCACAGATCTTATTAGTTCACAAAGCTACCTTAGGAAGACACAGGAGTGTTGCTTTGGTATTAATGACACAGCTCTGTCTGATAATGCGAAGGATTCAACGCTGCCTGAACGCACGACAGCAGGAAACAATCGCGTTCATTCGTAACAAACATTGAACCATTGCTGCGTCACAATAGTTGTCCACGTTACCAAAACAAATCTTAACATTGGTTCTGGCACTAGAATGTAAGAAAAGTCATGTTCAAAAAAGACAATGTATATAGACATTTTTGGAACACATTCATGCCCCTGTGACCTTAGATATAATTTAGAAAAGTTATTCATTACTTTTAAATCTGTCAGTTCCTAGTGCATCTTCATAAACTCAAGTTCCTTTTTTTTCCCCCCAACTTCCTGGGTTGATTCGTCACTAGAAAAGAGAACTAAAAGGAAAAACAAAGACATGACAGACATGGCATGTTGTGAAATCCCATGATGCAACACCAAAATAGTGCATTCAGGATTAGGAGAAAGTTCATAGAAAAGTTGGGATTCTGAAGTTTGTCTGAATAGTATAAGAGTGCATTCAGTGATGGGCGGAGCCTAAACATGTATCGTGATAATTCTGAGAACAGTCAAGAATAAACAAGAGTATAAATTAACATACAACAAAAGTGTTCAACTTGATAGCAATAGATCACTCTAATGAGACAGTTAACACCGATTCCTCTTCCAACTTCTGTTTTTGTGTAAATGACACGAGTAGCTGATCTTCTGTCAGTAATTCAATGTATTACTACTTCATGAAGACATAGAGGTGCATCAAACTATGACCGTTACCTCATCTTCTCCATCAGCTTAATTTGATCCTTTTTGCCATTTGCATGCCAACAGCAATATTGATGCACTAGTTTAAAAACATTTCAAATCATTAGCCATTTGGAAAAACCTGCATTAGGGATGAGATGTACTGATAAAAAGGTTTATATGTAATGAAGTTCATAAGTGCATGACATAGAGATGGAAATCTTTGGATGGAAAAACCTTTCTTCTTCATGCATGTTTGCATAAGAGCAGATACTTCAGTGCACAGCGACTACTTCCGTGAGGACTAACGTTGTCGGGGACAGGAGGTCACATGGGGACTGCTAACCTAACAGGAGACCTGCAGGAGATAATCTACACCTCGTCCACGCCCATTATTAATCCTTAAGAAAAGCTGCAGGGTTGCAAAGCCATTTGTGAACCCTACTGTGCCGATTATGAGGACGGAGACATCCCTGTATGAGGATCAGCGTAAGAAGATGCATTCATGTGTAACATGTGGCTAACCTGAGGTGTGTGCTCGGTGTGGTGGGCGAGGTATGCGAGCTCCTCCGAACGCAACTCAACGCAGATGATTCACTGGTGTTTTTCACAAATAAAAGGAGAGCCTTGGGGAAATCAAAAGTGCCTTCAAGTAAGAATGTCTGACTGTTCGATACAACACAGCGCGATGAGAGCGCTTCATGAATCATCAATGTGGGGGAGAGTTTTTGTGATGTGATGTCGGGAAACAAGTCTGCGGTCAAATTGAGTTTCTACAAGACAAGATGGAGAAAAGATTGTGCAAGATGATGTGTTTTACTTCGACAACAAACCAAAGCAGATCGTGTCATCGTGTATGAATGAGTGGAATGAGGTTCAGTAGGTCAAGTCAACTAGAGGGAATCAGTTTAAATAAACAAAAATCCAAACCCTCATCCTTTCTCTGGAGGATCAACACGATAATTCCACTCGGTTAGAAGTGACTTCCTTTTTAAGCCTCGTTCATCAAAACAAGCATGAGGATCCCATTCATGCCAATCAAATGATTAGAGTATGATTACAATTATATATATATATTATATATATTTGGATAAAAGCTAAAATATGACAGAAAATAGAAAATAAATATAATGATACTGTTAAAAGTTTTAACACAGTTGCATTTGTAAAACAAAAATAAATAAATATGAAAAAACATGTTTAACTTAAGTGTATTTTCCAATTCTCACAAGCTCCTGTATTGACTGACTAAATATACGTCTAAATTTCCATAACTTGCAGTTGAGAAAAAATAAATTGAAAGTGAAATTGAAATATGACTCATTTTTGTTTTATTTTCAACGATCAGCATTGACATTTAACAGAACCCCTTAACCACTTATCACAATGACATTTAATGCCTTTTCAAAGTAATATATTTAATGAGCTTGAAAACGCATCAGATGTAAAAGAAAAAATTTAGATTCACACTCAAGTATTTGATCGGACCAGAACTAAACTAGTTAGAAATTAAACACATGGCTACTGTCTTTGTCATCGGGTCCGTCTACTGAGTCACATTACAAAAAAGCGTTCAATTAAAACTTCTGCGTTGGCGTTCCAAGAACCTCTGGATTAGATTATTGCTCGCGGAAATTTGTAGACGTGGGTGAATTATCCGAGATATTCCCTTCACGGCAAAAACAGGACAGTACTATACCACACAACCGGTTTTGGTGTGAGTCCAGCTTGAACCCAGAAGCCAAGACCCGTGACTTAACTTGAGATTCTGGGTATCCTGGCGTTCTTTAGGAAACTAGAAAAGCTAACAAGAGCACTACATAGATCAGCACTACAATCCCAAACTTGTTAGTTCAACCATCTATGGAATACTTAGGAATTTAACTCAAACATTGTCTGTAGTCAAACCAAACCAGTAATCATGGCGACTGACGATCCTAAAAGAATCATAGCTTGACCAACAAGTCTTTTTACTCATACCGTGAAGACAACAGTCAAGTCAGGGACAAGGGGACCAAAATAAACGGGAATTTCCCCAGATACTCTGTTCTCCCGTTTAAAAAAAAACAAAAAAAAGTTTAGTGACCCCAAGATAAATCTTCGTGAAGCAGAGGTCCCATGAATGTATTGATTTAGAACCAATGTAGGCCAAGAGATGGGTTCATGGACCATCTCAGATTAATAGAGATGGTTCATGGTGGTAGGAAAGAGTGAACATTTATTTAGGTCTTGGATATGACAGAGTGAAGCTGAAGTGGCACTCTAATAGTTCAAACATTAAAGATTCGCACAGGACGAGAGGGTGGGCCAGTTTGACCTTGGACAGAAAAAAAACACCAATGTTTACAACAGAAAACTTTAACTGTGCTTGGCGATCTGACCTGGGCGAAGCTAAATCATATAAGGAGAGAAAATATTGGTGTTACTAAGATCATAACGATGTTCCAGAAGCCAAAACAAATATGATTTGATCCAAATTCCAACCACTGTGTACAATGTGGTAGGATCTGTTGCCTAGTGGACATTTGTTGTGGACATCGTCCCACTGGCCTGAATACAGGGACTGGTTACAGGGACTGGTTAGTCAGCCCAAAAGAGACTTTCTATTTAAGGATCAATCCAAAAGTTGTCCTCCTTTAATAGGATATCCAAACAAAATTAGGTCCACGTTTTTAATCCTTGAATGCTAATCTAGCCTGAAGGCTTTAACGTGGTTTGTGTTGCATAAATACATAAATTGCTCTACATCAAAACCACCTCCAAAACACACTGGCCAGTCTCCACACAGATCACCTGCTTTCCCAATTTTAATCGAGTTCTCCATCAGTTTTTATTTCAAAGTTAGTTGTGGATATTGAGGATAGTGTTTGCTTTAAAATAAAGAATTTGGATGGATCTGTTGGTTGCATATCAAAATTAATGAAGATGATCTAATTATTTTTTTTAATGTATACACTTTATTAAACACTAATTACTACCTAACCTTTTTAATCTCAACTGTTTTTATTCATTTTTCTATTGCAGTTACAGCCCAGTACCCAAGAGAGTTTGACTTAATCATTTCAAGATGGTCAAAATGAAATTTTCCTCTAACATACATTGGAATATGAAAGTGCACAAAGGTTAATAATAATCATATACATATATATAAAACCTTCTTAAACTAGTCGGTTGTTGGGAACACTCAGCAACCATTTTTGATAAATACAAACATTTAAAGTGTTGTTTTTATGCAAAGATATTCTGTAGGTGTAATAGAGTCTATTAAAAAAGCAACACAGCGAAATATAGTATTAGAGATTCAAGGAGGGTCAACCAATTTGATATTTGATTTAATAACGAAGTAGTTTGATCAGATCTTTAATTCATAGTTTTAACAACTTTTTCAAGTAATATATGGATGAATTAAAAATGAGGTTTAAGTATTGCGTGATGTGAAAGATCTTAGATACGAGGTCATAATGTTATAAACATGGATGAATTAATCGTCACATGCTTCATATGTTGATAGTTTTCGGCAAGAGGTGGTTTGTTGGATTATTTTCTGGAGATTTGAAATCAACCCACGTGCGCTCAAAGCTGTGCTCGGCACACATTAGATTCTGTCGTTTTTAACCAAAGATCGTGAGACTCGCTGTGGTTTTCTTCCTCGCGGACTGAGCTTGAATTCAAGTGAAAAGCAGAAGTTAAGATGTCAGACTGTGACACGCAACAGCTGCGCGTCGTGCGGAGGAAAAACGCCTGACTCACACAGGTGGATGAGAAGTTGTGTGTCTGCGGAGGATCTACTCACGTCCCGAGCACTTCCTTGAAGTCGAAGATAGTCTTGATGTCATCGACGTGTTTCTTCCAAGATCCATCGCTGGACTCCCCGTTTTCTTTCGCCATTTCTCTCCTCGCCGAGTACTGTCTTCGCGGGGAGAAGAAGGCGATGGTCTGGAGAAGAAGTAGTGCACTTGTGTCTTCCTGGAGCCCCCACTGGTCTTCAGCCCATGTACGCGGGCAGAAGGAGGAGGAGTGAGTCCTGCTCACCGAGGGTTCGGTCTAATCTGTCTGACGTCGCTCTTCGCCTCCGTCCAGCTCCCAGTGACCGGGAAACACCTCCTCCTCCCCGGGCGCCTTCAGGCGGTGATGCGGTCAGGTGAAGTCGGGCTCCGCTGGGCGCTGGTTGTTATAGAGATGGGAGGGAGGAGCGGGAGACGCCGCTCTCGTCTCTGGATCAACCATTCAAGTGTTCGCATTGCACCAAATACACCGGCACTGGGGAGACCCCGGACCCGAGCAAGGGGTCCGACTAGGATCTATTTTCTTAAAAACCACTCCGCCACGTAGAGTCTTTCAGGGTGCACCGTCAAGACGCTGTTGCTGCCTTCAATGTTGCAGCCTGTGAGGTCAACCAGCGACCTTTTTAAAGGGCAACTAATGTCAAACTCTCCTGACTCACATTTGAAACATGCGAGTCTTGCAGTAAGTCTCTCATTATGACGATGTTTAGAACTTATGACTTTATAAAGTTCTCTCCTGTCTGAGATCTCGGCGAACGAGAGGTTACGAGAGCTGACACCATTATGACACAATAATGGCTTCACGCCAGCTGTAATCAACCCCCGCTACTTGGTGAAGTAGGAGGTGAAGGTTGATGATGTGCGGTGACAAACGTTGACGTTTTGACCAATCCAAGCAGTGAGTGTGGTTATGGTAAACGTGATGGAATCTCCAGAATAACCAAGAGTTTTCAGTGCACACAAAGGTAAATTAAATGTTATTTTATTATTGATTTAACAAGTTTTGCAAGCAGGTCAAAGGGCAGCTAATGTGTTGGTTTGAGCGTCTCTTCAGAATCAGAAACTTTTATTATATAAGTGTCGTAAACACGACATATGAATTCTTCATTAACAATTATCTTTAACAACTCTAAATGAAGACAGCTGAATAGTTATTGTCAACTGTAAATAGATTTATTTGAGCCAAAAAAAAAGGCAAGTAGGATATTTGGTTATTATTAAGTCAAATACTATTTAATTCTAAACAGACATTTAGTCCTGGCTTATTCTTGTAAATAATGTCATGACATTAACACAAGTTGAACTGACATTGTTTAGCAATTCACCATGAATTATTCAAAAGCATTTGACAAACCACACAAAGTGAAAATAGATTTATTTGAAAATATTTAAATGTTCTATCTATTTACATCCACTGAAATCTTAAAATCATGATCACTGACTTTCCCAAATCTTCCCCACAAATCCCCTCAGTGGTCAGATGACAGGGTCAGCAACATGTTTCTCATCCTTCAAGAAGTTTTGTATTAAACTCCAAGTGATAAAGTATAATTCCAACTTGTTAGGATGACATGATTCTGAAATGATAGTGTGGTCTACTACACAACAGCTGGACCTGAGTGGTACAACATCAGTGGTGAGTTTAAGTCGTTTGTTCGGTAATGCTTGCAGTTGCATCTAAACTTTACTTCTTGACATGATCTACTTTTTAACATAGTTAGAGAGGGCGAGGTTGAGATCAGCACAAACAAAAAACATGGTTTTATTCTAGTCACTTCTAGGAGAAGGTGGCCGACAGGATGGCCTCTTGCTGCTGCTGGTGAAGAGTTCCGATGCCCACAGCGGGTGCCGGAAGAGCAGGTCGACTCACTAACCGGAGCTGGAACACAGAGAATTTCAAACTCAGAGCATGATGCTTATGACATCATGTATCACTACAGATGTAACTCACCTTGCAGGCCAGCTGCTTTTCAAACCTGGGAGCCACAAATGACCACGGACCCATGTTCTGAGGCTCCTCCTGGCTCCACACAAACTCTGTAAGACAGTTGGATTCAGCGCAAGTGTTCCAGAAGCACAGAGAAGTGATTTATTAACAATCTACTTTGATTACATTTACAAGCATTTGCTTTTATTTGGGGATTTAGTATGATTAACTGTCTCTCTGGCCTAACTTTGGAGTTGAAATGCCTCGAGTACACTTAACAAATGTTCCAACTCAGAAGGCCTTGAACTCTGGGTCACATTTTTCACAGACGGAAGGCTTAAGAAATCAACGCAAGCCTTCTTGCGGCTGAAATGTGTTTTAACAGCAACGTGGTAGTTTTTAGTTCACCATTTAACAAGCAGCCAATAGAGCAAAGGAACACATTTATAGCTGATCAACATCTCCACAAAGTACGTTACTGGCCAAGAACATTTTTTGAGATCAAACAAACTGCAATAGTGTTGTTTGATGAGCAGCTGTTGCTAAAGGTATTTGTTTAGCAGTAGGACAACCATGTTTCTGCACCTGTATGACTTGTTGTCAACAAGCGATAAACGTTAAAAATCTAATTATATTGTTATTTCAGCTCATGCAGAGAATTTTAATTCAAGATTTGACGTGTCGATGATCAAGCTCTCATGTGTCAAACAAACCTCAGCATCAAACATTTTTAAATTCACAATAACCTTTTTAAGGTAAATATTAATGCATGTTGTGTAATTTTAAACCATCCTTTCATCTGACAAATGTATCCTTGTTTTTCTGGAGTTTTCAGCCTTATCGACCTAAGCTATTGATCGATGCAATTTTTTTCTTCTATAATTAATTTTGACTTTTTAATACTTATGTTTTCAACTAGTTTTTTGACAAAATATTGATATATACTATAACTATTCAATGGATTCTGCTGGTGATAGTCACTGTAATTTAATGATTTTCGCGTCAAGGTAGAGATTTCTGGCCAACAATAGCAGTGGTACTGCAGAAAGGAAAGAACAAGATGGAGGTAAACTTCTTCACCTTTAGCATTAGGGTACTTGTGGAGCTCCTGTTGAAGAGCCTCCAGTGGAAACGGACACAGCTCCTCCACCCTCACGATGGCCGTGTCCTGCTGGGCTGGTGCAGATGACTCTCTCTGCTTCAGCAAAGCATAGTAGTGTTTGCCTGAGCACAGCACCACCTTCTGGACACTGAGGGGCAACACAGCAACGTTTAGTAGCCGGAAAGTAAATGGACAAATACAGCATTACAACAAGAAATGGACTCAACCAACTTAACCGGTGGTAATATTAGTGGTGCTTGGAGCTTCTCGTACCTTTCTGCAGGGGCCAAGTTATCTCCTATCACTGGTCTGAAAGAAGTTCCTGGAGCCATTTCGCTGAGACTGGAAGCCGCCCCCTGGAGGATGAACAGTCATTTACCCTACTGGAATACTTCTGGAGCAAAAGGAACAGAAGGGAATAGAACGTGACGCCTACTGAAAATCTGAGAAGAGTTTTGGGTCCAACAACAATGAGAGGTTTGCGAAAGTTGCGGATCATCTGTCGCCTCAGCAGGTGGAAGTACTGAGCGGAGGAGGTGGGATTGACCACAGCCATGTTCACATGATCACCGTCGACTCCCTCCTCTTTGCTGTCGCACATCTGAAAATGCAGGGCGTCTTTTATGTCACAAAGACAAGTCATTTCCTGGATAAAACCCAACGGCGTGTTCAAGTCTTCTTGTCACACTGGCTGATAAACTCCTGTGATTTCAATCAACCACAGCAGCAGCACATGCTCTCACAGCTGGATCAGATTGACAGCTCGAACACAGCAGAATCATTTAGATTAAAATAAACAAAATTGTCAATCAAGGAGTTGGCAAAAAAAAACATTTGTTCAAGTGATTTATCTTTTTGCTTATCAAAATATATGATTTAACCAGAGTTCAGGGATTAGTGAACGTGTTCGGAAGATTAATGACAAAAACAATCAAGTGTGCTTTAATCCGGTTGATATGATTATACTTGAGTAATGAGAAAATGACTGTCTGGTTCCATCATTGATGTGAGATGAAGAGGATAGTCACAGCGGAGAAATCAAAAGTGAATTGTTTTAGTTGGACTTGGCAAATGACTTCAACGATATGAACAATGTTCTCGGAAGCATTTCAGTGCTCAGTATTCCATGAAAGACTGCAGCTGTCGCTCTACTCAACGTGCGTTTCCTGACATTGGAAATCCACACGTATGACCAGACGTAGTTGCACCTGCTCTCACATGAATGTTTAGTGACCACATATAGAGCAGATTCCAATGAGGTCATGACCTGTGCGGAACAAAAACACGTTCCCTTTTCTCTCCGACTACTAATGACGAACAGTGAATGTGATCAACTAGATGGCCTGATCAGATGTCCCCACTGTCAGTGCCTCATGTCTTCATATTGAAGTCTGCCCTGATCAACTGACTCTGAATTCAAAAAACATTGAATATCAAAATATAAAAATATAAATACCATTTAAAAAATGTTCTCATGACTGGGCCATAGTCACGACAGAAATTGACCTCTGACATTTGAGATTAAGATTAGTGATTTTAAATTGGAGTTAATTTTCCCCATATTTTGTCAATAATCTATCACAAAGGCATTTAAAAAGCTTCTTCCTCTTCTGAACAGTGCAGTCGAGTTTAACCAAAAACGTGTTAAATGCTGAAATTGTCCTGTGACAACTTAACGTCCTTGAAGTCTGTTGGAAAACTGTGTCCGGAGAAGCATGAGGTACACTTCTGCACTCCTGATGTGGATGAATAAAAATATTTCTGCTTCAAAAAAAACAAAATTTTTCTAGCAGTGTAATTGACAGCTTGACACTTTTGTGAAGAGTGAATAATCTGACTCACTCACTTTCTGCACTGAATGCCAGAAGACCTTCAAAACCCATCGCTACTTGTTCATCCACGTTTTTCTTTAACCTTCCTTGACGATGCCAGTTGTGTGTAGTGTTCAACACTCTCTACACACTATCATTCATGAAACTTCTGTAATTCTGATTCAGTTTTCACTTCAACTTGATTATCACTAAAGCTTTTCTTTTGCAGCTGAAGAATATTTATGGTAGTCCTTTTTCTAAATACTTGATCAGACTG
Organism: Callionymus lyra; assembly: GCF_982586985.1. NCBI lineage: Eukaryota > Metazoa > Chordata > Actinopteri > Syngnathiformes > Callionymidae > Callionymus > Callionymus lyra. Next base: position 4,031,258 of record NC_141825.1, on the reverse strand, counting down.
AGTCATTTTAAAATCCTAAACTGGTTCTGCAAACTACTGCAGCAGTGACACTTGTCATACAACAAGGCACTTCAGCATGTTGAGAAAACCTATCAAACAACAACCTTGTGATCGCTCTGACAAACCTGGAGGAAACGCTCCATACGACAAGACGAGTGTTCAGGTCCTGCTCCGTCGTAGCCGTGGGGCAGCAGGATCACCATTCCACACTGCAGGAGCCACTTGGCCTCACCTGGACACACATTTATGTTTAAATATCATCAAGCATGTTCATAAATTCCTGCCTTTACCTCCAGAAATGAAGGTGTCAAAGATGATCTGAGCTCCATTGAAGAAGTCTCCAAACTGGGCTTCCCAGATTGGCAAAAGCTTTGGCTGAGCGATGCTCATTCCATACTCGAACCCGAGCACCGCTTCCTCAGAGAGAGGGCTGTTACACACCTGAACATGGACAATGGGACAATGAATCAGTCTAGAATTTAAAAGTTTCATCTCTAGGGAACTCCTTACCTCCAGTTGACCCGTCTGCTCCGAGATGACGTGGTTTAGAGGAATGTACATGTCGTTGGTTTCTTGACAAACCACCATAGCATGACGCTGACTGAACGTCCCTCTACCCACATCCTGTCCACTGATCCGAATATTGAAGCCTGAAGAACATATGAAAAAACAAGTTGTTTTTTTTATACAGCAACAACCAACAATAAAAAGCTCATGAATATTTAAAACTATGGCGTAGAAAATAAATTCTGGTCTTAAGACAAATGATGCTAAAAGATGAGAAACATCCTTGATAGTCTAATTTTAAAGGCACTTTTGATTCATGTGGGTGGTTTCAAAGCGAAACAGCAGCTTTGATCCACGTCTGCAGCAACTCTACTTAGATGTGACATTCAAAATTGATGACACAGAAAGAAAAAGGAGGATAAAAAAAACATGATGGGAACAGAGGGAAAAAAATTGATCAAACTGAGGCTCCAAATACATTTTTAAGAGCTAAATTTGACTCCTTTCTATTCCACTATGCTCTCAAACAATGATCAGTAAAATGCTCGAGAGGCTGAAGGTCGTAATCATCTACTTCACACATGCCTGATCGATTTTCTGATTCCAGCAGCTTTCAGGTGATGAACATCTATAAAGGCACTACTTTTCCAATTCACATGTTCTCTTTGTTCCCCAAGGACACTAATGCATATCAAAAAAAAAGTTTTCCATGAAGCTCATCAACGCAGTGTTGTTTCTGATAGGACGGCAAGTCATTCATCCCATGATCCTTTGCATGCAGGAGCATGCTTGGACTATTGACGTAATTAGAACTGTATTATGAACATAAGAATTTATGACTTTTATAGTTACTCCCAAATTCACAATCACTGTTCTCATGTTGCGCATTGTTCAGACACACTATTCACCTTAATGAGTACAATTTCTGTTACTTATGTTCTCGTTAACCACATAATGATTTCACATTTTGAGCAACAATTTATCACACAATGTCACCCTCGAATCAATCTTCTTATATACAATCGAACCAATACAAAACAAACAGTGACCTTGGCAGAGAAGGGAGCCAAAGGCTAATGCTTCTGCTGTGGACCAGTCCAGTTTAGTTCCCTCTTCCAGTTTTTGAAGCCGAGCCTGACGACACAAACGGTAAAAGTATTGTGTAACTTTTTTTGATTCAAGGACAACAATTGACTTTAAGCTGAGAGTATCCAGACCTGGACGTGGGTCTTCACCAGGTGGCTGTGAACCTGGATATGCTCAGGGATTTCAACTGACTTTGCGCCTACGAACTGCAGGAGTGAAATGGGAACGCCGGTGTCCCACCTGGTGACTCTGGGCTGTGGTTCCACCAGGTCCCCCCAACGACCCTGAAGGTTGGTGGGTGGTGGACTATACAAGGTCATGTTGGCCAGTTTGTCATTAAGCAAGGCGTAGTGTTTAGTCTTGATCTGGTGGCACTCGTCTTCTGTCATCAGACCCTCGGCGATGAGCTGGTCTGAGTAGGAATCAGGGACGCTTTTTCTGGACCTGTGAGGCAAAGCTTATTTTAAAAAATGACACTATATAGCCTCTGATATGACTCGGACCACTAGATGGATGAGTGGGAGAAGATTTGACATTTGAAGAATAGCAATATGTTGGATAATTGACTAACCGGATAATCTTGTACATGGCTGGGTTGGTGAAAAAAGGTTCGTCCATTTCATTGTGGCCCCACTGTCTGTAGCAGATCAGGTCCAAGATAACGTCCTTCCTGAAGTGCCTCTGGTACTCCACTGCCAGACGAGTGGCCCTCATCACGTCCTCTGCGTCGTCACCATTGACATGGATCACCGCACAGTTCACCATCTTACCTGTAAGCCCAACCACTGACATTAGAAAAGGCACCATCAAAGACACTCCATGAGAGGATGATCCTCACTGACCGACATCGCTGCAGTACAGAGAAGATCTGCCTCTCTCTGAGGGAGTCGTGTAGCCCACTTGGTTGTTGACAATCAGGTGAATGCTGCCCCCCACTCTGTAGTGAGGAAGGTTCGAGAGGGTCAACGTTTCTGGAACTATACCTTGACCAGGAAAAGAGCCGTCACCATGGACCTGTGGAAGAGAGACGTCTTTGTCAACATGTTGTGAAGCTTCAAAAATAATGCTAAAATACACTAGTAGAAATAACAGCAGGGATTTAGAGTCACATTGCTGATTGTTGTGCATCACTATTGAAGATTTTCCTCGAAAACACAGTTCAAAAAAATAGTACAGCAAGAAGTTCGTAAGTTCTCTTCCAGTTTGAGGGACTGTGTGTAGCTAGTGTATAATTATATAATAATCAATAATAATATTGCTAAAGTACTTTTGACTTTAACTTAAGCCTTTAATTTTGAGCAACATATTTCTGAACCTACTCACCAAAAAGGCCACATTTTAGACTTAGTTTTTACTCTTGGCCTGGACATGTATCTGTACATAATGTCCATCTGAGTGATCATTCTCTTGTTTTGTTTAACTTGGACTTTATCCCCGAGTCTAAACCATTAAAAGTTGGGTCTCAGAGGCGTGTTATCTCAGCCAATACAGCAGTCGTTTTTTCTGCTGTGTGACCCTCTTTTCTTCAATGATTGCCATGACGTAGACAATTTGATTCACTGTTTCACTAAAATCATCGTGTTGATATACTGGATCAAGTTGCACCTGTTAAATTGACAATTCAGAAAAAAGCAAGCAAATAAAGATCCTGAGTCTGAAGAGACTTTGTCGAAAGACAATGCTTTGTTGAGATTTTTCACTGACAAAATTAAATTGATCAAAGAGAAATTCCCTTCCCTTTTGTGTGGAACCCCTGTTGTCACTGAGCCTGTCTCTACCTTCTGGGCCTTCTATAAGCCTGTAACTCTGGCTGATATTTCAGCACTGGTGAGCAAGATGAAACCCTCCTCTTGCTCGTCCTTCCATGTAGCCTCTTTATTAAAGTGTGTAATTTTAATTGGCCCCTGGGTGAACAAAATGGTGAACTTCTCCCTTTCCATAGGGGTTTTTCCCAATGCATTTAAACATGCCATTGTGGAGCCTTTACCCAAAAAGTCAGGCTTAGACCCAAATAACCTCAGTAATTTCAGGCCCATTTCTTAGCTTCCCTTCTTGTCCAAGATCTTGGAGAAGGTGGTGTCTGAGCAGCTGTCGTTGTTCCTGGATCAGAGCGACTTCCATGAGAAGTTTCAGTCTGGCTTCCGCAAACATCACTCTACGGAGACAGCCTTACTGAAAGTGTCCAGTGACATCATGATGTCAGCTGACTCGGGTCAATACACTGTTCTGGTTCTCTTGGATCTGTCCTCAGCCTTTGAGACAGTTGATCACCAGATCCTGCTGAGAAGACTGAGGGATGAAGTGGGACTGTCTGGGTCTTTGTTACAGTGGTCATACCTTTCTGGGCGCAGTCTCAGTGTATCTGCCAATCAAATAAGGTCTGAATCGGCGGATCTGTTTTGTGGAGTCCCTCAAGGTTCTGTTCTGGGTCCTTTATTGTTTTTTATCGATCGATCGAACTGCTAGCTCTGTGGTGTTGCACTAGAGACATGTCTTTGTCAAATACAACACCCAGGTTGCCAGGCTTAGTTTGAAAGACTGACCTAAGTCACCCAATAATGACTCAACCCTGGAACCTTGTCATTTAGCTGCAAAGTGTTTTCACTCAGCCATTGTTTGATTTCTAGCAAACTATTGACTAAGCTGTTCAGTATCTGGGGCTCAGTTGGATCAAATGAGCAGTAGAGCTGGATGCTCTAGTTACTAGAGATACTGCGAGTTCTTCTACTAGACTCTAGTATTTCCCCGATCCTTAAAACTCTTCACTGGCTCCCAGTTTGTTTCAGGATCAATTTTAAAATACTGGTTCATACTTTCAGATCTATTCATGGTGAGGCTCTTCTTTACATCAGTTATCCAGCCTTACACCCCAGTTCGGGCTCTGAGGTCTGTGGATCAGAATCTACTGATGGTTCCTCGCACACGGTTCAGGAACAGAGGAGAGAAATCCTTCCAGGCTGTTGCTCCTAAGCTTTGAAACGATCTTCCTTTCCCCCTGTGTTTGATGGATCTACTGACTCCTTCAAGAAACATCTTAAGACATTCTTATTGTGCAGCCTTTACCTGATTTTCTGGGACTCCTGTGTTTTACTTATGCGTCTCGGCCTTTTAAGCATGTATTTTAGCTGTATATTGTTTTTGATATCTAAAGCGCTTTGTGACCCTGGTCTAGAAAAGCGCTTTACAAATAACTATTACTTACTTAGTATACACCATTTTGTGAGTTTACAGTCCAAAATAAATATAGGTTGATTGTGTTTTATGTACCCTATGACAGGCCCTGCCTGTCACCCTAAAGAGCTAGGACAGTTTGAATAAACTATAGTTCACCGATGCATGTGACCCTGGTCTGGTCTCCTGGATCTCGGATTATCTTACTGATCGACCACAGTATGTCAGGCTGAAGGACATCATGTCGGACACTGTGGTGTGCAGTACAGGAGCACCTCAGGGGACAGTACTGGCCCCTCTCCTCTTCACCATATATACTGCAGACTTCAGCGGAGTCTTGTCCAGAAGTATGCTGACGACACTGCCATTGTTGGATGCATCTGGGACAACAGCAAAGACGAGTATAGGAGTCTGATGTGACGTCACATGACTTTGTTGACTGGAGTGAGAGGAACCACTTGCAGCTGAACACCTCAAAGACCAAGGAGCTGGTCTTGGACTTTGGGAGGTCCAGGACAAAGCCACGTCCAGAGTCCATCAGAGGCGACGAGGTCGAAATAGTTGACAACTAAGTACCTCGGTGTGTGGCTGGGCAGTAAACTGAACTTTCTTATACACATGGTCTGTGCTGCAGGACCAGTCCAGAGTAGACTAAGGAGGCTCCGATCATTTAACATTTGCAGGAAGCTCCTCTGCATGTTCTGCCAGTCTGTGGTGGCCAGTGTCCTGTTTTGTGTTGGGGTGTGTTGGGGTGGGAATGTGTCCAAGAGTGTCAACCGGTTGGACAGGTTAATCAGAAGGGTTGCTCTGTGGTTGGCATGAAGCTGGACTCACTGGTGACAGTTACTGAGGGGAGATCACTGGACAAACTACTGTCCATCATGGATGATGACAGTCATCCTCTGAACACCGTCATCAGTGAGCAGAGAAGCAGATGGAGCACGAATACTCCTCCCCAGATGCAAAACTAATAGACTCAGGGACTCATTCATTCCTCGGGCTATTAGATTGTACAATTCTGAGTTTGGTTGCAGGAGTCACTCAGAATTGTACATGATAATATTCTATGTTAATCTTTGTATCCTTTGTCTTTGTTATTCTTTGATCTTGTTCTTTAACTTTAGACTTGGATTGTGTCATCTTTACTTTCTTTTTATAGAAACTTTGTTATTGTTCTGTATTGCTGTGTGCTGGCTGGAAAAACAATTTCCCGAAGGAGAGTCAGTCTCCAATTTCATACACTTATTTTAAAGGACAACGTAACTTAAAACCTTTTACACATTTAAGTTGAAGCCTAGTTGGGGTGTATGGGGGAAGCCATACATTAAAACCTTTGTTGCTTGTCTTAAAAATTGGGCATTAACTGTGAAAATATTAACGTTGTATACATCAGGGATAAAATGGGAAAATCTTTGTGCTAAAAAATTTGAAATATTAATCCTTGAAAAAAGCAAGGAAAAAGTAAAAAGGTATTATTAAAGTTAATCATTGTGTTGTGTGGAATTAGCTGTACCTTAATAAAACACTCAAGGACTTATAGTTGAAATGCTAACAAATAAGTTGCTCAAACCTGCAGACAGATGACTTGGTCACCGGGCTGAGCACTGTCTTGAGAGGAGTAGTCTCCCTCTTTCCGGAGCTGCTGCCTTGCTCGAGCTTTGCCCATAGCCACAGGGTTGATGGCCTCCAGGTGAGACGGGTTAGGCAGCAGGGTCACATGAACAGGTTTTTGTGCTCCAAAGTCCAGCTCCACTGAGGACGTGAGGTGGGAGAGGACATCACCGATAGAGGGTGATGTCTCAGGGAACTCGCTGAGGCCACGCATCTTACGAAACATCAGCTAGAGGAAGAGAAGATATTCGTTCATCAGGTGCATGTGAGGGGTTGGTTGGGTAACAGATCAAACCTCAGGCGGGAACTTGAGTAGACCAGTAAGCAGGTTAAGGCGCCCCCTGTGAGGCATGCCAACGACCACATCAGTGATTCCAGAGTGGGCAGCTTGGTGGAAAAGCTCGTAAAAAAATCCCATCATGCTCTCTGCTCCTTCACCACCGTAACGCTTCACTGTGGCAAATTTTGTGGCCAGGAAGTGGTCAAATTCCTTTCAAACAGAATAGCAGAGTCACTATTTGTTTTTTTTACATTTGAGCATTTCCTTACCTGAGACTGCAACATGATTTCTGCAAGCTTCTTTTTCTCCTCAGGAGAGAAGCTTGTCTTCTTCAACTCTTCAAAACGGTCAGCGAACCATTCCCTCTCCTCAAGGTTCTTGAGCTGACTGACCTCCACTGAGAGGTGGCCACAGTAGGCCTGCTCCAGGTAGGCCTGCACCTCCTCCACAGAGCCCACCGTCTTGCCAAAGTGTCGTAATCCTGCACAATCAAACAGAGCCACAACATTGAATGACTGCCGTTTCTTAAAATGCATAGAATTGTCCTTTTCCCAGTAGATTTCACAGTTTTTTTCATCCAAATTCTTATTACAAAATCCTTCAGACACACATTATATGATCATCCATGTTTTTTCTTGGCAAAATAGCTCAAATAGATGAATGTTATTTTCAGGAAATGCTGATAATAGCACAAGACGCAGACGATATAATTATGGATTCATGATCTCTGTGGTGCCGAAGGTGCTGCAGTACGAGCTCCTGTTTCGGGTCATGCCTAATGTGGGTAATGGTGAGCCACGTCCAGAATCCTGTTTAAGGCAGCTCATTGCTACTAACAATTTTCAATTTTTTACGTTATGTACCTATATCAGTACAATTTAATGTAGCAGGATAATATTAGGTATTAAATCAGAAACTGGTGAAAATAAGTGGTGTTGACCCCTTGTTTTACTATATACTAATATGTTTCTTACTTCATTACAGTTAATAGTTTACATATGTTGAGGTATTGATGTCATAGTCTTACACTTCTTTTAAAAGTGTTTCAGTTTGACCAATGTTAAATTATAAGATAGATAGATAGATAGATACTTTATTCATCTCCTTAGAGAAATCCACGTGTCAATAAGTGTCAATGAAGTTGAACCACTAATCTATCATGATCTCTGGACATCTAGGATTATCGTACACATTACACAAATGTGCAAGTGACTCATAAAGGACAATGGAAGTAAGTAAGTAAGTAATTAATTTTTATTTGTATAGCCCTTTCAAGACCAGGGTCACAAAGCCCTTTAACAATCAAAACAATACTCAATAAAGTATATACTTTAAAGGTCAAGATAAAGCTGATAACACAACAGGAGTTCCAGAATTTAAGCCATCACAGAGATCCAGGTTTGACGTCACACACCTGAAGTGTTGAGTTGTCCCGTCATCGTTCCTGCGAGTGTGTTTATCTCTGGGACGCTGTAAACAACAGGCTGCTCTGGCAGGAGAGGGTTAATTTTAGCAGCCTTGTGTCCATGTGCTCTGTATGCTTCCACCAGACGAGCAAGACTGTGATCTGTGGACAAAATGACATGCATTTCAAAAATACCTGCTGAAGAACACAAGGTGTAGTTTTGCTGTTGACATCCAGGATTAATGTGTTACACAACTCGATAGAGCTCTACACAAACACAGCAACTCATCTCCATTTCAATTATCTTTTTTAGGGACTTTATAATTCTCATTTAATTTAATAAGATCCTTCATTTATTCCCAGAAGGTGACTGACCTTGGTTGAGCGCAGTGATGCGGTCGTCCTCCGCCGTGTGCGCCCTGCTGCTGCGCTTGGGTTGGAAGCCATAAACACCCTTCTCTGTGTGATACCAGCAGCCCACCGCCTGCCGAGACACCCTGGGCGAGAGTCTGCTCAGCGGGCCCCGCAGACACAGAAGCGCATACATGTTTTTTTTAATTGTAAAAGTCAAAGTTATACTCGTGAACTGCTACAGGTCGGCGGCCATACTGGCGACACACGGCGGGTGTGGGAGGAGACGTCACGCGCGCGCCTCATTGGCTGAACACAGGAAAGTTTAGTTTATTAACTCCCGCAATTTTTATATTTCATTTATTTTTTATCTTATTTAAACGAATACAAAACGTGCTAATAGTGTCACCGAACTTGACTTTAAAGGTGTTTTTTTAAAGGCCAAACAAGTTGGTTCCGGTGACGTAGAGCAACAAGTGTCAGGCGATGATACTGTGCTGCGTTCAGGGGTTTATGGAAATAAATGTTGCGTTGATGTCCAAATCAATAAACTAATGCATATTCAAATTATATTTCTTTTTTTATCCTTTGTTGTGACAGGAGTAAATAAACCCTGTAGTTTTGAGTACAATATTATATAACAATTTAATAAACCGAATGAACGTTAAGCTTTTCGATGTCGTGTTTACTAAATCCACTAGGGGGCGACATTCACCTACAGTGAGAATCAGACTATTGATAAGTTATCTCACTGTGACTTCATCACACTGCTACATTTGTTTTGTTACGCTTATGTTAAATGTAGAAACGGCGTGAAAAGAAACCTCTTAAACCACAGCTGTGGACTTTTATTCTGCAGTGGTCAGCACCTGTGAAACCGTTCAAGGACAAATATATTGAGTCACACTTTCCTATGAATGCATGTTGGGATACATCTTTCAACAGGTCAATGTCTTGTTTTGACCAGCGATTTACAACCGTGTTCAAGGGTCCAATAGCATAAAATGAGAAGTCGCACTCTCTCAATTGACACGTGTACGAGTTTATACTAACGTGACTAGGGTATTAAAACGTTCACTACAAACAGTATTTGATCACATGCTAAATAAAATATAAGGTCGGGTTTAAACCATCAGATTTCTTTCATATCTAAAAAATAATAATTTAGCCAAAATAAATAGATGTTTGACACAATAAATGCAACAAAAATTACCTGCTCTTACCACTGCAGGAATTCCCACCATTTTCATGTTGCAATTCTTCGTCCGGTCGCTAGATGGCAGCAGTCATTACCATGCAGTCTGTAAATCCTGCAACGCCAGAGTCAAGTACTAAGATAAGGTAAGCTAAAACTTTATTGATTAAATTAAATAAAATAAAATTACTCGGGCAACACTACGAATGTATCCTCGTTTCTAACGGTATCTCGATATATTGTATAGTTGCACCGGTATCATGAAATGATTGCCAATAAATCTTGCGTATGAAAAAAAAAAACTAATAAGTACCCAGTGTTGTCATGGGAACACGAACAGGTGATTTTCATCCTCCACTGGTTGAGGATGAAAAAAAAGGATGAGGAAGGGGACCGCAAAGTTCAACATGAATCTTCTCTATAAAAAGGTATGCATTACATTCAGGTCTTGATCTTCGTCAAAATTTAGTTTCCATTCTCTGTTGGGTGAGGAGTTGGCACTTCAGCTAGACTTTTGAGTAACACCTCGCTCTAAATTAACAAAATAAATCATGTATTTTAGGTTAAACCTGAGCTCAAGATTTTACAATACAGAATAAGAGTTTAAAATGGTTATCAAAATCCTGTTACAATAGATATTCTTTTGTCTTAAATACTAAACTCGATCATCATCCAATGCTCAAACTGAGATTCGACAGTGAGCAAAGAGAAGCACAAAAAAAAGAACACATCAGCAGGACAGGACACACTGGGGAGGGTCTGGAGGGTTTAAGATATATATGTCTTTACAACACGGGACAAGCACAACACACAAGACACCGTCAATATTAGGGGTAATGATTTAATTTGGAGACGGAGGCAAAGAAACACACCACACATGAACAAACATTGACAAAAGTAAAGAACAGAGTTTTTCCAGCTACACACTCCTCTAGGGGAAACAGAAATGTCTACACAGGTAAAAAGCAAGGCTCAAACTAAACAAAGAGTTAACTCCTCAACTAAGACAATTATCCACACACCAAAATTCCGATGACATTTATGTGGACAGCACGAATACTAACATGGAACTTACCACAATTTTAGAGAATCCCCTAAAAAGTGAAACAGATGCAGGGATCCATGTAAAATCAAAATCAGTCATCTTTTAGAAACAAAAATAAAAGGAAAAAAATTGCTTGACACCACCAAGAGGCCAAACCCCAGACCTGGTCAAGGTGAGGCCACATTGAGAGGCCAGACAATTTCTTATTTTCCAATATAGATTATTTTTCTTTAATTTCCAATATAAAAGCTTCACTGGTACAAAATACATATGAACAACCAGCTGTAGAAATTGAAAAGCCTGTGCATGTCATTTTTTTTAAACTCATCTTTCAAATCCCGCCCTAAAAAAAATAAACACTGAAAAGAAAAGGAAAAAAAACTACTGTGTGTGTACAGATCACATCGAGATGCACCCACTTTGGCTTTCATCAAGACAAGAAAAGGAAAGAAGCACTTTAAATGTGACAAAAAAAATAAAATAAAGTTGAACAGGATTCGTGATGGAAGCCCCTGAAGTGAGTCAGTTCCATTTTTTGGGGGGGACAGATGTGAACTGTACATTGTGCTTTTATTCATCAACCGCAACGCTTCACAATACATCCACTCACAAGTAAACATGTTTCAGTGTTTGACACGGTTGAAGAAGCTAAATAAAGAGACAAACTACAAGGTCAGATTGCTTCTGCTGCACGTCGTGGATTGTATTTCAAAGCGTTACAGTTCACGATTTCACACCAACAAAGCGTTTCAAAACGGTAGGTTTATTTATCTACAATATTTTTTCCACTTGCTTTACAAACTGTTCAGATCGAGTACATCACATCACACTTTTCACCAGAACTGGACACAGAGTAGGTCAGGGGAGGAACACGAGCAAGTGACACTGGCAAAGAGAGAAAAGTCTGCAGCAATCTCTAACCAAGGCCTGATAGGATGTGTAGGCAGTTTCTAGACGTATATGGCACTTTTGAATATTGTATTGCATTTGGATAGAAAAAACACACCTGTACAAAGCACATGCTCATATTAGAGTACAAAGTGAATTGAAATCCAAGGATAGAACAACACACACACATTTGGATTAAGTGATAAGCTCCCCATTATTGTGCTTGATGATTCATTTACAAAACATTTCAGCATCTAATTTGGTTCTTTTTCGGGGGGCAGGGTGGGTCTTTAGAGACATTAGGGGTAAAAAATGGCAACAATTGTGCATTTGACTTTAGTAATTCTTTGTGATCTAGTATAAGACAGAAAACCCTGAGTGGACAACTCATTCGTGCATTTAGGAGAGCAAACAAGGGGATATATTTTACTAAGGTCGTCTCATGCAGTCCAACTGACAGATACCAAAAGTGTAAACTTTGTGCTCAAAGGAAATGGAATGTACTTGAAAACCGACGACCTGGTGGTGGATTTCACCGTACGGCGCGGTTGTGCGACTAACTTGATAAAGCATGCATGTATTATTCAATGTGCAGAGAGCCACAGATCATGTGACGTGTCCATGTGACCTCTTCAGGGGCTCCCACGTGCACAGCAGTGTGTTGTGGTGTCAGAAAGCAGGGCAAGTTTACAAGAAAGAAGTGAAAATCCTAAACACAGATCAACACACGGGCACTTGGACAAGAAAAACAAAGACATCGTCTGGCATCAGTATGTTTGACAGACATAAATAATCTTTCAACATTGAGGCATCCAAATTTAACTAAAGTGAAAACATCCATTATATTATTCATGAGAGGTTCACAAGTCATCAAGACGTACCATGGAAGTTGAACACTAGAATTCTATCGATTTGACACAAAGAACTAATAAATCGCCCAAAAGAAAAAACAAAATCTCACAAAAAAGCCTTTAGTTGATGCGGATATTCTTTACATCAAGCGTGTTTTTGAATCAATCATTTTTTTTTTTTAGAAATGCCATAGACTGTACGCCCCCCCCCACCTACACAGATGACAAACAACATAATCTACAAAAAACCCAAGGTTTCTGGGTTTGTTAGTTAAACCTCTATAGATTCAATGGTATAAAATATAGGTAATCTAAGTGTGCATTTAAACCACAGATTGTCTAGTTGTGAATCAGTTCTAAAAAAGTCGACTCATGTAGGTAGTCATTTCTCTAAAGAGAGTAAATGTACCTTTTCTTGTGCCATCAATAGTTCAAAAAGGTAAATACACTGGATACTTCTGCAAAGGAAAAAGGTATTTTAAATAGCTCCGATGAACGTCTGCAGAGTTTTACTGCTCAGACTTTCAAAAGTGTTGAAGAGTGGTCTGTAAAGAAGCAGTTTTTTAAACAAGCCAACATATTGCTAATGGCACAAAGTAGAACGGCAATGTGCCAATCCCTGTATTCCAACGTTCAAGTTAACTTTACTGAGAGAGGTAAAAGAAAACATAAAAAAAACAACGTTTAAAATAAGAAATCCCACAGGTTTTTTTTAAAACATTCAACAGAAGAAATCACAGGAACACAAATCTTCACATTAATTTGTTTGACCTCTCTCCCATCTGTCACATTTCTATACAGAAAATAAAAACACACATGCAGAAAGTAAATAATCAGGTTGATCTAAGGTCAAGAGTCAGTGGGTGGCCAGGTATTGGTCAGGCGAGCTTAGAGAGACATCACAGACAATGGTGGGATGATGAGGCCAGGAGTTTGGCTTGGCTTTCAACATCATGAAGACATGCTAGGCTAATGATGGGCAAACAGGCATGGAGATTTGTTCTAAAAAAGAAACAAAAACACAAAAGAGAGAAAGAGGGGGACAGAAAGAGAGAGAGAGAGAGAGAGAGAAAGAGAGAGAGAGGAGACAAAGAGAAAGTTAGGGGCACGGCACAAGAATCTTTTATCCATGAGGCACAAAACGACAACAAAAACAACCACCACATGTAGTAGGAGGAGCGTAACGCTGCCCCTCCTCCACACACAAACAATACACAAACTGCAGAAGGTGACACCACCGGGATGGATGGCAGAGACTCCCACATGCACTAACTGTTTACGTGGCACCCAGAGAGATCCATCAAGAGCCAGGCCCCTGCGAGAGGCTGGAGGATGGATGGAATGACTGGAAGAGTTGTTAATAGAAAGAGAGGTAGCCCAGCGCAACATGGCTTAGATCAGAGAGACGGCTGGAGGGAGGAGGACTGGGAGACACGGGGAGGAGAGACTGAGGAGTGCAACACAGCTTCACATTGATAATGAGACACAGAGACGCAGACTCTCAGACGTGGCCCGGCTTCAGCCCTTTAACAACATCTGATCCTTAGTCAACCTGGCGACTTGCAGTCAATAAAAAGGCTTGGAAACAAACTCGATGCTCCACGACAACGACACACCTCCAGCGAACACCGACTCCAGTGATAGTCATAAATAATCATATACATTAAAATATTTCATCCAATTGAGCCACATAGTAAAACCGCAGGAATGAAATACAATAAAACATGGAAAGATCTTTGCAACTAAGATTTTTTTTTTTTTTTTTTTTAAAGAGGAGAGTCACCCCTTTTCCCTGTGCCCCCACTGAGTCTCTGCTGTGGTGACTTTGGCTGGAGGGCGAACTTACCCTAGCATTGCTAGTATTAGAGCTGGGGAGGGGGCAGAATCAGTAGGGCTTGCTGTCGTTTTTGGAGCGCTTCAGTTGAACCTTCAGCCGCTTCATGCCGATCTGGAAACCATTCATGGCCTGGATGGCGGCTTGTGCAGACACTGGATTATCATAGCTGACGAAGCCTGGGACGGAAACATAACAGTCACAACAAAACCACCATCACTTTGAACCTCAAACACTCTGGAGACCTTGCATCTACAAACTCCCACCGTTTGAGCATCTACTCAATGTTCTACAATAATGGACAATATAACTTAAAGGCAACCAAACAACATTCAGCTCTTCATGTATTCATTTACTTCTGTGAGGTTGTTAATAGACTTCATATCCATGGTAGACTTCATATTTTTACACATTTTATATGGATAAATGGGAAAAAAAAATCTTACCGAAGCACTTGCTCAGATTGGTCTGTTTATCAATGAAGACTTTGGCTGAAACCACATTTCCAAAAGGCATGAACATCTGCAGAAGATCCTGGTCCCCAAACTCCTGGGGCAGATGGTAGATGAACAGGTTGGCACCCTCTGGCCCCACTGGCATTTGTAAAAAAAACAAACAAAAAAACACACATGACCATGTTATCGTCTTAATTGAAAGATTTCAAAAGTCTTTCACATTATTATTATTAATTGACGGATGTAGCTGAAGATCCATCAGATAAAGCTCAAATCTCCTTTGAAACGCATCAAAAAGGCAGTGGAGCTGGTTTGTTGCGATGACATGCTTCAGGAATACAGGTCGTGTTAATATGTTCACCTTCTTTCTGGCTGCCAGCAATACTTTGCTGCAGGAGGTTCTGACCATAGAGTGAGGGCAGGGCCGAGGCGGTGTACTGCTGCATTCCTGAGTAAGCCTGGGTTAGCGCGTCCATAGAACTGGCTGCTGATCCGTTGGCCATCGACCCAAGACCTCCATTCAAAGCCCCCATTCCTACCAAAGAAAAAGAATATTACGCACTGCATTGGACTTTCTTAGCCACTAGTGGGCAGCAAACAGTCAGTCAAGAGCAAGCGTTTGATTTTTCTGTTCTTACCAACACTACTGGTGAGAGCGTTGAGGTTGTTGAGGCCCATGGAGGCCCCAGTGAGACCCTGCAGGGTACTCAGAGAGGCCAAAGTGTTCATAGCAGCACCAGCACCTGCTGTTGAACCGGCTGTTGATGGAAATATTGCAGCATGAGCACAGCGGCCTCGATCAAACCATATGTCGGTTTGACAGCCAAAGCAGCTTAATGTCAAACCACAACATAATAACAGTATTGTAGATGCTAGTAGTGTTAAACAATTTATACAAGCACTACTTGAGGCCCTCGCATCAATATATTGACACATCATGTGCATGAGGAAACCACAGTCAGTTACCTTGACTGGCCAGTGCTCCCAGAGCTCCGCTGCCAGCAGACAGGCCACCGGTGGATGTGGGGCTGCCAGAGTTCTGGGCTGCGGCGGCAGCTGCTGCGAGTGTGGCCAGGTTTTGCAGCTGAAGAGAATTCATACCTTTGGAGACGACATGCATTATTGAAACACTGACCAATATGCATGATTAAGCAGTATTGCGGACATTATTTAGCCGTTTTTGTTTAGATCATTAACATGTTAACGATACATTATAAATTAACATTTACAGGCTTATTAATCCTAAATTTGTAATCCTGTTAAAAGGCCTCACTAATCTGGCTAATGAGTGACATGGTCTTATGTGCCCTCACAAACCGATATATGCCATATTATACATTCAACTACATGTCTTGTGAGTCAACCTCATACTAGTCGATGGTTGAAAAGGTCAGAATTATAACAAACGTCAAAACAAAGCATAGTAAACGTACCTCCAAGCCTCTGCATACTGTTGAAGCTTCCCTGGTTGGGGGTTGACGTGGCCTGCTGGAGCAACTGTGGAAGCAGGGGAAAACATTTATCAGGTCCGACATATTGAGGTGAAATCATATTTTGAGGCAGCAGCTCTAAAGTATTCTTCAAGTCTAGTTTTAATTGTTGGGATAATACTTCTCCAGGACATGTCAGAATACAGTATTAAAGGCATACATTTATATTTTAGGATTTTGTGTTGATTGTCACACCCACAGCAACATGCATGCTTGTTGACTTACTGCCATATACTGAGGCGAGAGAGTCCCCAGGCCAGTAAGGTTCCCCCACGTAGAGGCGCTGTTTAGCTGCTGAATCTGTTGTACCAACTGCTGCTGTAGACGCCGCTGCTCCTTATCCCTCTGAGTGTCTGCAAACTTCACCACCAAAGGTGAGGAGCAGCCCTAAAGCGATGGAGAGGTGAGCCATGTTAAGCCGGCACAGAAGCCTTAAGCAAAACCACTTTACTTTCTAAAGCTGAAACAGACTGTGAAAAATTATTTTCAAACAGGGCGGGGGGATATTCTCTATGCCTGGAGACACTTTTGTATCTGTTGCGGTAATATCAAGACTAACACAGAGGTCATCTGCCATGCATAGCTTAGCTGGACCACATTTCAAATCAGGGGTACAGGACAACGCTGCAGACAACTTTTTGGAGCCTTTTGTAAAACTATTTTGACAAGCAGACAACAGATGGAGACAAAGTTAAATAAACACATTCTAAAAGGAATACGTCAGCAGACATTAAGAAGGAAAAGGTGCATTATATTACACATAATCTCCCAGACAGACAGTCACATACTGCTCAGACATACTCGTGGACGAAAGGCATGCGGTGCAAAGTATTTTGAGAGCCAAAGACGGGGACTGGGTCGGACAGGGAAAACAGCTTCTGAACCAGCAGTGCCTCCCCATTGCTGCCGAGAAGCAGGTAGGTCGTGATAATGGGTAATGTAGATGGCAACAAGCACAGCCACCTGCTTTTCTTTTCTACACAAGTGAAACGTTTGGCTGATAATTAGACTTGGTGTGATGCTTCAGTGGGTATTTCTGACCTACTAGCTGTCACATTATTGCTGCTCCACTTCGACTCCATAACGACCCAGTTTTAAGGCACATGCTGCAATCTACCAACCTGTATTTTTTATATTTTAACAGCTCATCTCTTGTGTGTTAGTAACAAGGCAATATGATTAGATGTAATGTCTTGTTTATCATCTAGAAAAAAACTGTTTGCATCGACATCTTAATTTTTCTAGCAAATGGGGCGGCAGATTCTATGAGGGAGGGATGAAAAATAGGTGCTGAGGGGTACAGTACCTCCATAGTCTGAGAATGATGCATGGTTTTGATTGCATTCTGTGCCATTGATCTGGTAGCAAATGTGACAAACGCACAGCCTGTAGGGGGGGAACAATAGGAGAGGGAGGGGGGAAGGAGGGACAAGAAGAAACAAAACAAGACAAAAGGTTTGGACAACTCGTTATGAACCCCCAAAAACACATTACAGTACAGAGAATGGCAACTCCCAAGCACACAGAACCACCCTCACTGGTTAGCACACACAGAAAGAAAACACAACGAGGAGAACAGTAACATGTGAGCACAGTGATTCAACAAATTAATTACCACCCAGAGGGTCCGCTATGTGGGATGTTGGTAATTACACATATGTGAACATTAATTCACATTTGGGGCAATCAAGAAATACAAAGCTAGCTTTATCCGCTTTGTGAAATGTTGATAGGTGTGATTGAAAGTTTGGGAGTTAAAATTTAAAAAATGAGCCTACATCTCCGCTTGTATGCTGCAGAGCGCTGCGGAGGAGATGTGACGACAGGCTAATTCTAGTCTTTGTAGAGTGTGATGAAGGAGGCGGTGAAGGAGGAGCTGATCCCAGCTCTGCTGCCTGCCAGCTGAGCCCACGAACATCAGCAGCCAGCGGTAACCATGGCAACAATCTATTGTACCATGGACAAGTGCAAGTCTCTTCACCACACTACGTGAAGACTGGATGTCAAAGTGATGAGCAGACAGGCCTTGGAAATGAAGCTGTGTCAATTGTAGGTTATTAGAGACTTTAATATTGGGATGTAGAGGTGGGATAATCGAAATAGTTTGTTTTATATGTATAGCAGCATTGAGACTAAAACCACTGCGCTCTAGTTCAAAGTATATCTACCTCTGCTTTGACCATCTGGCCCGCGGAGAATTCGACATTCTTCAATCTGGCCAAAGGACGAGAACATCATCCTGATTTCATTCTCGCCATATTTCTTTGAAACCATTCCAATGAACAATTTTCTGTCTTCTACCGCTGCAGAGAGGGAAAGAAAATAAAGTTACTTTTAAATTACTAAACACAATAAAAGAGGCAGAAAATAACTGACATTATGAATCAAGCTACTCGGTCATTTAGTTTCCATGGCCAACTCAATTGAACAACGATGATTACTAGGGAACTGTTGAAATGTTAACAGTTTTAATGTCTCCTTTTTCTATTCTCTTAAACACATTTTTTAACAAAACTGACTTAAAGGCCATTATCCATTGTCTCGGAGCTTTAGGCACCATCTTTAATTATTAACACACAGTAAAAAGCCAAACAGAGCCTCAACTCTTTTGAAAAATCAGTCCATATCAGGGTCTATAGATCCTGACATACAAAGATATCATGATAATGCATGTCAACCTTGACAACTGTCAACTGACATTTTATTCAAGAGTTATATCTGGTGACCTTTATATGGGAAAAATCATAATCTAAGTGAGCAATAAGACATACTAATAATATCAGTGCATGTAGGTAGTCTCTTAAGGTGAAGATTCCATCTTTACAGAAATGTATTATCAAAAGCATATACACATTCATCAGAGTCAAACTTAAACTTCCAAATAAAATTAAATCCATATCCCTTAATCAATCTACTACTGTCGGAGTGTATGAAATCATCAGTTGCTACACATTTCAGCACATTTTTATTCCAAGTTTTTCTGTTCTTAAATAAAAGCCAAAACCCTGCAGAGCATGGCCATTGTGTGGCAAAATCAAAGAGACTCCAGAGACTTCAAAAGGAAGGGACACAGGAGAAGTCACAGAGTGCCAAAACAAATCCTCTTACCGCTTGTTTTCTCACTGTCAGCGGGTTTCATCTGAATAGGATGATGCATCTGTGGAGAGGAAGGGTAGAGAGTTGGTGAGCATTCTGTCTGGTAGTATAAGGTTAAAGGAACAAAACAAGATATTCCCATCCCCCAAGTCTGATATGTTCTGCTCAAAGTGGGACATGTCAGTATAAGACTTGATGTGTGTGTGTGCGCGAGTGCATGTAAAATGGCTGACAAAGGACAAGTTGTAGCAACCATCGGCTGTGACGATGTCATCACTATTTTAATTCCCAACAACACTAATCCAATTTTAAATGCCCATCTTTGCCACAAAAGTTTTAACGTGGATAATTGTTCTATATTAAGTTTAGAAAAGGTTGATTCAAGTCAGTGGGTAAATAACACTTGAATTAACTTCTTTAACTTCTTTGGAGCAGATTTGTTTATCATCAACATACTTTCAGTCAGAAGCAAATAAGAATGGTCATCTACTGATTTTAGGGTAAAGATTCAGTAATGTGTTATAGAAGAGCTGCCAGCTTTCAGTCATGTCCATCTTAACAGGGGGTCGCAGAGTGACCTAATGGTGGTTAATGTGGCAGACCTATTCACTTTGGTATGAAAATGATGGCTTCTTCGGCAGGCATCTAAAAGGTAATGACAGCCCACCTTTACAACCTAGCTATTGACCAGTGTTCAAAAACACTTTTGTCTAGCAAATGTCCACACCTAAATTGGTTGCAAAAATGCTCCAAGTTACCAATGAAACATATTACCATCAAGTCTGGATAGTAGAAGAAAATAATTGTTTGATTAATAACAGCAATAATAAGAAATGTCCTCAATTAAGAATATAATTTGAGTGATATGAGATTATGTCTTCTGCAGTTTTGCACCATGTCTCTACATGTCCTACAAGCAAACATGAATAGTGTGCATAAAAATAAAAAAAAAACTAGCTCATCGGATGAACAAAAAATGTGTTGAATAAAAAACGATAATGGGAATAAAATGAACTCAGAATAGCTGAATAACTCAGCTTTAATTTGACTGATATTCATATAAAGTATCTCTGGATGTCACTTTGAAGCTTCAACTGCAGAATAACTGCTACAAAAATCTGGAACACGTACTTTTATCTCGACAAAAACTCCTCTGAAAAAATATTTTTAGCGCATTAACCTGCCATGTGGCATGAAAGAGAAGAGATAAATAAGACCCATGAGACGCCGAGCAGTTTGCTCTTGGTGGGTTCATTATTGACAAGCACTGAAGAGGAGCAGACAGATGGCATGCTCAGTATGAACTGGCTAGCATCACCAAGTGAGAAGGCACAGATGGACGGACACAATAAAAACATACTTTTCTCACCATTACCAAAATTATTGTCAACAACAGTTTATGAAGCTGTAATCCACAAGAACACATTTTGAGCACGGAAATAACTGTATTTGTCATAGTTTTGCTGGAAATGTATGGATTCATTCATTTTATATTTTTCAGATCAGTAAGAGAGACATTGAGGTGAAATTTCAATGATGATTCAACTTATATAAGCAAACCTTAAGAACGCCAAGCTTATAGTTTCGTCAACAAACATGCTTTTAAACAACCCTATTTCAAATGTCAAGATGATTGATGGCCCTTTACTAAAGAAGTCTAGCAACCCACTATCACCATTAATCAACTGTGTCAATATTTATGTGTAACTCACCGACAGTAGCTCCTTTCCCAATAGACTAGACGATTGATTTCATCGACCATTGGAGTTGCTTCATAAGGATTGCCTTGACTGGTCTGAGAGTAATTTATAGCAAGGGACATGCTTTTACTACTGCACTTATGCCATTTAAATAGATCATTATGACTTAATGGGCCATGTGTATCTTTAGCTTATACAATATACGCATGAGACATGAATGCAATTACATAATAACTTAACAGTTCAACAATATAGAATATTAAGTATGTAAAGTTTAAAACAGCACAAATACACTATACAAGCTTTAATTTTACTTCATCAGTATCATAACATTTTGTCAAGTTCATTAGCAGTTCAAGGATGACTTTTACTACTTTTTATTTGGATTGACATTATTTTTGATTGATTGGTTGGTTTCTCAAGCCTTTAGGTTAAGTAGACATGACTTGTTATTGGCATGAGAGGAATGACAAATTGTTTTGTAGTACAGATGAGCCACTACAGATTTGCCATTTAAGTGTCTGGTAAATAATCTGTATATTTTTAATGCATTTTTTATTTTATTTTTAAAAACTCCATTAGTATCAAGAGCAGTATTCCTCATATGTCAAAATGTAGACAGAGTGTAAACAATTGGTCTCAATAATTTACCTTTTCACACAAGGTTGATCAACATTTATTTGATGCTACATCCCCTTTTTATTTGACGAATCCATATTGTCCATTTCATTTGGCAACGCGTTCTTGGACGGGTTAAAAACTTTGCAAACGTGAATGTGTTGCATGTCAAATTAACACTGTACCAGTGAAGCACCCAACATTACTAATGACCTGAACTACCCCCATTTAAATTTCTATCTTTGGAATGTAAAGACGTAGAGGTTTATTCATAATTCAGCGAGACTGGCATTAATAATTTGTTCTTCTGTGGCAATTGTGTATTCATTGTAGCACACTCCATGAAAACTAGGCTGGCCAAGAATTATGTGCCAGATTCTAACATTTTTATTGGGTCATCTGGTTTATCAGTTCCACGTGCGGAGATTCAGGGCAGTCCTCTGTGTGTTGGTGCTAGTAGGGGCCAGGATATTTTTGCAGGTCAGACAGTAGTTCAGCAAGCCGAGAGCACATTATCTGCCAGCCCACAGCTCACAGAGAGGAGACGGGTTGTTGAGGGGCTCGGTCAGCCCCTACAGTGATTACTCACCCCACTTAAGGTCTTTATGTTGTGCAGTGCATTCTGGGCATCCAGTGCAGCTTTTCTGGTATAAAAAGTTACAAAACAGCATCCTGCAGAGACAGACGTACAGGGACAAAGAAGGGGTTTAGGGAAGGAGACAAAAAGAGAATTAAAATCATGGCGCATGCAGGCAGTAAATAGAAAACCTCAACTGCAGCAGAACAGAAAATAAGCCAGTGATAGGAAAGCATATTCTCAAGTCACATGTTTCAACATGTGACCGGATATTCTTAGCAAGGACTGTTACACCAAACTCATGGAGGAGCTTGAAGCTAGGACACCAGGGTGATGAGATCATTGACGACTGCTACGTGACATGAACATCAGCTTTATTTTACAGTCACGGAGCTCTGGTGTGGCCAACTTGTAGGTCAGAGAACATCGTTGGCGTCGGAGGGAGCGATGCTGCCGTTCTAAATTAAATCATACATATCTAGGTACATATTAGAAGCATTCTAATTGCACAAAGACCGGAGTAGGCGATATGAGATGGTGGGGGAGGGGTAAAAGGAAAAGAAAAGCGGGGGAGGGAAAAAAAAAAAAAGAAGAAAAAAAAATCATCCTTCCGTCCCAACAGACCGCCAGTGGCGTTCCAGCCTGTCAGTTTTGCTGGGCTAGGGAAGTGGAGCACTGCAGCGTCTCTGACCTACATAGTGTGTATTATGTTATTGGAGCTCCCAGGCCGCGGGGAGGGCTGATGAACTCCAATATGCATCGAGCTTCTCTTGCTTTCCCTGCCATTTTGCCCTCCCACCCATTTACCGGAGCTAAATAAACTATCCAAAGAGGCGTGATGGTTATCATATGATTTTTTTATGAGCTGCGGTAGACATGACCTAAAAACAAAAGAAAGCCTGATTCAATATCAAACATCCCAAAATGAAGAGGTGAGTCACACTTAACAAACTAAACAATATGCAGAATCTTCATCAGGTAAAGGCCCAACAAACCGAAATGTAAATGAATACAGGCTGTCAGCATCAGACGGCCTGCCTGGACAGACGTCTCCGACTCCCACTGTGGAATGACGAGTTGGTAAAGAGGAATGGAGGCGTAAAGAGGCGGGAGCAGCTGAAAATTCACTTCACATGGGGCGAGCGAGTCGGCTGCGATCAAGGCAGATTATCTATTAGAATTCATTAACATCACATTAACATGTCAATAGGCCATCACAGCTGACACTCCACATAGAAGAAGGTGGGGCCATCTTAAAAAAAGGGGTCTTTGATTTGCTCCAAGTCCAAATGAACCACACACTGACTCTGGGTATTGATTAAACAGCACTACCCGGAAGCCTCTTCCCTCCCTCCATCCAATGGAGCTCTTCTGTTCCTGTGTTGTCAGAGGGGCTTTTGTTGAACCACATCATAAACAGAATCCAACATACCCAAGGTGGAGGCTCAGGCATATAAAGTTCTGCTTTTAGTTCTTCTTTTAACCAATAAGAGTCCAAAACTAATGTTAACTTCTCTTCATTACTCAGAAAACCTTTGTTTGATGTGAGAAACAAAGCAGTTTCCATATTTTTAAACAGAATAGCTTAAACAAGTCCTTTTCATTTTCAATTAAATATTAAACAATAGTTGCAACTCTTGCCAAGTACCTTATATAACAGCACCATGGCACACTGTTTTAAACTTAATCCAACCCCAAACACACAAAACCTCTTGGCCTCCCCAAATTCCGTTCACAAAGCAAACTTGGCATCTATAATACTTACTCTTGGCATGAAACGAAACTGCACTTCAGTAATCCAAAATACACATTTATTGCTGCATATGCAACAAACAATATATTTGGAAGAGGATATCTCATGTTGGACGGCCATGCTATTCTTTACAGGTCTCTGACTACTTATAATTAGTACTTGTGTTCTTCAATGAAGAAATTGGCAAGTGTTTATAACACAGAAAAAAGGCAATCAAATGGTAGATTAAATGGCTGCGCTGCACCAAAAATAGCTCTGACATGAACAGTGCTGTTTAGTTTATCCAACAGCAGTTAGTTACACGAGACTGAACACTTCCAGTGGCACTTTGCAGTCCTCCATAGACGGCCGACTTCCACTTCAACGTCTCCTCTAATTGCAACAAGAGCTGAAGCATCATTCCCTACTAAGCCGAGTGCATCGACAGGTGGAGTAATGGAAGATTTTAGTGGTGGTTATTCTTTGCAACATTTGGATGTGAATTTTATCGTTTGAAGCTGAAGTGTGATGAAGGATGCATGTCATTACTCCAAATCTATAAATTAAAAAAAAAAAAAAGGCACTGATAGACTACTTTCCAAGAATAAAGAAAACAAAGCATCAAAGTGGTTTCTATTAGAAATGAAGGATAAGCGGTGGTGCAACTATATGATGATTACTGATACACTTCTACCTCTACAGAACCTTGTGTGACATGAGCTCTGTGAGGTTTTCTTTTTGCAACGGACTCCATTTTAGGACTTCATTTGCTATGAGAGATCCAGCATTAATGAGCTGCTCCACAAAGAATCATGGAAGAAAAAAAAAAATCAAAAGGATCTATGCAGATGAGCAGGGCACTGTTTAGCATTCATATTAGTGTTTGCATGTCCTTATTTCCCATCATCACCATTACCTTTGCTCTGAGGGGGATTTTGGGTGCGGTCACGGAGGATGTTGATTTGGTGCACAGCTCCAAAAGGCTCAAAGAGCTCTTTAAGTTCCGTTTCTGACCAGGCGCGTGGGATCTGTCCAACAAACATCTTGATGGAGTCCGGGTCTGGTTGGTCCAAGTGTTCCAGTGAACCATTCATCTTGTTGCCGTTGCTAAAAAAAAGAAAAAAAGAAAATTTCCTTAAGTTAGGGGACGTTCATGAGTGCACATAATCATTTACAGCATGTAGTCATGAATTCTTCTGAAAATAGCAATTGCACAAAAGCTATTAAATGACATTCTAACGAACAGAAGACTCATCCATAATGAAGACCTTCTCATAAACCCCCATGAAGCGGTAATTGTAAATAACAAGTCTGTCCGGATTTTCAAAAATTTTGCAGTGGACAAAAATCTTTCCGACGAAAGTCACACAAGTGAAGCAACAGGTTGTTCCAGTAGCAGCTTGAAATCAGCAAACAGGCAGCTGTATCAGTGGTTGCCCCCGGGCTGGTTAAACACACACAACCAGTTGAGAATGAGTAATAATACAAGGCTTTTGCTCAAGTCCATTGTGTGTCTGGGTTTCTTACATTTGAAATGCATCATCATGCATTATAATAGCCTATCTGAAACATTTTCTAAAACTTCACAAAATTGCTCATTTAACACAGCAGGTATACATATAATCCCCCACTACCTGTAAAATAGGCAAAAAAAAAAAAAATGTTTTCAGTTCTCTAGCTGCAAATCTACACCTGAAAGCTGCTTGTCTGTTGGAAAAGAAGGCAAATAAGCCAACGCATTTCCATAAATTAGACTGTCATCTGTGCTCGTGTCACAATATATCAAAGATACGCTTTCCTTTATGTAAAGACTATTGTACGTGATTCAATACATGATAGGCTGTGTTGCTTCAAACTCTTTAAAGAGCATTAAAAAAAGTAAACAAGTATACTTGAGTGAAGGAATATTAAATTGACTGACCATATACATCACCAATAATATGAGACCAAGTATTGTAGTCATTCGCATTTACAGATCATTATTTAACTTATATGGGATCATTTTTTTCATCAATGTTTACTTACAATAGGTTATTCTATAATGTTTGATGTTGCAAAGTGTACCATAAAAATTAAAAAAAATGAAAGGATAATAAAAAAGGTAGCATTGTTGTCACTTCAAATAGCAGCAGAGTTCTTCACACCCTCATGTTTGCCTCGATATCCTGAGAGCTTTGTTTGGAGGAATTATTCTTAATTTTAGATCTTACATTATTTAACAACAACAATGTAAAATCATCACATGCCATTAAACCCAAGTCACTGCTAAGGAAAGATATAGTATTACTTCACTGTGCACAAAGGGGATCCATGCAAACTATCAAACCAAATGGAGATTTAAAAAGACATGTTCCAATTTACCACCAGATCAATTTGGACAGGCAGTTAGTACTGAGGAGAGTACTTTTTCAATATACTAGAGCAGTGTAACTGAAAACCAAATACCAAGTATACATGACAAATGACAGGGCCCCGACAACAGGAAACAACTTGTTGCATTGAATTATTCACATTACAACATAAAGCCACACATTTGTTCCACTTTAAACCATCACAAAATCTAAAGAATCAAAAATACAAACAAACCTTTGAACACGACTCATCCATCGCTTGTATATCGAGCCGAGCCTTTCAGCAGAAACCCCAAACTCCTTCAGGGATTTAAATGACATATTCGAAAACAAGGTCTCCAGTTCAGGGTCTAAAACAGCTTGGTATACAGTGTCTGCGTACAAACTCCTTCCGTATACGGCAAAAGCAAACTTTTCTTGAAAAGGTATATTCTCCAGAGAAAAAAGTGGTAACGACTTCTAATTTAGCCAGGCTTAGTCACCTCAGAGCGTCCAATCTTTGGAGTTTTGTGGACAAGAGACTTGGCGGTAAATAGCACTGAGCTCTCTGGTGATGGTACAGAGAGTAACCTACAGCTTCTTCGCCAGAGCAAGGGAACAATCATATATTGTCCCTGCATGCTATTCACTGATCCACCAGCAGCACAATGGGCCGAGTCAGTAGAATCAACTGCTGTAAGCATTCCACAAATGGGGTGTAAAAACTCTGCACAATACGGTTCATAATTGTAGATATTGATCTTTCTGTTGTTTCCTTCAAGAGGATCGATCGACATGCGTCTCATCTAGCCGACCCATCTGTGGCGTCGCTTCTCCGCTGCATATGAACTAAAACGTCTGCATAAACCGTTACAATTGTGTTGTTTAGTACATGATGTTTTCATTTAAGTCAAGTGTTTAATGTACCGATATAAAATGTCCTTGACCTGATGCCATTATACAAACCCAATTTCTCTCACACATGTGCCAAAGTGGTAATTTGAGAAAAAAGTTTAATCACACTGGTAGGCTTACCAGCTATTGCATTTTATTTGAATCGACTTGAGCATGATATGCTAAAAACATCTCAAAGTTGCCCGCCAAGTAGTTGGCAGGGTTTTCTGGCATGGCAATTATATTTAGAATATTTTCTAATGGATTGGTCATTCCAGCAAAGATGGAGCCAATTGTACCTATTTCTTATTGACAGAATCTTTTTTTTTTTGTAATCTTCTTTAACCTCAAGTGATTAAAATGCATTTTGTTTTGCATACAATAAGGTTAATTAAAAGCAGTGATATCTGCCAACTCTTTCAGTTTGCTCAAGTGACAATCCACCAACAGCCCCACAAGTGGCAGCTCATCACAGACGCCCTGCAGCAGCTGACGAGTCCAGCACTGGAGTCCAGAAGTGGCATGTCAACTGCTGCACCGATCATAAAGACAGGTGATTTATCCGAACTATGCGTCTTCCTCGTTTATGAGCTCTAACCTTCCATGTATGCCAACAATTTTTTTTTCAAAAACAATATACAGCCCGTTAAATTGACAAGTCAGGTACAGTTTATAAAGCAGCCCTCTAAATGTTTTGAAGTTAATTATTCTCAGAGGAACACATGTGATAGTGCCTTGTCCTCATGAATGGCAACTTAAATTAAGTATTCATGAATATTCACACACAATATTTCTTTTAAGCTGTAATGATTCGAATGTGACCTGTGCAGATGTAATCATCTTACCCTTATTTACCCTTTCTTAGGAGAGAAATCACTGCAATGTCTCTTAAGACTCTTAAATGTCAATAAAATTTCATTCTGTACCCATGAAACAAGATTTCCAAATCGTCATCATATCATATCCATAAAAACGATTTTTGTGCTACATATTAAATGAGCAAATCAACATGTACCTATTAAAGTACAAGATTATAAAAAGGGTTTACATTTAAACACTGAAATGGGACAGGAGCCACAATAAATGCAATAAACAGCAGGCTCTTATGATCAACGCTTGGTGGAGGAAGATAACAAGATCAAGACACTGCAGGATATACATCGAGACAGGAATAACTGATCACAAGCAAAGCAAATGTCCCAAACTATTTACTTCACAACCTCTGTATAATGTGCAGTATAAGACAAAAAAAGACCATAGCCTTGAATTAAGTCGTCAGCAAGAGACACTTGTTGACCAATGGTTGTTTTGGTAACCCTCATCCAACTGCCACCGCAACATGTTGGGATTAGGAACTCAATCCAAGTTTAGACACATTTGAAGCTTCAGAGAAAGAGGAAATTGGTTCATTGAAACTTATGGTTGCAAGTAGGTCTTTGAGAAATACTTTTTCTTTCAGGAACGCATACATACCGATTTCTTTGCTAATGCCAGTGACATGTTTTCAAGTTGGGCATACTGGTGGTTTTTCTCAGCTTGCTTTATTCAACAAGCCAACAGAAAAAGGGGTCAAGTTTGATATGCCTTTGCACAAAAATATAAAGCTCATTTTACAGTGGAATAAGTTAACAATTAGGAATCTGGACCATCAGATACACGCTGCACTGATTTGAAACAGTTAAAATAACAAGATGAATATTTAATCGACACATTGCTGTGAACTGGAGTCATTTTCCTATCGCAACCAGGGTTCTTAGTTAAATTTCCCCTGATGAAGACAGACATGTTCAATCATCCTCCTAACAGGCTGCATGTTAACAGACGGCCAGCATCTGATGACAAGGCCTTGCCCCATTAGCTTCATAATCACACGGACTCCCTGGCGGTTACAGATGACGATGTTAAAGTAAATCTAGTCACAGACAGTTTTACATCAGTGTCAGGTATATGCAAATTTAAAAGTGGAACTTGATGCATCAGCTCATCATCACAGCAGATGAAGAAGGAGCAAATACTGCTGATTAGTTTGATGGATTGTCCCTACTGTGATGCCTTGATCAAACGTGTATTATTGTAGCCCGTGCTGGGCTTCAAACTATTTCACTCAGAATTATTTTCTTCATCTGATGCATTCAAGCAATTTTCTTTGCAAATATTATTCAACTCAATAACTTTATTGAGCTAGCAAACAAAGTGTACCAAATCCTTCAGTGTTAAGACCAGGGGTGTCATCATTTACCCTGCAAAATTGTATTTAGTATACAGTGGATGTGGCCTAGTACAAGTTACATAACACATTATCAAAGCAACACTTTTTTTTTTTAATATAACCTTTGAAGGATATGTTGTTGTTTTTTTAAAACATAGCTGAGCTACAGGTTCAGATGATGGAAGGCTCTGATGCACTATAATAAAACTTTCGCAAAAGGATCTTGCAATGACTTCTGTATATAATCGCAATGCTTCCTTTTGTTCTCGTGTAACACCTACACACAGCCAACTGGAATACAGAAGCAATCGAGGTCATTAAGACAATACAACCCTTCATATAACTTGAAACAGTTAGTCACAAGACTGGTGCAATTCATTACTCTTGACATTTAGTTGCACGGATTTACGCAGCTACCTATTTATGATCATTTTTAAGAGTCCAATGCATTATTTATTAAAAAGTAGCACCTATGTGTCAAAAATCATCTGTCAGAGCTGTGTCAAAACTGTACAGGGTAGTAATTTAAATAGGAAGAGCAAAATATAGATGCACAATTCTTACATGAAAAGGTATAATAAGGAAATTGCAGTTTACTTATTACAACCACAAAAGGCTATTATGCAGCAGAGAGGCATGATTCCTTCATATTCAAAGCCAAGACACCGAACGCCATACTGATGAGCCGATATCCAGGCACAACAACAAGGATCACTGTGTCGATTAACTTAGCAACATTGCAGCGTCTGTGTCGGCTGCCAAAGGATCACTCTTAATCCCAGATAGTCTCTTCGTCACCAATCAAACGGGATAATTCAATTAACTTAAGATGGTGCCTGATCTTTAGGCAATTCAAAATATCAAGCATGTGGCTAAAACATTTTTAACGCGATGAAGGTTAGTCATACTCCGACAAGACATTTGAAAAACTTTAGGGCTTGAACTTCCTCAGATAAAATATACAAAAACATGAGATGACATGGTCAATTTGATTTCTATAAAATGTTTTAACATAAGAAAACCAAATTAAAATTATGCTTCAAAATATTACATAACCATATGCCTTTAGATAAATAATACATCATCTACGTTTCAAACGAATTGTGCTCCAACATTGGTCTATTACAACAGTTTTTAGTCAATTAAAAGGTATGGTTTAAATACAGGGGACACATGGCTCACTAAGGATTCCTAATGCCATGGTGAAATGTCTATTTATATAAGGTGAAATTTTCCTTGATTTTCTTGAACTCGGATCAGTTTTATCTTGCCCTTTAAAGTATATACTTTATTGAATATTGTTCTGATTGTTTAAGCGCTTTGTGACCCTGGTCTAAAAAAGGGTTATACAAATAAAAATTACAATTACTTTATTGAGCTAGCAAATTTACCAAGTTTACCAAATCCTTTAGTGTCAAGAACAGGGATGTTATCATTGACCCTTCAAAATTGTATTTAGAATACTGTGGTTTAAACATGAGCACGAATGGTAAAATGTACCAACAACTTTAATTTGCTAAAACAAAAACACCTAAAATAAACACAACCTTCAAGTTTCCTTAACACTTTATAACAGCATTTACTGTTACAAACGGACCTAACGTTTATAGGCACGTGCGTGAAAATGTAATCCGTGTCTTCTTAAAAGACTGGAGACATGATGCACTTAAACTAAACACATATCAATAATCAATCTATGTTGGCTCTTTTTAATCGATTGATTTGGTCATACGGAGATGTGTATATTCCCAGCCTACTTGTTCACTCAACGTGTCACAAGATCTCTGGTAATGCAATAAAAAGTTGCAAACCACGTGTTTTCCAGGCCCCTCAGAACTTCACGGATCTAACTCCAACATGGCTAGCGAACCAGCTGGGAATGGAAACGAGCAAAAACAACATGGAAATAATATTGTTATATAATATTGTTGCTACAGTCAACGAGGCGGGGAGTTTCCATTCAAGTGCGCTAGCAACATAGCTAGCAATGCTAGCACGTAACCAGAGCGTTATGAGGCGTTCAAGAGCTCTGTTATCAGTTTAACCGTTTCGGTTAAAAGCAAGAGCAGACTTCACCCCCGGACAAGAGAGTCCTCCGAGGCCCGATCGTTTTTAAAAAAAACACCCCACGGTGCAAAAGGAGGAACCATGTTCGAACACAAAAGGACCGAAAAGTCGAGACTATTCTATCCGTGCTGAAGCGTGTGATGCCCGGAAGCACATGTCACTTGACTCTCTCGTTAAATGTTCAATTGTTCACACGGGAAACTGCGATAGAATCCGCCTCGGCATGTGTCGCAGCAGCTCGGTGAAGGTGGCGGTTCTTGAGCGTCCAAGAAAGTGTTGAAAAACGCCAGGCGGGCGGCGCCGGTAACTGTTTATTTCGTTAGCATGTTAGCTTCGCGTGTAGCTAACGCTGCTAGTTGCCTCCCTCGTCGCCCGTGCTCTCCAACAAAACGCCAGAAAACCTCCCATATTATCACCATTTTAACACAAAACGTTTACTTACATTGAGTCGCTTGAAGCCATTAAGCGACTTTCGGCGAGTGGGTGGAAGTCCAGGTTATATGCCGAAGTCATATTCGCCAACAAACGTCTGTGCTCGAACAATGAAGGAAGACTCCAGTCGAGAGGACGAATCCGAACAGGTGCGGGGAGTAAGGGGGGAGTCTTTTTCAGGTTAGACGTGCATGAGAGACGGAGCTGATGTCCGCCTGGATCCTTCTGCCTTCTCTCTCACTTTCAGACTGACTCGACTGAACAAGCCGCTGACACAGCCCGCCGCAGAGAACCAGGGGCGTGGCTTCTTCAACCCTCGCCTGAGACACCACACTGCTGCTGCTGCTCACAATGGACGATCTCAGGCTGGTTTCGTTCCACCAAAACTGGGGAGTGTGGCTCTTATTTCCATTAAAAATTAGGTAATATATCAATTATTATTCACTCAAAAGTGAAACCATTTAAATCAGACATCTTGATTTATGGTGTACATGAATGGTTTATTTTATATTATGATATGCTGTCCATGTAGTTTGTTTTTAAAAAGGTTGTGTGTCTGTCAGGTCAATAATATATATATATAATAAAACCATATTATTCTTTTCTGAGTGAGTATTAGGAACGCTGTGGCATGTGAGTACAGATCCGAAAGGTCAAGCAGATTTTCACAGTCCAAGTATCTCTTAGTTCATATTCATTCTTGTTTTTTTCCCAGCGTTTCTTCTTCTACTTTTTGCTCAGCAGTGAGATATGTATTTGACCTAATTACAGCTGGCTCCTCCAGATCCCTTTTTTTTCCTGGTTATACATTATCTCATCATATTCTGTACAAATAACCCTCGTTTTGTTAAAAACCTTTTAGCTATTTATCTAAAGAAGTATCTCAAACACACTAGCAATTAAAACAATTAGAGCAATAAAAACCTAAGGAGATATATTTATACTTTACCATCTCAAAACTAATATTTAGACTTAATTTATGGAATTTCATACTGTCCCTGCTATCTTCATGTTTTTTTTACATTTAAACAGAACCTTCAAATGATCATCTTTTTAATACAGTATTAAAAAGTTAAATGTTATATCACTACTAAATGTTAAATGTACAAATTAAAAAGTAAAATAATCTCTAAGTGATTTGAACTATTGTAATGTGTGTAAATGAAAGATTTAGATCATGTTTATCACATCAGGAAGTCACTGGTGCGTAGCTGTTGA
The DNA here is from genome assembly GCF_982586985.1 of Callionymus lyra. NCBI lineage: Eukaryota > Metazoa > Chordata > Actinopteri > Syngnathiformes > Callionymidae > Callionymus > Callionymus lyra. Next base: position 3,998,216 of record NC_141825.1, on the reverse strand, counting down.
CAAGATTAGTGGGCTGTATTTATCTTTGTTTTAAGCTCCATAAATCAAACGTGAGATCATTAAAACAAGCTTTTTTTCTGCTGGTTTCACTCCGGCTTGTCCCGGTGTCATAGGTTGTTCCCCTCTTTGTTTTGGGCGGCTCTTCCCATGGGGGAGGGGGAGCCTATCTTCTTTTGTTGTTTCGGACAGGCGGGGTGAGGCCTCATTTGGAGGGGCGAGGGGGGGCAATACTGTTTGGCACAGTGGAGAGCCTAATTACTAAAACCATTTAGTATTCCCGAAGCAGCTGCACAATCCAAAAATATTATTCATAGTGAGTGTTAAGAAACATCCCATTTATGAAATCCCACTTAATCCTCGTATTCATTGCGATTTCAAGGCAACCTGCCATCAGAGTGGAGGGTGCTTTACGAAGCAGTGCAGAAACTGGTTGCTGAAGATAATTAAAAATGCAACCTATTTTCTTGTTCATGCAGACAGGCCCACTCTGGAACACATACAACCATTAAGCTTGAGGGGGTGCTAAATGTAGACTAAATCTCCCCGGAGAATCAGCTTTCATTAAGATGGAGAAGAAAAAACAATAATGCCATTCCCGTCTACAGCTTCAACCTCTTTTCTTCAACTCAACGAGATCCCGAGGGGTCTCATTGAGAGGTCTGCTGTAATGGAAGGACGGCTCTGGCCAGGAGCGGGCACTCTTTAATCCAGATTACATTCAATACACTTCTTTGTCCAATAGCAAATCCACTGGCCAACTTTAAGTGTCTCTCATGCTTTCCAGGCTGATGTCCAGGCATTTATACCAGCCGCCTATCCTTAATCTCAGATTATAACAACTATAATCCAATCATAATCCTTCACATGCACTCTGCTTTTGTTGTTTACAATCTGATGTCCTGAAGTGTCCTGCAAGTGGTGGCAAATGTGAAACCAGGCCAGCTTTGAGTCCAGATATTCTGCGTCATGTCTTTTGAAATATTGTGTTAACTTCAAGGCTCTTTTCACTTGAATCGCAGCAAATGAAACGGCTCTCAAAATGGATGGAGACGACCGGATCTTATCATGTTTGCCAAGAGGAAATGTTCTGTAAAAGAGATGCAGTGTGCTGTGCAGATAAAGCTCGGCCAGCTTTTTGCCTGCAAACCTAGATATATTTCTTCTTGTGCTGTTCAAGATAATGTGTATTTTAGAACAAGGCCTGGGGTTCTCAGTGGTTTCTGTAAAACATGATTATTGCTTTTTTTTTTTTTTATTCATGTGTTTGCAGTGATCATCTTGTGTGGAACTTCGGAGCATTGGAGGAAATAATTAGGGAACCAGAAGTGTGGTGTTTGTTCGCTCTTCTAAATGGAACTTCTATGAGCGTATCATGTTTTTTATTGCAGTCACACAGTAAATGATTGATGGATTTACACATACATTGATCCGGTGTTATGATAAAGGAGAAGCACTAGCTGCCGCTGGGAGAACGTCTGACCTGGAGACGTTCCGAGACAATATCCAGCAAAGACAATTGAGGCACTCCTAATAAGGGCCGATCCAGAACGAGGGGGCCAAACCCAACGTACCTCATAGGCAGGTCCTCATTCCTTACAGGGATCCCGGCTGCAGAGGGGGGGCAGCGCATGCTGTTGGCATACAGACTCTGCACCAGGGCCAGCTCAGAGGAATGCTCCAACATCGGTGCTCTTCTTATATCCACCCGGTGCAATAGATACTTTCTTCCCTCCTGCTCCTCTTATGTGTTTCTCTGGGTTCCTGTGCCTCCCGCCCACTCTTTCTCCTCGTTTTAGTGCAGCAGAGCGTCTCCCACCCCCTTCGCTTTACTGGCGTGGCTGAAATAATCCTCTCTGACAGCTCATCGTGTGCTAATGCATCGCGTTGCCCTGGGCATCTCAGCCTGTAGGAAGTAGGGCTGTTTCTACAGTGGCGCTCCAGCACTCTTTGACACCCATGTTGGAAACCTGGAATTAGGCTGCCAACTTCAGCAGTGTTATTAACGACAGCCATGACAGAATTGAAAAAGAGTGAAAGGATTTTTTGGCCGGTAGGAAAGTCAGCTTGGTCCGACCCATTTTCTGTTGTTCTTGTGGAGTGTATTAACCAGCCTGCAGTCGGCTCACCTTTTATGCTATTTTATAAATAACCCAGGCAGCAGGTTTGATGTTTTATTGTACGGCAGAATGTCGTTGGAAAGAAGCATCAAAATATTCTCTAATAGTGGATCAAAAGAAAACAAAAGTAGTTTCACATAATGACACTTTTTGTGGCCAGTATATTTCATGACCTTGCAAAAATATAAATGGACAAGTTCTATGAGTAGAATAAAACAAACTTGCTTAAAATTCTTTGTATAAAAACAAAAGTTAAAATGTTTTTATTTTCTACAGTCCATTCCCTTCATTTCAAGTGGGCTGGAGACAAACCCAGTTTATTAAATTGCTGCTCTCAATTATGCAGAATTAAAAAATAATCATATTTTTTTTAAATCTCCATCTTGCAGTTCTACACCAACATGTGACGCCTATATACTGTATGCTGTCTATAACAAAGACATACTTTCATTCGCTCAGTCATGTTCTATCGCTCCAAGTGATCCAATAACACGTGACATCACAGCAGGTGATATCACTGAAACCTTTGTAAGAACCAAAGTATGTTCACTACTCCCTACACAGTTGGATTTTACTCATTTGTTTTGGTTAGTTTGTCACTGTCAAGCCCTACACATATAAAAAAAGGGAAAAGCTAAAATGCGTGTTCTTTTCTCATTTATTTTATGATATTTATTTTTTTTCTACATGGGGACATTTAAGATTTCAGTACAGTCCATCCACGAGTAGACCCGTAAATCCGTAAACATAACAGCTATAAAGCTTAGTTTAAATATAAACTGATTGGATTTCTTGCTATCTTAGCTAACCAGTGCTAGTCATAGTCATTCTGAGGTGAAATATTAATTGTATTTATGAGTTTGTAATTGGGAACTACTATTTGCATTTCTGATAAAAAATTCCAAACATGTTTACAAAAGGGAAATGTGTAAATGTTTGACATGTATGTCCACATTATGCCTCAAATGGATTCCTTGATTATTGGGTGGTGAAGAACATGGCACACCAGTAAAACAAGAACATTATTAATGGGGTTGTTAAAGGTTTTGTTTTACATAATGTTGGCCTTGTTGCTTGCTTCTGTTTTTCTATTCCTCATTTGGTTATGATTTTATTCTGTACAAATCTGTCACAATTGCCAAGCAACTGAGTTGACATCACGACTCAAACAAAGTTAAATGCCTCCTAGAATTCAGTTATTGTGCTGGAGTTGAAAATAATTTCTGCTTCACCATTCAATAGTAGAGAATAATTGATTGAATATTACCTTTTCATGAATCTGAGGATGGATTGTCTCTAGACATGTCCATTTAGTACTAGTATAATTAAACACAACACTTGGTGGGAACTGTAATTATTATATATGACTCAAACCTGACATAAACTTTCTCTTTTTAGATGTCTTTCTCTTTGCAAATTTAAAAATGAACTATTAGTGTGTAAACGTGCACAGGTAGCTGCAGTGATTGTAGCAAGACATCAATGTGTGAGTGTCACTCTTGTTTCAAAATACTTGTGTCGTCTTGTGTTTCTCTGTCATACCAGGGTCAGGTTGCGAGGGCAGCAGCTTGAGCAGGGAGATCCAGACTTTCCTTTTCCCTGAGCTGTTCCCAGGCCATCTGAGAGACAATGCCCTCCGGATGTTTGATTATCATAGATGATTTAGAAAGTTTTTGTTAGACTAATTCTATGTTCACAAGCACAGCAAATTTTTGAAGACATAAAAAACGTGTATGTATTAGATTTGGTCTAACAAATAAACTAAAAACGTTCTCAAATAATTCAGAGTCCTTTTTTTAACATTTAAAGTAAGAATTTTAAAGTCTTATGATCTGCCTTAGCTACCGATACAATCCGATGGTTGATGGAGATAACAGGAACTGCTGCAGTATGATGTACAAAAACTCATGAGTTATTCTTACAAAACAGCTACTCCAGCTTAAAGTGTATTATGGTGGCTTCAAACATATATATTAGGGCAACCTAACTTTTAAGCTAGCCTATCCTTTTACCCAAAGCTACTTACTATAAGTGCATTAAACCATTAGTGCCTCACACCCGGACAGACATAACCTAAATAAACCCTTAACTTCAAATATCCAGGCAGGATTTTTCAAACGTGTGTGACAGCAGAGGCCTGGTCAAAGACTGACGGCAAAGATGGAAAGACTTTGGCTTCAAAACAACCAACAACCTGCTCAGTTCATTGGAGCCCGGGCAGCAAAAAAGTCCCAACTTAGTCGAGGGGCTACGATCCTCTTAGCGAGGGAGCAGGAAGCAGGTGTTATTGGTCTCATGTGAGCAATAAGAAACATTAGCTTTCCTCTCTGGAGAACTTCATAAATCTGGACCACAAGGCCGTTGAAGCAAAGAACGATTCAAAATGTCACCGTGTTTGAAATATTAATCTTCAATTAGTCATTCACAACCTTTTCAAATGAATTCAGGCCAACAAATGTTTTTGTAAAATAGGACAAAAAATGTCTGCTGTAAACATGTTTCTATCAGACACACACAGACACTCCCTTTACATCCGCCGTCATCTGACTCTGGCCTGAGGCGGAGCTGAACACACTCCCGGCCTTGTATCAACGTCACTACATGTACGCATGATAGCAGGTGGCCTGCTCGTGGTGGAAAGTTTGCCCACAGCTTTCAATGTTTACATAAATTCTACTCCCTGCAGACATATTTCACCAACAACTGCGGTTTCAAACTGAAAAAGCAGACTCGTTCTCGTTGATCAGTGGAGCGAGGAATTCCTGAAACAGTTGTTGTTGATGTTATTTAACAAAAGGTGGTCAATATAGCTTGAAGGCTCCTTATCAGTTATTACAGAAAACAGATTCTGCTTAACAATTGTATTAGAACAGTTTGATTCTGGTCTGTTTTTCTCTGGAGGTGTAGAAGATCATTTCGTGTCTCGGTCAAACCTCAAAAACGTCATCAAAGTGACTCAAAACCAAACCTGAAAGGCGTCTGCTTCCTGCCCTCGACTCAAAGACTAATCACAGACTCGCCTTCCGAGTCTATGACGGATGACAAAAACTACTGAAATATTGATCATGCTTCCTCTTTCCATAATCCCTACTTTAATGTTGAGTTAGCGTGTCGCTGAGAATCATGACCTCAGACTTTGGGATGAGCTCAGATGCTATTTGTTGAAGGGCTCAAGGTCAGTGACTGCAGTGGACATTATTATATGACTTCAAATATTGAAGAGGAGTTTCCTAAACCAAGTGTGGACCTCATGAGTAAAACTATAAAGATGGTGCTTCTATTTGTTAATAGTTTAACTCAATATATACTACTGTACAGACTTTTGTTTTAGGTATTTGTATCAGTCAAAATGAAATAAAAATAAAAACATTTAAATTAAATATTTATTTGCTATTTATTTAATGACTTATATTAAGGGGAAATAATAAAGAATGTACAATATTTTGAGTTCTTCCTTCATAATGTGACCCTGTTCTTCATGCCTTACAACAGTAACACCGTCTACAGTGGCCTCGTAGGAAATGTAATTGCTGTTCTGTGCTGAAGTGAGTCTCTCAGCCAAACATGTGAAAGTACGCCAGCATTATTGTCGGATGATGACATACAAGTCTTGGGTGCATCATGTCCTCGTTCTATCTTTACCAGAGCTGCTCAGTTAAATTTACGATCCAGCAGATGCTGGAGACAAGTCTGGACTGAGACCCGACACCAGCATGTGAGAGCGAGGCGAGCGTCAGACAGCAATCATAGCCGCTGTTCACTCATTTAGAAAATCCTAATCATCTCCAGATTGTGTGAAATCGACTCACGATTTGAGTGTTTGACTCTCGCAATCACTTTTATTCTATTTCCACTTCAAGGTGCGCCGTTTTAGGGAACTCTTTTATCGACCAGGCAAGAAGGGGGGAATTAGTAGTTTGGTTAAGCCAGCAGGTCCCATGTGGGATGTAATGGCAGATTTGGGGCCCTTCAGCTACAATAGAGCCTCAGGATTTAGATCAGGAGTTTCTGATCTGGTACCTCCATCTTGTTAGGTCCCAGGTATACAGATGGTGACTGTGACAAAACCCACGGTTCTGGAAGACGTGTGCGTTCAGACAGATTAACTGAAAGTCTTTACTGATCTACTGAGCGAACTTCATCAGCAGACATTGATTGAGGTCTGTATGTTAAAATAGGTTCAGATAAGATCAATGATTTACGCAGTCGTTGATTCAAGTGATCAATACTTAACTCTCTATAAGGAAGAGCACAGAAAGGATCCTGCTCGGGGGTTCCCCATGTACACGGAAAACACATGATCCATTAAACTAGAAGCCTGTCAATATTATTACTAAGTGAAAACGTCAATATTTGCTCCGAGTGAACGTTAACCAAGTTTTTTAATATATCTTGCTTATCGCATCTCCATAGCTGCCAATCTATGAAACGCTTTAACACAAAAGTACAAAAATGATGTTACAGGCTGGATGTACAGTACTGAGAAAACGTCCATTTATTTGAAAAAAAGTGTAGTTTAGTTTTAGAGGCTTTTAGGATCACCTTCCCCTCCTTCAAGTTTCAATGTAGTAGTAGGACTTTTCCTCGACTAGAACATATTTTTACCTCCAAATGATAGACATGCCCACAGCATGATTGATGATGTTTTGAATTTAAAACTTGTAATGATTATAATAATTTCAGAGGCCAAAAATGCCAAAGAAATGACAATTGTCACTGTAAATAAAAAAGGAAATTGATGAAGTGGTCCAACAAGCAAGATGTGTCATGTATGTTTTCCACTGGAATGTAAAATAAATCTATTTGCCTGCTTTTTTGTGAGATTCTGAATGATTGATAGTACTTTAATGAAAAAGCAATTTCCAATTGAAACGTATTTTATAACTACTGTACACTCTAGCTAACAGAACAGGGATTGAGATTGTTTCAATGTTGCATTTGTCTCAAATGCATAACTTAATCTACAAATGTTTTAATTGTAACAGAAATAGTCCTCCATGAACAATTTCATGTTGGTCAAAACCACTTCATTGCACATTTGGTCTGGAACATCCTAATAAGATAACTCTGTATGTTTTGTCTAGGCTAGTGAAAACTGAAGATAAGCTTCCTGGAAATGTATAGCCATATATTTCACTAGATCGCTCTGCATTTTTAGCTGTTTCTAATAAGCATTCTCTAATTAAAATGAAGGTAATCAAATATAACAGAAGAAGTAGGAGTATGCCGTAAGAGTAGTAGAGCGAGAAGAATTCCCAGGTTCACAGTGTGTGTGCTGACATGGCTTCATCTCTAAGACAGGCCCACCAGGTGCCTTATTCTTCAAACCCCTACCATTGTTTCCTGTGTCGTGCTGCGAGCAGAGTTGTTGTGGGAGTGAAAGCTCCTTTCATTAACAAAAGACATTATTCTAAACCTCTAGTCTATCAGGAAAGATTGCTGATCTTTGCTTTTCACACTGGAACACACAAAGAGACAGTGTGTAAGCTGAGGTCCAGGCTGAAAGATCATAATAATGTTAAACACCAGGTTCACTCTGTTCTTCCCAAAGCGTGTTGTGTTGTCACTGTGATGCAAGATGTCACCTTTGAGATGATCAGCGCTTAAAATAAAGCCACATAAGCACAAAAGAGAACCCACTGAACAACACAGACAGCCGTTAGAAGAAATCTTCTTTCGCTTCCTCTTTTCTGTGTCAGATGTTCCACTTCCTGTTTCTGCGAGTTATATCTGAACGGTTGAGTACATTTCCATTGTATTGTTTCTAGTGTGGGGCAGTAAAGTCAAGTCAAAAGACACCTAATGCTGTTTTTTTTTTTTTTTTAACTTAATAATTAAATTTATAAAAAATAAATCTTGCTGTAATCACTTACTCCCAAATCAACACAATTAAATATGTTTGAGGGAAAATATCAAAATTGATTGTTGTTTTTTGTGATCTTATTAATACATTTGATCTTATTAAAATGTTATAAACGCATGCTAACAGCAGAGTTCAGTTGTAAAAAACAACAAAACAAGATGTGTTGAATCTAGCGACACCCAGTGGTGAAATGTTGGAACGGACGCAAGTGAAACCTGTAAATCTCAACATCTAAACATTGTAAATATAACTTTATTGGGAAGAGAGAATTAAAAAACACATAGAGAAATATAAACGAATAAGCACTTAAATGTTAAGTAAATAAGAGAGAAAATACAACTGAATTAAATGAGTGTCGAATTTCATGTTTTAATGAAATTACAAATGCACATCACATCTATATAATCTACATCCAAGTATCATCCAGTTCTCTTCACAAAAATAGCCACCTATTCATGTACAGCCCTCAGATTGCATCATCTTCCCACATCCACACGTCCAGAGAGATACAAGAGAGGGTTTCTCTACATGAACAGGACTAGACATGTTTCTGTTTCTTCACAAGTGGAAGATCCTCAGTGAGAATCTCACTGCCAGCCAGGTGATGAATCCAATTTACTGTCACATGTTCTTTCATGTCCATTGGAAAGATGGGAAAAGTTCTGTGCGAGCAGGTCGATATACATTTTTATAAATACTGCTATGGTGTTTAAAAGGAAAAACAAAACAAAAATAATGAAAGATGCAGGGGATTGGAAATGATCATTTTATTGTTAGATATATGTTCCTCAGTTGTTGAAGGTTCATGAAGTCCTTTTCCACATGGAGAAAACCAGGTATCGTGTTGTACATACAAGGAGGTGTCTAAGGGAAGGAAACTCTTAACCTCACGCTAGAAGACAGAAGGATCAAATAAAACACATTAACGTTCCTCCATGTCTTTGCTTAATAGTCACAGGGAGGTGGAAGTGTAGGTAAGCTGGTTAGAACTGTGCGAGCTGAAGAAACCATTTGAAGAATTCAACCTGAAACCCCACAACCGGTGAGAACACCATGTAAGACAAGAGCCATTAGAGCCGCGTGTCTTCTGATAACTCTTGAATGAACAGTATTGATCGGAAGCTAAATAATCAACTCTAATGACTTCAGCGAGTCAGGTTTTGTACTTGACCCTGGATTCTACGAGACACAAGTAGTGAAGATTTAGAAGCTCTCGAATGGTCCAGCACTTCTAGTGTTGTGGCTTTGACCTTCTTGACGCTTTAAATTCTGGTTCAGAGGCGCCAAGGAAACATTTGTGTGAATCCAAAAATTAAATTAATTTAGGATTTCTTATATAAAACCCATTGGAGATCGTAAACTCTTCATATAACGCCTCCAGAAAGCTAGTCAACGGCAATTAAGACCCTTTTAATGAATGCATACAACACCCTCAATTGATAAAACAAGTTATTTTTGGAAAGCAAACAGACAGTTTGTAGAAAGAGGAGACCCGCAGAAGGGACTGGCATGTGTGTGTGCTGTTAACAGGTGTCCAGAAGTGTGGGACAGCTGCTGCTGCTTCACATGTCATGGTAATGAGTCTTTCGAGTGAAGTCTGCATGTGCACAGACCGCTTATCTTTAATGTTGAAGCCAAAAGAATCACATTACAAACACAGCTACGGTACAACTCCAGGACGAATCCTAAAGAAGGGGGGGGGGGATACAAATTTAAAAATGTACAGAAATTACACGGATGTATCACAGTTAAAAGCAACATTTTGGAAATGGCCGTGACAAGAGTCCTAAGAACAAAACACGCTGGTATTTACACTTTTATACACACCATCACTATATACACAACACTTGAAATGATACTGCAGAGGACTGGTGTACGTGGAGGGATACAGAAAGGACGATGGATGTTACTCGTCGGTGGACGATGAGCACCGACTGCAATTGCTGTCCCGAGGAACTATCTGGTGCTTGCCAGACAAAAGAATCCAAATGAGGACTAAGGCAGGAAGCGTGTTGTGGCTGAAGCCTTGTTCTCTCGCACCCGTTGACATCTTTAATATTGAGAGTTAGCAGTTCCGGTCAGCCATTCTTCTAAATAACAGCAATGACACAAGTGTTTTCCACGGATGGCTTCAGTCCGAAAAAATGTGCTTTTTTTGTTGCATAGTCTCAATGTGGTTTGTGTTTCTTTTTCTTATGTTTCTTGTCCTTTTTCTTACTGGCACATTTCACGCAGTACCACTGCTGGTCCTCTGGGGGCGCCGTCATGATCCCAACGCATGGCCTGAGCACAGCAAGAGGGTTGTGGTAAATACACACGTAATTCAGTTGCGTTTTGAACGCTGAATAGAGCAAAGATTATTTATTTTCATTTGTGGGTTGAATTCCAAAAAGCAAGAACTGTTTCAAGTGCTTAAACAAACTCACGCAAGAGAGTAGTAACCGTGTTAACATTAACATAACATTATGACTCCATGACAAGTCTGGAACTCATGAGGAAATTTCATCATCTAAGGTTTTTCATTTTAAAACAACCGATCATTGTGTTTCGATGCGTCTCTCTTTAGATCTGTCTATTTAACCAGATATCTGCATATTTACTGGCTGTCTTTCGCTCGTTAATCTTTGGACTGTTCATTTCTAACGTCTGTCATCTTTTTCTCCATGGTTTTGTTTCTCTGAGCTGTAGTGCATGGGTATCTGTCATTTTTTCCATCCAAATATTCTCTTTCCTTCCTTTTACTACATCTGTCTGTCTTCCTTTTAAATTGACAATCTTTTCTTGTCTACTTGCATGTTTCTTTTACTCCTCCTGTTGGTGTCTCAAGTCTTTCTCCTTCTTTCTTTCAGTGTCCACATCTCTCACTGTCTCTTCCAGTCTCTCCACCAACTTATTCGTTTCTTCATCTGCTTTTCTTACACCTGCCAGTGTCGTTGTGTAGTGTTCCCGATCTTTTTTAGTTAAAGACCTTTTTTTTCTTTCTACCTCTCTCCAATGTTACTCTGTTGTGTTGATCATTCATCAGTGCCTTTGTTTAAGGGGATGCACGAGACATAGAGCAAGGGTTCATGCAGGATCTCTTACCAGTGATACCAGTCGTCACAATCATCACAGCCGATCATTGGACTTCCATCATCAGCCTTGTTGCATCCAGGACAGATCCAAATCTGGTTCCCCCACTCATCGCGAATCTGAAACAACATATAATGTTGGCAAAGCTCAGCAGTGGCCCGACACAATGGATTACAGCACCCTGAAATAATATATTGTCCATTTGGTATTTTTAATTGACTGCATCCCTACACTCAGTTCTGCCTCATCCTTCTCCTCAGACGCTGACTGTTCAGCCCTGTGATGTTCTGACTCTCCTGAAACAGAAACTAACACGTTACTCACCAGAATATCTTCCCTGTTAGATAAGTGTGTCACACTTGAGTTGTCAATCAAATGGGTTTTACCTCTTTCTGTGCTTATTTAAGCACAACTGGGCCAACAATAAAGAACAACATTTAAACATAACATTAAGAAAAGATAATAAACTGACACCACTTTTGTTTCCTTAGTAGGGAACGGACTGGTTCCGTAGAACAGTGTTTTTCAAAATTTTGAGCCAAGGTACTCCTTTTTCCTGAAGCACACCACCAACCAAAAATCTTAAAAATTGATACGCTGTAGTCCAGGAGTTCCAAACTTTCTTCTGCTTGCGACCTACTTTTAAAATGATCAAGCCCAAAAGATCTACCTTCAAGAAATTTGCTCTACATAAGTAACATGCAGTTTACTTGGAGTAAAGGTATCATGATGTTCTGTTCTATGTTAGTCTTTGTATCCTTTGTGTTTGTTATTTTTCTTTGATCTATGTTCTTTATCTTTAGACTTAGATTGTATCATCTTGTTCTTTCTCTTGATTTCTCTTTGTTCTTGTTCTTATTTTATTTTGATTTATTTTTTACGAAAAAAGAAAACAATTTTACAATCAATAAAGTTCTACCTACCTACCTACCCATGACTTGCACTTAATGGACTGATAATCAGTCATGATGGAAGGATTTGTGGATGAAATCATTTTTATAGAAAAGGGTTGACTTGCATAAATAAGTAGATTTGGATATTGCAGTCAAGGAAGTAGCATATTTTCTCATAATTGGATACTTTTCCTCTGAGTGTAACTTCCAAAAGAGATAGAGATAGAAACATTTGAAATTATTTCTCAGCCCTGTCAGTGAAATAGTGTCACCCAGGTGTTCTAATCCACTAATACAAGGAAGTGTAGAATAATCATGGATTATCATCTACTTGCTGACTTCAAACATGTCTTTGAGAGTGACGGCCATATTTATTTTA